>NC_068982.1:87515989-87536738 GCF_001194135.2 Octopus bimaculoides | reverse complement strand
TACTCTGAGTGAGAGTCCCTTTGTCGCCAGCAGGGGTAAGAGCTCTCTAAACTTTGCCCAGGCTATTCTTATTCTAGCAGCTACACTTTCAGCGCACCCACCCCCACTACTAACTTGGTCGCCCAGATAGCGGAAGCTATCGACTACCTCTAGTTTTTCACCCTGGAATGAGATAGAAGTTGTTTCCTGTTTGTTTGCAGTCTTTATTGCACCTGAACATCTGCCACAAACAAAAACTAACTTGCTAGTTAACCTGCCTTTGATGTTGCTGCACCTCTTATGTGTCCATAGCTTGCACCGGGTACATCTTATAGAGTTACTACCTACTCCTTTTCTACATACTGAGCAGGGCCATCTACCTGAAGGGGTAAATATTCTTTATTAATAGCACTTACATTTTCAATTTTCACTCATCTTGTTAATGAAATTCATTTAGAATGGGAAAAAAAATTTCTTTCAGATTCAATACTTGTTTATTTTATTGTTATTTTTGTTCATTTATTCTTGTCGTTCCTTCTCAGCAGCTGTATACAAGATCTCTATACAACAATAATAATCCAGGTGTTATTTTCCTGCTAGCACTAACATTTATCTACCTTCAAATTTCTATTGGCAATGGTCTTCTTACTTGTCATGAAGTTTTGATCATGTTGTTGTTGCTGTTGTGGCAGTGATTGTTCTGCTTATAATTCATTCTTTCTTTCTTCTCTCTCTCTCTCTTGCTTTTCTCTCTCCTTCCTTCTCCCCCTCTCTCTAGTAAAATATCTGTTGCTTCTTTAGTTTATGAGTAAATTGACACTAGATACCTCTTCCTTTACATGTTACTGTTAATTTAGTTATTTTATTAGTAATATTCTTAGAACTGCTTACATTTTGTTTTGTTTTGTTTCCCCCCATGAACTTCAGTATTGCTGTTGTCTCTTAAAACTAGTCTTCATGTTAGTTGTATCACAGTACCGTTTTGTTTTTACTGTTAGCTAGAGAAGTGTTGACAAGGTCTCTACTGTGAGAATCTGTTCTTCTTGTAGGCAACAACAGTGATAAGAAAAGAGAAAAAGAACAAAGAAAATGGTCAAATCAACAGTTTGGAATATATTCGTTGATGGAGAGTAAAATTTAGTTTATTTTATTCTTTTGATAGGAGCCCTATTATTTTAGCTCTTTTTTTCCATTTTAATTTTAGCTATAATAGTTATAAGTGCCCAAATAGAATGCAAATGAAGGTGAGATATTTCTTCATTTTATCAAAATTTTTATCTTGTTATTAGTTATCTTCTGTATCTGTGCATGTCTGATAGTTATTAGGTATCTATGTGTGTACATAACATTCTTAAAATCGTGCTTCTACAATGTTATTTATTGTCAGTATATCATAACTACAATGAATTGTTCATATATATAGATATATAGATATAGACAGATAAATAGATACATACATACATACATACATACATACATACATACATACTTAACATACATACTTGCATGCATACATACATACTTACATACATACATATGTGTGTGTGTATTGATGATAGAAATAATTCTCAGTAATTATTAGACATTAAAAGTATGATTTACCACAAGAATACTTGTTTCTCTAATCTGTTTAAGCTGCTTCTTTGTGAACGTAAGTGTACATATACATGTCTTTGTGTTTTCTTACTATGTAGTATATAAAACTCCTCTCAAGCAGTATATTAAATTCTTCTCAAAGTTATAAATAAGGCAACAGTTACTTTATAACAAGACATGTTCAAAATAAAGATGATTATGATGATATATTTATATATATATATATATATATATATATATATATATATATATATATATATATATATATATATATATATATATATATTGTAATGAATCCATAGAAGTCTCTGAAACTAGTATGCTCTTAACTTTGTTGTAGTAAAGCATAGCTAGGGTTCTCATGAATTGTTTCTTTCCCCAGCACTGATTCTATATTTAAAACAAGAAAAACCATTAGGTTTCTATTTTTGATCATCAACATTTTGCATGTGATGATAAAAGTTGCTGCTAAAAATATAACTGTGCTTTCTGAAACTTCAAACATAGTTTGTCAGTTGGTTGTTTAACATCCTGCTGTTCAGGAGTTCAAAAGGTGCCGACAAAATTATAAAATCACTATTGGGGGAGTTTATTCTTAGTATCTTAGTTTCTATATCAAAATAGAAGGTAATTATTTCCACATCATTTGCAGTGCTGTCCAACCTAACCAAGCAAAGAAAAGCATATGGAGTCATCAGAAGAGGAAATGATAAAGCTGTTAGTATATCATTATTATTTTTGTCATGATGATGATGATGATGATGATGATGATGATGATGTCCCATAACCTGGAGAATTTAGAAATATTCCACTAGATAACCTGGTTATATATTTCTAGAAAATTTTTTATCAAATGTTGTTTCCCTGCATAGTTGTTTGACTTTTTAGAAATAACAACCAAATTTCCTTCTAATCACACCCTGCCACCCTTAAAAGGAGAGGACACATTGAAAGATACAGCTTTAGATACATTATGTTAGAAAAAGAAAAGATGACATCATTTGGAGCACCTATGATCATAGATCTACTTAAGACTAGCCTGGGGCTAAACAACAACATCCTCTCAACTGCAATGTTGTATGTAAATTTAGTTTCTCTAGAAACTCCCTGAAATTATGGAGCAAAGCAATAAAGAGTGCCTGATACAGTAAGGTCAGTCTATTGTAAGAGAAAGGATTATATTGTTTAGTTCTAGTTCTCCTCAGGGCCCTAAATACTAATTGCTCATCTCCTCATCTGAAGTGTTACATAAAAATAAACAGCTGTACTGAATACAAATTAAATCTGAGATCTTTTTATGAGAACATTCTTTCAATATACTGAGTTATTTTGCTCTTGAAATATGAAAGCATTGGGAAGCAGAGATAATGCAGTTCAATGAAAAACCAAGATTTCTCTGCTAACTCTGCCCATGAGCATATTGAAAATTCATTGTTACTTTACAGTTGAATATTGATTTGCTTAAGATTATCATGTAATGAAAACACATCTTTAAGCATACTGCGTGTGGGGAGTTTATAAGGTTTTGGAAATAAGACAATAAATAACTTTGGCTTTAACATTGCTTTAATGTGATCTGGAGTGTAGGTGTAGTGTGGCCAAATGGATAAGAAATTCTTACAACTATGAGGTCCTGGGTTTGATCCCACTACATCTTGGGAAAATGTCTTTTCTATAGCCTCCAGTTGACTCTTATCTTGTGAATGAAATTGGGTAGACAGAAACTGTATAGAAACCTAATAAGTTGATTGTACATGTAATTCAAAAAGTTAGCCTTATCACACACTGTGGACATGCTGATTCTGCTTGAGAATTATATTAAGAGTACAAATATTTGTGCAAGAACAATTACATAGATACAAAAATAGATTTATTCATTAAGTAATGATTCTCATTCAGTGGTAATGTGATGTCCAGAGTTAATAAGTTTTATAGTAGGGTAGAGGGTAGGTGGACTAAATGTCTTAACATATTTGTTTTTTAGCTCTACATTCTAGGCTCAAATTCTTCTGGGGACAACTTTGGCTGTCACCTTTCAAACACAAGATCTTTTACATTTTCATACTGATTTGCTTAGATTGCCATTTAAAGGTTCACTTTAATTCTAAATCAATACTCAGAAAAACCTCTAGGTTTCTATAATTGACCATCAATATTTGAACATGCTAAGTTGATGACCTTGTTTCAGTTTCTAGTTGTGACTGTTTCTTTTTACTTACTTTACTAATGCCTTTGGTTGTGGCAGGTGTAGCATAACTCCTTTCTCTTTTTCTACTGTAAAGTGAATAGGGACAATCTAGATTGATTAAAGCTGTTTAGAATCTGGAATGTTAGAATGCTGTTTAATGCTTGTATTAAATAGATATTAGAAATATCTCTTTTGTTTTCAGATAAACTATTTTTGGAAACATTATGTCCGCTATTTAAGTTTCCATCGGGTATGTACTTTGAATCTCTGCCTCTAACCACTTCGTTATCAGAAGGAAATCTAGGTTTCCTTTTTTATTTTCTTTTGTTTCATTTGCATGCACATGTTATCACTGCTTGCCTGTGTAAAGAAAAATTGCTTTCTATTAGGTTATCCAGAAAGTTCTGAGCATTTTTTTAATATGCAAAACGGATATGAATAATTGACCTTTCAATAAATTTTATTCAGTGAAATAATTTCCATTATTATTAATGACTTTTGCCTATCAATCAGGCAATTTAAATATTTCATCAGCATAAAATTTGACTGGTTTTGAAGAGAAAAAAATTATCTAGATGCATTTTGACTCCATCTAAATCGTTAAATGTTTTTCTTTGCAATGAGTTCTGTAGACTAAAACAAGTGGTAGTTGGATGATGCAATATCAGGAGAATATGGTGGATGTAGTAAGAGCTCCCAACTAAGTTCATGTAATTTTGTTTGGATAGCCAAAGACACGTGGTCAGGCATTGTCTTGTTGGAACACTACCCCTTTCTTGTTAGCAGTCTCCAACCTTAATTCTTTGATGTTTTTTTGGTTCAAATTAGCCAGCTGATGACAGTATACTTCAGAATTAATGGTCTGATTTTGTGGGAGAAGCTCATAATAAATAATGCCTTTATGATCCCATCAAACACAAAGCATAACTTTTTTAGCATGGATGTTCATCTTTGGTTGCTGTTTTGGGGGATCCTTGTGCAAACTCCAAAATCTTTTTCACAATATGTTTTCATACAACAATCAATTTTTTGTTTCCAGTTACAAGCTGTTTAAAAAAATGCATGTTCTCATTCCATTTCAAAACCATATCACAAGCAGAACACTAGTCCAAGCAATTCTTTTCTGAGAGTTTGTGAGAAATGTATCCTAGCTTCACTAGATGTTCATGAGCCATACTTTTAGAAACTTGCAACTGCTCTGCATGTTCTCTAGTTGTGATATTTGAATTTTGTTCCGTTTTTGCCTTCGAAACATCTTCATCCAATTTTGAAGGTCTTCTACCGTGACTGTCATCTTCGAAGCTAAACTCTCCATTTTTAAATTTTGCAAACCACCTTCAAACAGTTAATTCACCTACAACATCATCACCATAAACTTCACAAATGGTTTTGCAAGTCTTTGCAACATTTTCTTTTTTAAAAAAAAAAAAAGCATTACAATGCAAATATAAAATTTTTGGTTATCCATTTCAAATGTCAATAAAGGGTGACTGGAATGAAAGATAAATCTATTTTTAGTCAGGAATAAAGAAGAGATGCACAGCCACTTCAAGCAATGCCAAAGTTTTAACTGTATTACGTTTCAGGTGTGTTTAATGAAGCATTAAAAGATTTAGCTTAAAAGCACTCAGAACTTTCCAGACAACCTAATATATATTAAATGTCATCAGTCATGATTTTCTTTGTTCCACTTGTTTTATGGAAATCAGGGTGTTCCCCTTAACTACACCATGCTGAATTTACTAGGTTAAAATAAACAATTGGGTGTGCATTATATAATTCATAACATGGGCATTGTGTATGTAATGTCCGGAGACCAGCATTCACAGAAAAGCTTTCTTGTTCAGTATTTAAGAATTGTAGATATGATGTGAATGATGTATAAAGCAGTATTTTTTTCTTTATGGTTTTAGTCTGGAGAAAAAGAACTGTGTCTATGACCTGTACAGGTCATTGACACAATTCCTGACATCAATGTAGTTGATATTCAGCTAAAAGTCAACATTGGTAGGAAGCAGTTCCAGAGGCTTGACATTCTGGGGAAGAAGGACTGGATATAAAAGTTACTGTAGAACCTAGATGAAAAGATACAAAATGGGCAAGAAAAAATAAGGGATGGGTATGTCAAGTGGGGTTGAGAATGTAAGTACTAATTCTGAAAAACGGAAACTATTGTGACAATGGTATAAAAAAAAAAAGGCTGAGGATACAATGCATCTGTGAGCTACAAGTTGGACAATCAGCTGGATATGGTCTAGGATGTTTATGTGTCTAAGTGTAATCAATTATGGATCTTGTTTGAGCTTTGAAGAGAATCAGCAACTGCTCAGAGTTGAGGAATTTTCTGGCTCTGAAGAGGAAGGGTAATCTTTTGGATGAAGATTTTACTTGTTTGTGAATGAGATTGCCATGAGAGATCTTCAGTGAATGAGATTGCCATGAGAGATCTTCAGTGAATGAGATTGCCATGAGAGATCTTCAGTGAATGAGATTGCCATGACAGATCTTCAGTGATTACAATGCCTAATGCTTGTAATGACTTAGAAGGTTTTTTTAATTTTATGTTATCCAAGACCAGATAGGGAAGGTGAGGTTACAGGTTGCTTCTTTGATATGTGCAGTGATTGTGTGTTTGTGGTGTTAAAGAAGACTAGATCTGTTATGTCTCCATTAGAAATGGTCTCTTGTCATGGAGGCAATAAAGTTTAAAGCTGGTACATAGACTACTCCTATCGGTGGTGGGTTAGAAAATAGTGGAGAGATCAGTATAATCTGAATAGAAAAATAACAGAATTGTGTGTAAGACACCTCAGATGCATTACTAATCAAACACTTATATTTATAGATAGATTCAGCGTTAATTTCAGAATTGTACTTGTCTGGCAAGTGATTTGGTCTAAGAACTTGTGTTGAAACTAAAACAGTTGCAGTATAGAAGATACTAGCCATTCAAAAACACAAATAAAACTGTTAACTTCACATAAACATTTATTATTTGGTGTTGAAATTTTTGTCACACTAACTGTGACCTGATCACTGACATAATTCTACTACAATGGAATTGTGTCAGTGACCAGGTTCCAATTAGTGCGATGAACATTTTGATAACAAATAACAAATGTTTGAGTGAAGTTAATAACCTTTGTGAGTTTTTGAATGGCTATGTCTTCTGTGCTGTAATTACTTCAGTAATTATAAATTTTCATCATTAGATCAAATTATAGAAATGATCTTTTCTTTTGTTTTAGACTATCTTACTCTGTGTAAGAATTTATTTGAAGGTGGTAGAGAGAGGTTCAATGGGAAAAAAAATTAAAATAAAGACCTTAATACATAAGAATACATATTAGGCCTCACTCTAAAATATGGGTTTAAGAACTGATTGGGTCTCATTCAGCAATGTTGCACTCAGAACTATGCATACTCTCTTAGGCACACTATTAGAGTGTCAGTAACCAAGAAAAATCATTCATATCTTAGCAATGAGTGTAAGGAGATAATTACTTAGCTTGTCATCGAACGTGCTATATATCTAAAAATACCTGTGTAAAGCTACATCTGGCCTCATTCTAGATTGTTATCTAATGTAATTTTCCTTATATATTGTTATATAATCTTCTTTGCACTTCTCTGGTTATTTTGAAACTATAATTTCAGGCTTCTTTTTCAACAGGACTAAATGTCCTTTTCATATTTACTTTCTAACCACACCATGTAAACATGTAAATTGCAGTTCAAACATTAGTTGTCCTACAATACATTTCATTTAAACATATTTTTGTATAATGTTTAGTCATTCATACACTCTGTCTATTGTGTGTTGCATAAAGGCTTTACTGTATTCCCTCATATTTTCAAGCACAAATTATCACACGTTGTCTTAATAGTTTTAAAGGCTACTGATAACATAATTAGCCAATGTAACAGGGTACTTTTACTAAAAAAAACGTTGGTTTTAATCTCAACTTCCCTTCATTTTTTCTTTCACATTAAATTAGCTTTGTCTATGTTGAATTCAAAACTTTATTAACATGTATGTGCCATGTTTGTATGTGTGTGTGTTCGTGTGCATGCACTGATGAATGTAATTCCACTTGTCTTTCTCTACACTAAGGGAAAAATCAGTGACTTTGTTTACATTGTCCAGCAAGTAAAAGTTGGATAGTTTCAGCTTTCATTGTATGAGGACCAGTAGCCTATACAAAATATTTCCTTCGAAAACAGGTTATGGGTAGGTTTCAAGAAGAACATAGAGATATAGATAATCAGCCTTGGCAAATTTCATTTAATCCATGCTAACATGGAAAAACTGGTGTAAAACTGTTCAAATATACAAATATATGTATACCGTAAAAACCCATGTAATTTACACACTTTTTTCGCAAAAGTAAAAATAAACTTTAGTGGGTGTGTAAATTACATCAGTAGATTGTTTCCAGAATTTGTTTTGAAATTTTCTTTGTTGAAGAAAGACATATAAAACGTAAACATTCAAACCTATTCTGATTCATTTAATGTCAGAATAAGTTTTTACAGAAAAAATAATGGCTTAAATACACATAATAAAGTTGACTTTTATTTATGCTGGACGGTATAATGCTTACTTTTTCTGTATGAATTTACTAAAACCACTAAATGGTTAACTAGTTTTTGAAGTCTGACATTCATGCTGGTAAACACAGTCTGGGCCATATTTTACATTGCTTGGAATTTCTACCTATTGCAATGGAGCACATATTTAATTTCTCCTTTGCAGTAAATGATTCATAAGTTCTACCCAACTGACAATGATGGTAATGACATATCTTTAAGTTCGCTTGACATTTTATAAGTGTGAAAGGGATTAAAATTTCAATACTCCATATCAAAGGTTCCGAAAAGAATAGGCAGAAAAGAATTCTGTTTACATATTCAGCTTGATCTGTCACCTTCCTCTATCAGTTGAGTAAAGTGTCATCCAAGCTGATGTTTATTGGTAATTAAACTTAATTTGAAACACCTGTGCATATTCATCACCTTTGCTTTTGTTGGTAATTCTCAACATCTTTTCATGTGATTGTGATTTGAGAAGACATACAGCAATATACTAAAAATTGGACATAATCTCTTGTGGGCATGAAATGTAAAATAAAGTTTATTATAAACAACACAAACACTTTGTAATTTAATAGCTTTCAATGTGATACTTGTTAAACAGAAATTATTTTTATTTAGTGAAAATTTAATAAAATCTAATCAGAAGTAAGTGAAATTAATGCTAAATACAACTAAACTGAAAACCTTTTTGCCCTGGCTATATTGGCCATTCTCAAAACTTTTAGGTGCGAATTTTGCATAAGTAGAAGCCTTTTTTTAACAAGTTTTATCCTGAAAAATCACCTGCATAAACTACATGGGTTTTTACAGTATAGATGTGCATGTGTGTGTGTGGAGCAATGTGAAAGCATGTTGCTCAAGAACACAACACACAGCCTAGTCCAGGAATTGAACTCAAGGCCTCATGATCATAAGCTTGACACATACACATATGTGTGTGTATTTGTAAAGCTGCATGGCTCAGTGGTTACAGTACCATGCTTACAATCATGAGGCTGTGAGTTCAATTGCTGGACTAGGCTGTGCATTGTGTTCTTGAGCAAAACACTTTATTTCACGTTACTCCAGTTCACTCAGTTGTAGAAATGAGTTGCGACGTCACTGGTGCCAAGCTCTATCAGCCTTTGCCTTTCCCGTGGCATGGAGAGGGGAGGCTGGTATGCATAGGCAATTGCTGGTCTTCCATAAACAATCTTGCCAGACTTGTGCTTGGGGGGGGGGGGACTTTCTAGGTGCAATCCCATGACCAAAGGGGATCTTTATTCCTTTATATATATACACATTATTAAAAAGCAGCAAAAATATCACAAAAACTGTTACTCATAGTTTCACGTTCCCATTTGTCGGAAAGTTTTGTTTAGAAACAAAACTGTCCGACAAATGGGAACGTGAAACTCTGAGTAACAGTTTTTGCGATATTTTTGCTGCTTTTTAATAAAGCATATTACTCTACCTCTGATATTCAAGTACTATTTTTCCCACCTTGTTTCGCATTTATGCGCTTACTCTGGTGTGTGTGTGTGTGTGTGTATATATATATATATATATATATATATCTATATGATATTTGCTTTTATATTTGTGTTGTAATTCGTATCATTTTATATAAAAAGATACCATTTCCCAATAACTGATTCTTGTGAAAGCATGTAGAATGTAATGCATGCAAAAAAGAGCTTGTAATAATCATATTTACTAACTTATATCCCTGCATAGATATATGGCTAATCATCCTGAAACATGGAAATGTAGTTATGGTTTCTATTAGAAACCATACAGTTTCTACAGTTTCCAGCTGTAGAAACTCTGCCAGATCAGATTGGAACCTGGTGCAGCCATCCGGTTCACCAGTCCTCAGTCAAATCATCCAACCCATGCTAGCATGGAAAGCGGATGTTAAACGATGATGATGATGATGGGTGATATAAAAAATTTAGTTCAATAATAAAAAAAAACTACACTTTTCACCATCCACTCACTACGGCCACCTCCACTATCATCATCACCATTATCACTACCACCACCACCACTCTAGTTTTCAGTAACAAAGCTCAATCTAAGTTGTTGTCAACCAAGATTATTTTCATTTCATTTCATTTCAGTTGTTTGTTACATATCTACTTGTCTCACTGTTAATGTTTCTTTCTGCTCTGACAATACAAAGTTTGAATAACAGATTTTTAAAAAATAACATCCACTTATTTTGCTTAGTTATTTCACTTTCATTGAAAAATCTGTATCTATTATAAGCTTTCTGTCTACCATCGAATTGTACATGCATTTGATTATTTGAATAGATAAATAGATTGACAGATAGAAGATATAAAAGACTGAATAGTAGAAAAATGTTATTTTTTGTTTTGTCAGTCACTATAATATATGAAGTTTAAAATTTCCCTCTGCTAAACGCTTTATATTTCTTTCTCTCTTTTTCTCTCTGCCTCTTACTTCAACTAATTATCATTTCTCTTTTTCTGTTCACCTCTCACTTCCACTATGTGACAGCATATTACATTGGCTGGCATAGTATCACTACTCTCTCTCTCTCTCTCTTTATCTGCCTCTCACTCTCAATATAACTGCCAACCTACTCTCTCTCTATCTGCCTTTCCACTAGAGTATCACTACTCTGCTAAAAATTGTATTTCTAACTCTCTTTTTCTATACCTCTCCCATCAACCTACTTTTTAACTACATAACTATTATTTCCCCCCTAACTCACATCACTAACTCTTCTCTCTCCCTCTTTTTCTCTTGCTTTTCACCTCTTCCTTCAACTAACCATGTGACAGCATGATGCATTCGGCCTTAGCGTATTAATATATAGATAATAATTGTTTCTGGCATTTAATTTTTTTTTTCTAGCGTTGGCACAAAGTGGCATCAAAAAAGCATCAGCCATACCTAACATGGGATGAGATTTCAAATTTACTTGGGGTTCATTTCTTAAAATTCCTATTATTCTATTTTATTATTCAGTACCTTTCTTAATATTGCATATTTCTCTGTTTTGTTATACTTTTCTTTTCTTTCTATTCCTCAGCTCCCAGAACTGAAAGCAGGAAATGTTTGTATTTCTAATGTTGATAAAATCAACCAGATCGTAAAGAAATTCATCTCTGATGGACCTGATAAGTTGCAGGTATACCAGATATTCTCACTTTCTCTTTATGTATCTTTGTATAAGGCACAAGGGTTCCAAGGCTAAATTACTGGACTATTTACCCTTGGATTATGCATAAGCCCAGGGTAAATAGTCCAATATCTTAACCCTTTTAGTCAATATCTTAAGCCTTTTGGTACTAATTCACCTGAGGCACCTCGTATTTATGATTCAAACTTTCTGTTTAAAGTAATCTAAATTAAAACCTTCCATCCAAATTTCAAACCCCAGCTTAATAATGACAATGTCATTTTACTGAATTCTTATTTTATTTTAAAATTATCAACAGAAATGTATTTCAAAAGAAATATGGTTACAAAAGGTTTAACACAGCAACTTTTGTATTGTGAAGTACATTATTCTTAGGTTGCCCAATTAACTTGCCTGCAGTTGATGAAATAGTGGACCTAAATGAAAAGGAACATTCATAATATTGTTCTCCATGGAGACAATTTAAATTAACTACATACTGGAATCTCTCTCACAGTCAGTCATAAATCTCCTTAAAAGACTTCTACTTAAGTGTAGGCCTGTCTGTGAAACAAAGCTAATGTAAGATGCCTGATGACCAGTCTATAAAGTGAAAAAAAAAAGAGAGATAAGGATTTTAAATTTTCACATATTCCTTCATCTTTATGGATTTGTTCTAAATTATTTGTTTGTGTAAATGCAGTTTGTTCCAAATATGCCAGCAGTACTCCACTGTGACCCTTACTCAAGCTTTCAGAGGCCAGTAACTAATTAAGGCTGAAAGTACTTGGTCAATCTGCAGTTTTGGCACTCCTCCGTGTATGAGTTTTCCCATGAGGAATCATAAATGATTGTGACACTTACAGTGACTTGGTGGTTTTGCTTGTGTGTTGCTCACTCATGGAGATAATATATTGCAAGTTTGTTTCATTGATATGTGTGTAATGATGGTGTGTTTGTGCAAAAGGAAACTAGGCTGCAGTGTATTGAAGGGTGTTTTCAAGAATTCTATTTAAGGAGGCAGTACAGTTCTGGCATTAGATCTCTAGATTGAATGTGGATGTTTCATGTGTATGAGTAAAGTTAAGAAGTGAAGTGTAGTGTTCTTCATAGAAATGTATGCTATGTGAAATAACATCATCATCGTCATCATCAACCCTTAAACATTACTGTCTCAAGTCCCTAAGACTTATAGGGCTGGTTATTTGGTTTCCATGCATATAAGTGACCACAATCACAACAGTAGCCCTGAACAGGATGCCAGTTCATCACAGGGTTACACATTTACAAATGAGTGGACTGGAGCAACTTGAAACGAAGTGCTTTGCTCAAGAACACAACACACTACCTGGTTCAGGAATTGAAATCATGATCTTGTGGTTGTGAGTGCAGCAACCTGAAAAATTTGCCACATGCCTTCACTTTATAAAGTGACAGCAAGCATGTTATTAATGAACAGGAAGAAGTGTATGTGTATACATTGGAGTATACCAGAGTTAATGGAGTATAAATTGTAGAATGCAACATCAGCCACAGTTGCAAAGTGGTGTGATATGAGATGAGAAACAATTTTCTCTCATCAGGCAACGTCAATGACTCTTCTGTTATCAACAGCGATAACAAGTCTTTTTGCCAAAGTACTCAAAAGAGGAGACCAATAGTGTATGGTATAAGAAAGCATGTCTCTGGCAGATATGGCTCTGTGGAAACCATGCTGATCATTGAGAAGAGAGAGGGGAGGAGAAACTCAAATTGATGAAGGAGTTAATTGTTTATAATATTATCGACATCTTAGAGATGTTGAATTTTAGTGAGCAATAAGTTAGTAGTTGGCCGGGTCTGAGCATTTATCCTTCTTGAAAGTAGAACACACTTGAGCATGGTTTTATAAACTGAGATAGATTCTTGCAGAGAAAGAAAGACTGAAGAGTTTAGTCAAGATTAAAATTAGCTCTGGGACACACTGTTTTAGGATAACAGAAGGAATACAATCAGAACTTATCACCTTGTGCTTGAGGAACAGAGAAGTTTCACATTTGTGAGTTGCATGTATGTGCTTGTCAGAACTATAAAATGCAGAAGATAGTTTAGGAGGGCTTTGCATTTCATGTGTATGGACTTTGAGTTAACATGGATAGAAAATACTAGCTTTATCTGTGAAAGTACTTAAGAGCCATCTTGGTAGAGAAGCAGTAGGTAAGATTCCACAGACTGCCTTGGCAAGGAGTCAGAAAGCTTTGTTGCATTTTGGGATACACCGTTTGCTTTCTTGAGGATTATTTTCCAGGCTTTGTAATAATATCCTGGGTGGTTTTAGTCACCAACTTAAGTGTCTCAGATGAATGAATCACATCTTCTGCCAGGGTTTGTTGACATAGAACTGGTAGAATTCACAGCACCAGGACTAGAGAGGTGGTTGTGTATAACTCAGAGCTTCCTCTCTTCTGAGCTAGGTGTTTGATCCTAGACATTTCTTTGATATTTGATTGCAAATTTACAAAGCTTCCAAAAGAATTGATATTCAGAGACAGAAAAAAAGGAAGAATACAACAGGAAAAAGAGGGTGAGGGAAAGAGATGAAAGGATTGTAGAGAAAAGAAAGAAAATAGAAGTGGAAAGGGTTTTTTCTTTTACCATTTAGTCAGAAGAGTAAAGATAAGAAACACAAAAAGTGAAATTCAGATATCCCTGGTTCCCAGGTTGAGTTATTAAATCTAGATACAACAACTAACTTTCTACCCCTAGGCACCCCAAGAAGAGACATAGAACAACCCTTTCAGTGTCAATATGGAGACTTAGGAGGATGCAAACATCAACTACAACATCAGATGGAAGATCCTTTCTAAGACCAAGCCTTATTTTAATGGGTTACAGAGATGTTCTGTGTGCTTCCTTGAAAAACTGCGAGATTTTTTCATCATATTCACATTTTACAGAGTACATCTTAGCAGGAATTGAAGATAAACCAACCAAACAGTCTATAACCCATTCTTGTGTTGACTTATGAAAGTTTTGATATTTATCAAAAACTGCCTGTATTTGCTGTGCAATTAATTGTATATCTTTCATTGCTCTCTATCTTTTTCAAAATACACATGCACTTTTACATCTTGATTACATCAAACACAGTTATTAAACTCTTTTGGAATTTATCTGCCTGAAAAATAGCAAAATAGATTTAATATTTCAGCTAGGAAACCCTGAGTGCTTGAATTTGATGAAGCATTTTGAGTGTTTCTTGTCTGTAACACACACACGCACGAACACACACTCGCATGCCTGCACACACACACACACACAGATTTTTTTTTTTTTCAGTTTTTGTCTACCAAATTCATTCATAAGCATTTGGTCAGTTTAGGTCTATAGTAGAAGACACGTGCCCAATGTACCACATGGTGGAACTGGATCCAAGACTGCATGGTTCAGTAGCAAGCTTCTTAACCACACAGCCAAGCCTTATAGATAAAATTTATTGGAGAAAATTAGCTTCAAATATTATATCACATCTGTTATAAGATTAAATCAAAGTTTATAAACAAACTGATTATACGTAATTACATAAATAATTTATTCCTCTTCGTGTCTTTTGTTTGCCCTCAACACAGTAACTTACTTTCTTGTTTCTTACAGATCGTAACAGATTTTGACCAGACACTAACCATGCATTCATATCAAAACAAACGATGTGACTCATGTCATGGTGAGTATTATTCTTATCATTATTTTCACGAATTAATTGTTAATAACCTGTGTATGATTGAATCAAGAAGGTTTTAAGATCTTTTTTTATCCGTATCCTAATTGGTTTTTGTCAATGTTGAGAAGACCCACCCACCACAGCAGAATTGAGATCCTAAAACCAAGGTGCCAAGTAAAAAGCATTGGTGTGGGTGCTGGTGCCACATAAAAAGCACCCGGTACACTCTGTGAAGTGGTCAGCATTATGAAGGGCATTCAACCACAGAAACCAAGTCAAAGCAGACTAAGGAATTTGGTACCCCTGGCCTTGCCAGTTTCTGTCAAGCCATTTAACCCATGCCAGGAAGGAAAACAGATGTTAAATGTTGGTGATGACGATGAGAGAGAGACTACTTCCACCTACCTCTGTATAATGTGTGGTAGTCATGTATCCCTTCCGTAGTAAGAGATACTTATGCTTGTCCCTCTGTCATACCTTAGCCTTTCAACATTTAGTATAAAGCCACTTCCCCTACTCCAGTCCCCCCAACACCCCACACATTTAGTAGTTGAGTTTTTTTCTTTTCCTTTCTCCTTGTTCTTTTATTGCCTTGCAAGTTCCATAGCAACTTCACTAATGCAAGAAAAAAAGCACCCCCGTACACTCTGTAAAAAGGAGTTTGCATTAAGAAGGAAATTCAACCATAGAAGCCATACTAAAGCTGATACTGGAGCTCAGTATAGACCTGCTGCTTGCTGGATCCTGTCAAACAATCTAAACCATACTAGCATGGAAAATGGAAAATGGACATTAAATGATGATGATGATGATGTGTGTGTGTGTATGTGGTGAGGACTGATCTTAGGATGTTGGGGCTCACAGAGGAAATGGCAGTAGACCCAGACATTTGGTGATGTGAGGTCCTAGGGAAGACTCATCCATGAAACTGAGTGCTAGAAGAATTGTGCTCCACCCACATGTAACAAAACACTTTCCCCCACTCTACCCTAATAAATCAAACTACAACTCCTCTTCTAATTGCATCTTTTTCTTCCTCACATTTCCTCCTCATAAATTATGATTGTTTTCCAATCCCCTTTCTTGCCCTCACTGTATCACTCAACAACTATAGAAAAGGTTGCAAGACGCAACGAACATTTTAGAAAAATAAATAAGTAAATGAGTAGAAACTTTACCAATGAGTGTGTTAAATAATAAGGCACTAAAAGAGAATGACTCTCCTGAGACACAACAAAATATCCTTCTACACACGAACTCACATAAAAAATCTTGCAAACCAAATCCCAAAACGAAATATCTTTATATATATATATATATTTATATATATGTCAATGAAGGGATGCACTTGAATGTTGTTACTCACCTCTCTTTGCAACACACAAACTTCTCACCTTATTTTTACAAATAAATTTCTATTTTGTTTGCATTAGTTCACTACAATTTGTGTTTGCTTTGTTTTTTTTTTGTTTTTTCTTTGTGTTGGAGTCCTAGAACTGCATAGATTCCTCTTTTCTGTTGATGTCCTTCCAAAACAAAAATATTCTGAAGTGGAAAATAACTTAATCCTGCAGTAAATATTTGCAAAATCTCTGGAACTATGTAACCGTATCAAAATTACTGAAGGTTTTATGGGACACAGAAAAAGCTTTTAGTTTTTACTTGAATTCCCTAATTCTTTGACAAACTTAACAGATTATTTTCATTCCCTTATTTTCCATAGGTGTCCTGGATAATAGTTCATATCTGCCAGATGATTTCCGTGTAAAGGTAAAAAAGAAAAATAGAAAAAAAATGGGGATTTTTTTGGGGTCCTTTTTTTTTTTTTGGTTATAAACAGTTTTAACATCCATTTTTCCATGCTTGTATTGCTATTGTCGTTTATGTTGTCGCTTAATAACTGATCAGTCTTGAGCAAACAGACCTATGATTAATGGTGTTCCAGCTGTGATCATTTCATCTTTTTTGTATAACTAATGCAGCTCTGTTTATTATTTTTTTTTTCTCTGTCGAGATGATAGGGTGTGACTTGCAAGGGTTTTCTGTTTCTAGCAAGTTGACCAAACTTCTAGATGCTCCTGCATTAACTCCATGTTGAAAAATGGAATAGTCAAGCTTTCAGCTGGATGTTTTTTCTTCATTAATCATTCAGCTATAAAATATATTTGGCTTTTCTTTTTTGTGTGTATGTGTGTGTGTGATAGTGGGGGAAAGCATTCAAGCAAACAAGCAAGCATAGTTAAGCATTTTGCTCAAGAACCTCTGTAAGATCTGAATTTATGAAATAAGAATGATGACCTTTGTGATTCTTATTTCATTTTGTTTATTTGTTCATCACTAAGTATACATCTCTGTTAATATACAAAATAGAACTAAATGAGGATAGGACATATGTTTGAAAACTGAACTCCTACGATGTATAAGTTTATTCTCAACTCATTTTCTTTCTTGAACATGGATGCAAGCTTAACTGCTAACTGTTGCAATTTGGGATATTTTTAACAATAGAAAATAGGGATATACATTTTATGCTTACTGGGATGAGTTATCTATCTTTGTATATATTCTCTTTTACTCGTTTCAGTCATTTAGCTGCAGCCATGCCGCAGCACCACCTTAAAGGGCTTTTAGTCAAAGAAATCGACCCAGGACTTATTCTTTGCAAACCTAGTACTTTTTCTATCGGTCTATCTTGCTGAACCGCTAAGTTATGGGGACATAAACACACCAGCATCGGTTGTCAAGCGATGGGAGGGGGGACAAATACACACATATATGTGTGTGTGTATATACAACAGGCTTTTTTCAGTTTCTGTCTACCAAATCCACTCAAAGAATTTGGTTGGCCCAAGGCTATAGTAGAAGACACTTGCCCAAGGTGCCATGCAGTGGGACTGAACCCAGAACTATGTGGTTAGGAAGCAAGCTTCTTACCACACGGCCAACAACTAAGTTGGGGAAAAGTGATTTAGAGAACAAGATTGGTTGAAAAAAAACTTGATTGGTGTCGTTAGATCCCAGTTCAATATTGAATGTATGAAATAAAATATATTTGTTATGATAAGATCAATATAATCAATATATAACATATACTAATATAACTCTTTAACATTTAAATGGGACGTATCCAGCCCAAATATTCTACCTGTTTTATATTCAAACCAGACAGATTCAGCTTCTTATACCCACTGCACAGTATCAATCTAAAAGTAAACAATCACATCATTGAAATCTCAAAACTAAGAGATACTACATAATTTATTCAAAACAATGTGGATAAATAAGCATTACATTTAACCAAGTAATATGAATGTTAAAGAGTTTGTACTGAAATAAGAAATTGTAACCATTGACAGCTACAGCCATAGTTAAAAAAAGGGGAGGCAACACTGATATTTTAATTAGGGTTGTTTTCCTTGGCTTTGTGAAGATTAATGGTTATTTAGCACACGCACAAAAATGTAATGACTTTCAGAAGCTCAACAAATTTTCGGTAATTCAACTCGAAATTAATTTTATTAACACAACAAGAGTTGAGCTAATGATTCTTTCTCTTTACTTCACTGTGATTTTGATTAATTAAAACTTCTTAATTGACTAGATCGGTTTTCATGCTGAACATATCTCTGGATATTTACTTTGGTTTTGATCCCGAAGAAAAGTTCTGTAAATATATATTTACTTCAGCAATGGTTCTGTATGCAGGTTTCAGTGACATTCACTTATGACTTCAATTAGTGTGCACTAGCTATGAAGTTTTCTCAGAAAGGGTCCAAACAGCTATGCAGAGTTGCAAAAGTACAGAAGGGATATCTGACTCTGCATCTGCATCTAAACCTAAAAATTATATGTGTGTATTTACATTCGCAAATATGTGTACATTCGCACCTACAATAGATAACTGTGTACCTGTAATCATAAATGACACGAGTATGCTTGCACTAACAAGTAATATGTATTTATCTATATCCATGTGTAGTGTTTGTGTATCTCTGCTCATGTAATATATGTTTCTTCAGCTATGTGTAAAATGTATGTATCTACACCCATGTAATATCATTGATGTATATGTTGCTATTTGGAAAGTGAGACAGAATAGGAAGATAGACTAGAGTTGTTCTGTGTCCCACTGTACCTTCCCTAGTAACCAGTACATTTCCAGAAGAGTCCTGTTTAAGTTCTTCACTTAGCTAAAATTTAATAACCATGTAAAATTATTTTTCGCACCATTGCTTTATGAAACAATCATAATGTCAGTGAATTTGCTTCCTAACATTAAAACAGTCACTAATATATTTATATTGCCATCCAACTCATGCTGGCAGAGAAAAGAGATGTCAACAGATGATGAGGATATTTATAGTTATGATAGCATCTTCATAACATACTTTTCCATTCATTTTAGACAATATAATCTATTCTACTCTAGGCACAAGGCCCGAAATTCTGGGGGAGGGGGCCAGTCGATTAGAACATAAAAAGACAAAATACTGCTAAGCATTTCGCCCAGCATGCTAACATTTCTGCCAGTTTACCGCCTGTTTTTTTTTTTTTTTTTTTTTTTTTTTTTCTTTTGATAATATAATACCACCTCCATTCACTTGTTCCTCTCCTTGCATTTGTATTGTGTTCACTCACACCTCACCTCCAAATCGCAACACTAACCATTACTAGTAATTCTCAGTAAATTAACTCTGTGCAACTGGAGTGGCTATAGGCCGCTCTTTTATCTGACATCATTTGGCAGCTGCTCATTACAGAACATCTGACCAGGCCACTATATACAGTAGTTGAATATGCCAACACCATTAGTCAATATGTATTTAGAAAGATGATGGAAGATAAAAGTTGACTTCAGCTGGATTTGAACTTAAAATATAAGAGTCAAAACTAAATATTGCATGGCATTTTTCCTGATTCTTTAGCATGTGCTAATTCGTTATTTATAATATGTAAAACAAGGAGTCATTAAACCTTAGTATTCTATTATCACAATTAGCTTACAAAAAGTATAGAAATTTCAATTAGAATTACAAATAATAGAACAAATTCATTTGTGTCACTCTTGTGTGGCCATCTAAGGACTAAAAGACTTTTGACCGTTCAAATGGCTTACTCTGGTGTTAAAGGACGCATACTGTAGTACTGTCAATAAGGTGGTTTATTAAGTGCTAGAGCTTAACAAAGCCATCACAACTTAATTATGAATAAAAGAAATTTAGGAACTGACTGTTATGTCAAACTGTGACAAATAAAGCATACATACTCACATGCACAGACATATGGCCATGTAGTTAGGAAGTTCACATTGGTATGTTGATTTTTGTTCATTTTTATGCGTCTTGATTATGCCTGGACTGACAATTAAAAGTGCATTTTGTGCACTAATTATGAAATCATATGATATGTGGCTGAATCTGTTTTTAAGTGGCTCACTTCAAGAGTTGCATTCCCTCGCGTTCGGTACACTATTTATTATGGTAGTTTTGACTTTAAGAGTCCCTTGTAGCATTAGCCATTCAAGTGTAGTAATGCCCTTAATATAAATATATATATA
>NC_068982.1:87512808-87515933 GCF_001194135.2 Octopus bimaculoides | reverse complement strand
CGATCTATATATACTAGCAGAAATACCCAGTGTTGCCTGTGTTACATGCAATGGAAGAATTAAACTTTTCTGTTATATTTTCTCTAATGTACTGGAATACTTATGATTCAAATTTTATCAAAATTGCAGATGAGGGTTCTTTTCCTCTTTACACACCCTAAAAAAAGTCTAATCATGACACATATATCCCTTATTACTGATCTTTATGCACAGATTCCAAAATTCCAGTCTTATGGAACCTGTTAAAAGGATTTTGCTCCTGAAAAATAGATGTCATGGAGCTCTAAAATGTGGGAGTTAAGGCCCCTATTGGGGGTGAGTGCCTTAATGTCAACCAGAGAAGTTGAATTGTTGACAATCTTTTTGACTTGGGTGTTATATCTATTGTTCGAATTTCTTTGAAATAGGAAATATATGTATGTTCACTGGGTTTGTAAAAGAGAGCAAAGCTACAGGAAACCAAAAGACGAATGATGACAATAAGCAGTCAGCTACCCTACCCTAGTCGTTACTACTCCCCAATGTAGAAATCCTCACCATAAAGGTGACAGGCATAGCCGTAAGATGCATTACGGATCTGTAGCAATTGGAAGGGTGTGACCCAACTCAAATAAACATTAACAGCTGTGTGACATGAGGGCTAAGGGGAAATGAAAGTGTCACCTCTGGAGTTTGCAACTGACCACTATACTGATAGGTAACTGGAAAGAATAAATTTACAATCTATAAATGCCTTTGAATAACCAGTCACTCATGTGGGAATGCCTTGAAATCAATGTTGCCACCTTGGAACTATGTGTGACCCAGTGATAATAAAAAGACTCAAAGGAGGTCTGCAAGGAAATAACTTTACTCAACACTTTGCACCTGAATCAGTGGAGGCAAGGATGCCTCTCATTTACTTGACAATTTATGCACCACATAAATATAATTACTGAATTTCATAAAGATCCATTCAGTACTTTTGACCTAGTTTTGGATCATTAAAAATTACTAAAATTTTGGAGTTAAGGCTTCCATTAGGGGGTCTTAGAATCCTCCTGAGAAGTAGAAAAATCTACAAGATCCACTCACAAGGCTTTGGTTGGTGTGAGGCTATAGCAGAAGACACATGCCAAGTCACCACACAGTGGGACTGAACCCAGAACCATGTATTTTGGAACCAAATTTCTTACCACACAGCCACACCTGCACCTATGTATGTGTTTGTGTGTGTGTCTGTGTATATATGTGTGTGTATGTGTGTGTATGAGTGTATATATGTATGCATGTATATATGTGTATGTATATGTGTACATATTACATGTACATCTATATATATACATCTAATTCGAATCATAGGTATTCCAGTTCATTAGAGAAAATATAACAGAAAAGTCTAATTCTTCCATTGCATGTAACACGGGCAACGCCGGGTATCTCTGCTAGTATTATATGTAATTATGTATATACGTATGTATGTCTGCATATATGTGAGATAATAGTTTCAGTATTAAAGTGAACATTTCTGACATTACAATAGAGAGATGTTATTGTTTCACTTTTGACACATAATACTGCAATAGTGGAGATGTGATATTGCACTGGGCTCGCACTAGGCATGAAACTAAAAAATTTGGGGGCCTAAAACACTACATGGACCCTAAGTAAGGCATGTGTAAAATTTGAATGAAATTGGTTGTGTAGTTCTCAAATTTTAGGGATTCACACAGATATACATTCTCATCTTTATACATATAGATATATACATATACACACACACACACATACATATATATTAGGTCGAGTAAAAAGTAACATTTTGAACCATGAAGAATTTGTACCGGATTTTTGCAGATTTTTGAATTTTTGTTAACACTTTTTTGAAATTGTCTGATAATACAGGCATAGATTGCCCAAATGTATCAATGAATTAACATCGATATTTTTTACCCTGTTGTTACAATCATCTGAAATGGAACTGTCAGAGCGCGATATTCGAACAATTTTACTATTCAACTCCAAAAAAGGACGTAAAGCAGCTGAAACTGCTTGCTATATCAACAAAACGTTTGGTGAGGAAATGACCAGTAAGTGGTCAGCTTGAAAATGGTTTAAACGATTTTGCAGTGGAGACTTGAGCCTTGAAGTTCGTGAGCATAGTGGATGCCCATCCGTCATTGATGAGGTCAAGTAAAGACCATCATTGAGAAAAATCCACATAAAACCACTTGAGAACTGGCAAAAGAACTTCAAGTTAGCCAGAAAACTGTCTACAACCATTTGCATGTGATTGAAAAATTAAAAAAGCTAGATAAATGGGTATCACACAATTTGAATGAAAATCAAAAAATGCACAGATATGAAATTTACTCATCACTTCCCTGTAACCAGACCAATCCGTTTCTCAACCGTATTGTAACTTGTGATGAAAAGTGGATTCTGTACAACAATAAAAACGTTCTTCTCAGTGTTTGGACCAAAATAAAGCTCCAAAAACCTCCCCTAAACCTGCGCTCTTCAAAAAGGTTATGGTGATTGTTTGGTGGTGTACCGCTGGACTTATCCACTTCTTAAAACCCAGAAAAACCATTACTGCAGAAACATATTGCCATGAAATTGCCAAAATGAACAAAAAACTACTACTCCTCTGTCCTAGACTGGTCAACAGAAGAGGGTCAGTCATTCTTCAGGACAATGTTTGACCACACGTTTCACTAATGATGCTCCAGAAGTTGAGGGAACTTGTCTACAAAGTTCTTCCTCAGCCAGCTTATTTCCCAGACCCTTCTCCTACTGACTACCATTTTTTCAAGCACTTTGATGGTTTCCTGCAAGAGAAGGAGTTCAAAAATCAAACTGATGCTGAAAGTGTGATTCAAAGAGTTCATCAACTCCAAAACTCCAGATTTTTATGTTACTGGAATAAACAAACTTGTACCTTGTTGGCAAATATGTGTTGATTGTCATGGTACTCACTTTGATGAATAAAATTTCCACTTTGTTGGAATATATTGCGATGAATTTCATGCTTCAAAACGTTGCTTACTTTTTACTCAGCCTGATATATATATATATATATATATATATATATATATATATAAAACAATATTAGGGACAAAATCCAAAATTACAGGTAAAAACTC
>NC_068982.1:87507776-87512089 GCF_001194135.2 Octopus bimaculoides | reverse complement strand
AATATGAATGAAAAAATTAGGAAAGAAAAAAATTATTAAGAATAAAAGATTAAACTTTATATATATATACAAAGTTTTAATTAAAAAAACCTTTAACGATATTATAAACAATAAAGACTAATTATTAATCAAATATTATTAATCAAAAACAATCGAAAATATATCAACACTATTCAAATCGAAGTTCTAATATTATGTTGAAATAAAACTATAACTTCTAAATAATTTAGTGTTAAATAAGTTATCTATTAAAAATAATCTTTAAAGAACCAAATTAATAATATAAAAAACAAGAATACATATTATTTTCAAATAGTAGAAAATCTTTAGCAAAGAAAAAAATAGTACTTATCCATATTTTTCCGTAATTCAAACTGAAACTATATATATATATATACAAGTGTGTGTGTGTATATTGAGGAAAAGATTTGTACATAGTGAATATATATTAAATATTAGATAGAACTGTTTAATCTAAATCTATTTGCTAAAAATTAATAATATATACAATTCTATGTTGCATTTTTGTTTTTGCTTTGTGTTTTTTAACACCTTTCCTCTGTTTTTTAGGCTGCAAAATTAAGGGATATATATGCTCCAATAGAGTTTGATCCTCATATAGAAACTGAGAAGAAAGCTCCAAAAATGGAAGAGTGGTAAAAATGATTTTTGAATTCTTTATTGTTAAGCATTTTTGTTACTTTTAATATATAAGAGATATATATAGCTTAGTGGTTAGGGTATTTGGCTCATGATCATAAGATCATGAATTTGATTCCTGTTGGTCATTGTGTCCATGAGCAAGTCAATTTATTTCACATTGCTCCAGTCCTGTGAGCTGGCAAAAGGGAGTTGTATCTGTAATTCAAAGGGCCAGCCTTGTCACACTCTGTGTCATGCTGAATTTCCTTGAGAACTACATTAAGGATACGTGTCTGTGGAGTGCTCAGTCACTTGCACATTAATTTCATGAACAGGTTGTTCTGTTGATTGGATCAACTGGAATACTCATTGTAACTAAACATGGGTTATAACATGTCCGATGACTAAACATGAGTCATAACATGTCCCAGCTTGGTGTCATCATATTATGCAAGTTAACATTTCATAGCCAACAGTAGCCTCAGCAACATGTTTCAAAGAGCAGTTAGATCTCCTCAAATCACATCCCTATCATATCTTAGAAAAGGATACATTGGGGAAATGCCTTCAATCATACGTCACTCAGTCAAGATTAGACTAGAATTAAGCAGCAACTCATTAGCAATTTTGAACTGAAGTAACACTTCCGTTTTTTACCCCACTCTCTCTCTCTCTCTCTATCTCACACACACACACACTTTATAGAAAGAAAAACAAACATCCAGAATACCACACTTTCTTCTTCCTTATGGCATAAAATTTATTCCATTGTTTTTATTATTTGTACTACTTTTTGCCGAAAGACCTCTATTTCTTCAGGTTCTGTTACTTTACAACATAACCAACTCTACAATTGCTGATTATTCTTTACCTTCCTTGCCAATAATTTCTGTCATACTATATTATATTTCCCCGCACCTCACACATGCTTGCTCTTTTTGTGACAAGTGAAATAATTTGTTACTAACGTTGTTGGTAAGTAAATATAATTGTCTTCTCTTTTTAGTTTCATTTTTCATTATAAAAACCATATGAATATGATACCCAGACTCTTCATCCAGAAAACTTTTGTCTTTATTCTACATGCAAATGCCCTTCCTGTTACCAACCCATACCTGTTTCTAAACAAGCTAATACTTCCCCATGGTCAGACATGTTCTCATGGAAGATAGGAAACAAACTGCACTGCTTGTATAATGGGGACTCTTGTTTACAACTATTACACAATGTCAAAACAAGGAGACATAAGCACGTGTACACACATGCATGCATACACACATACACACGCACACATACTCACATGTGCACACACAATAGCTTCTTTCGGTTTCTGTCTCCTAAATTCACTCACAAAGCTTCTTAGAACTAAAGTAGAAAACAATTGCCCAAGGTGTCAAATGGTGGAACTAAGCATTACATTAGTTAGGAAGCAAAACACTGTGCTGTTTGTCTAACTTTTCATCCATATTACTGAAATCAATATTCATTTGACTTTCTTTTCTTTTCCTATAGATTTCTATGTACTTCATTCTAACTTATACTGTTTGTTTATATTGTTAGGTGGACTCAAGTACATGAACTACTGGGTACATTGAATATCTCTAAAAGTCTGATTAATAAAATGGTTGCTCAGTCTTCTGTCAGATTAAGGTAAAGTATTAACAATTATGAGGGATGCTGAAAAATTCCTAGCTTTAAGGGTATCACAGAAGGCCTTATTGGAGGCCCAACCTTCCAAATTCTTTTACAATGCTTAAAAAAACTAAAGAACTGCTGTAATAAGTGTGTGAATCTGAGAGGGAAAAATGTTGAATAAAATCATAATTAACCGATTCTTCTGTATTTTCTTTTATCCAAAGCCAATAACTTTTCAGCACCCCTTTGTACCACTTTTTACTGTTTTTTTTATTTCAAATTACATACTATATTTTTCAAGTATTGTATTTGATGGCACAAAAGACACACAGACATATTTGATGCATTCCAATTTCAGCATTGCATATTCAGGAAAAGAGATTTTAGTGCATTAAAGCATGTAGTACCTAAAGCAATCTAGCACCTAATCTATGGCAGAAAACAACACAGTATATAAATAGTAAGTTAGCTGTACAACTAAATATAAAGCGAGAAATCTCACTTGTGAAAATATCCTGAAAGATTATACGAATAAAACATGCAAGAAAAAACAAAGTAGATTACTTCAGCCTATAGTAGTGAGCATCAAGGATAAAGTTAGCATATGGGACACCCAACTTCACATATAGGACCTGGGGTGATTTTCTGAGATATTTTAGGGAAAAAATTGCCTCTTATATGTCATCAATTACAGTACTGCTTTTTATTGTTCTTAAGCTCAAATCACTGACTGTATTTTTCAAGTTTATTTTCTTTTCATTTTTTATTTACTTTTATTGTTTTGAGTACTTACTTCCATTAACCTACTTTTTTAATTTTTGATATTTATAATTTGAATAAGCTGACAGAATCTTTAGCATGCTGGGCAAGATGCTTAATGGTATTTTGTCTGTCTTTACATTCTGAGTTCAAATGCCGCTGAGTTTGACTTTATCTTTCATCTTTTCAGGGCAGATAAAATAAGTACCAGTTGAGCATTGGGGTCAATGTAATCGATTTAACCCCTTCTCCAAACTTTCTGGCCTTATGTCAAAATTTGAAACCAATATTTATAATTTAGATAAGGTGGCAATCTGGCAGAATTGTTAGCACACTGAGCAAAATGCTTAGTGGCATTTCATCCATCTTTATGTTCTGAGTTCAAATGCTGTTGAGGTTGACTTTTCGTTTCATCCTTTCAGATTGATAAAATAAGTACCAGTTGAGCACTGAGGTCAATGTAATCAACTTAGCCCCTTCCCCACACTGCTGGCCTTGTGCTAGAATTTGGAAGCAATATTTATAATTAAAATTTTTTTTTTAAACTTAAGTCTCTTTTAAAATCAACCATTTAATTATTTCTTTAACCTTCCACTAAAATCAATCATGTCCCTTTTTCTATTTTCCCAATGATATTTTCTCAGTTTTAACTAATGACGTTCATTTAATTTCATTTCTTACTCACTTTTAGAATTGGATGTGATGAATTATTTAAGAGCCTTGATAAATGGAATGTTCCAGTTCTGATCATTTCTGCTGGACTGGGAGACATTCTCTCAGAGATTCTCACTCAGCAATCAGCCGTCTACAGTAACATGAAAATTGTTTCAAATTTCATGAAATTTAAGGAGGTAAAAATTTTGTTTGTTTGTTTTTTAGCTAACTACAATTTATATTTAATATTTAAAAATTGGTAAAACATATGTCCACAGTTTTTTACAAAAAAGTAAAAAATAATATATAAAAAAAACAATCTATAAAAAAATAAATATACCAATACATTATATTGTCTTTGAGCTTTTAAAGTTCAATGGTAATCCATGTAGATAATAGTTGGAAAAATTAGGATGCATGGAATTGAAAGTTGTGTTAGGTTTAAAAAAAGAAGAAAAGAGGTTTATGTGTTAAGCAGGAAGTGTGGTGTCAAAACAGGAAGTGTATGTAAGGGAAGACAATTCTGTGGGTTTTATACTCTTTAGTTGGAGTTATGGACTCTTTGTCAACAGGAAGTTTATGTCTGTTCTTAGAGAAATATGGTCACTGAGGGGTTTGTGTGT
>NC_068982.1:87505892-87506959 GCF_001194135.2 Octopus bimaculoides | reverse complement strand
GGCACATAAAAGACACCATTTCGAGCGTGGCCGTTTTCGTGCGGGTGACACGTAAAAGCACCCACTACACTCTCTGAGTGGTTGGCGTTAGGAAGGGCATCCAGCTGTAGAAACTCTGCCAAATCAGACTGGAGCCTGGTGTTGCCATCCGGTTTCACCAGTCCTCGGTCAAATCGTCCAACCCATGCTAGCATGGAAAGCGGACGTTAAACGATGATGATGATGATGATGATATATATGTGTATATAAATTCTGTACGACTCTCTTACTCTTTCTTTCAGCCCTTGACACTTACTTTGTTCTTTCCACTCCTCTTTCTCGCACCCCCTCTATCACATTTCTTAGCCTTCCCTTCATTCTTACCTTTGCTCCTCTTTTACCTCACTCTATCCCTTTTCTTTTTTCTTTCCTTCTTGTCCCACCCTTATTCTTCTATTCCTCTGCGCCTACCTATGTCCTCTCCTTCCACATGACCCGTGTTCCTCTAAGCCTGACTTTCTTTCTTGGTTCGACTACCATCCATGTGACATTTATATGACTTTCATCTTTTATATCCCTGCTGTAAGGCTTCACTTCCACACTCGTCTGCTCAATTTGATTTGTCCTCAGTCGAAAGACACCTGTTGTTATTTTCCTGTTGTTTGTATTTGTAATTGTGTACAATTTCTCCATTTTCTATTTTCGTCTTTGTTTTCATATACAATTGCTTGCTTTCTTCCAAGGAATCTAGTACTCTTAGTTTAGATTTTCTTGGGGCCAGCCAGATTGGAGCAGTCTTGAGTGTAACCGGTGAAAACTGATGAGAAAATCTGGATCTCAACTGAGGAAAGAAAACTCTGAATGACCCGTCCATGTTCTTTCCTATCCTTTTTTGTATCGTCTGACTGTCCAGATGTTTTGTTGTCGCCTGTTATGTTCTTGTTCCACTTTTTGTTTTCTTCTTTATATATACATATATATATGTGTGTGTGTGTGTGTATGCATGTATATATATATGTATATGTATATATTCATATGTGTACATATATATATATATATATATATATATATATATATATATATATATA
>NC_068982.1:87503413-87505635 GCF_001194135.2 Octopus bimaculoides | reverse complement strand
ATATATATATATATATATATATATATATATATATATATATATATATATATATGTATATCTATATGTAAATATATATATGTATTTATATATTTATATGTGAATATATACATATACATATATATATATACTAGCAGCTAAGCCTGGTCTCACGCGGTCAGTTTGGATGATGTGGCTGTAAAACCTGCTCTGTGTAAGCATTCGACTTGTTTGGGCATATGTGTGTTAAAAAACAATTTTAGAATGACTTTTTCTGTCAAGATGCTAAAAATAACTGACCCACCAAAACAAAAACAAGATTCAACCAAATCAAAAAATAAACCCAAATACTAAGCAAACAAAGATGAACCATCCCGCTTCCATTGCACGCGTACACACACACTCAAACACACATGCACACACACACACATTCACATACCCCCTTTTACATACATACACATATATTCACACAGAGATGAAACGCTGTTTGATTTATTTTTTTCAGCATATAATTTTCATCATTTTACTACCATGTATGACATCACCCCTTCCTTCCTTATTCATCTATCACCCCTTCCTTTCTCATTCATAAACACAAGAGTATTATTATAGTAGATTATCTTGGTAACCATGGGAACTATGAAAAAATACAAAGCCCAGCATCACCACTGGATCATTCTACACATCTGTGTAATTTTTCACGCAATTCCACCCAGCCGTTTGACCGTGAATCCCAGGACAAGAAAGAATCCCCCATGTCAAATTTATATGTATATATATACATATGTAAATGCATATATACATATATATATATACACATATACATATATATACCTATATATATACATATATCATCATCATCATCGTTTACTGTCCGCTTTCCATGCTAGCATGGGTTGGACGATTTGACTGTATACTGGTGAACCGGATGGCTGCACCAGGCTCCAATCTGATCTGGCAGAGTTTCTACAGCTGGATGCCCTTCCTAACGCCAACCACTCTGAGAGTGTAGAGAGTGCTTTTATGTGCCACCGGCACAAGGGCCAATCTCGCGGTACTAGCAACGGCCACACTCAAAGTGGTGTTTTTTACATGCCACCTGCACAGGAGTTAGTCCAGCAGCACTGGCAACGACCCCGCTCGAATGATTTTCTAACATCCCAGTAAGGCAACACTGGTAACAATCATGCTCATATGGTACTATTTACATACCTCTAGCACGAAAGCCAGACAGCTGCTCTGGCAATGATCACGCTCGGACGGTGCTGTTAGTGTTCCACTGGCACCAGTTCTGGTCATCGAATATGGTTCAATTATGATTACGATTTCACTTGCCCCAACAGGTCTTCGCAAGTAGAGTTTAGTGTCCAATGAAGTAAAGATACGAATAAGTGAGCTGGCTACACTTCTGGAAGAGGTCACAGATTATGCTCTCACTTGGCTTGCCGGGTCTTCTCACGTACTGCATATTTCTAAAGGTCCCAGTTACTAGCCATTGCCTCGGTGAGGCCTAAAGTTCGAAGGTCGTGCTTCACCACCTCATCCTAGGTCTTCCTGAGTCTACCTCTTCCACAGATTCCCTCAACTGCTAGGGTGTAGCACTTTTTCACACACCTATCCTCATCCATTCTTGCCACATGTCCATACCAGCACAATTGTCTCTCTTGCACACCACAAGTGATGCTTCTTTGGTTCAACTTTTCTCTCAAGGTACTTACACTCTGTCGAGTATGCACACTGACATTACACATCCATTGGCGCATACTGGCTTCGTTTTTTGAGAGCTTACGCATGTCCTCAGCAGTCACGGCCCATGTTTCACTACCATGAAGCATGGCAGTTCGTATACATGCGTCATACGGTCTGCCTTTTACTCTGAGTGAGAGGCCCTTTGTCACCAGCAGAGGTAAGAGCTCTCTGAACTTTGCCCAGGCTATTCTTATTCTAGCAGCTACACTTTCAGTGCACGCTCCCCCGCTACTAACTTGGTCACCTAGATAGCGGTATCAACTACTTTTAGTTTTTCTCCCTGGAATGTGGCAAAGGTTGTTTTCTGCACATTTTCAGTGTTTATTGCTCCTGAGCATCTGCCACATACAAAAACTATCTTGCTAGTTAGCCTTCCTTTGATATTGCTGCACCTCTTTCTCTCCTTCCTTTCCCGAGCGTCCAATAACACTATCCGTATCACATCCTCACTTTGTTGTTTTTTTGTTATTGTTTTTTGTTTTTTTGAACTTATATAT
>NC_068982.1:87480579-87501101 GCF_001194135.2 Octopus bimaculoides | reverse complement strand
ATATATATATATATATATATACACACACGTATGTATGTATATATACATGTATGTATATATATATATGTATGCATATATGTATACATGTATGTATATATGTATGTATACATGTATGCATGCATGCATACATACATACATGCATACACATATGCATGTATGTCCGTCTGTCTTCATGTACAAAATCCACATCAGACTAAAGAAACATATTTTTTTTCTCTTTCTTTTCCAGGATAAAATGGTTGGTTTTTATGATGAAATCATTCATACATTCAATAAAAACAAGTGTGCTATTCATAAATCTGGCTATTTCAACAATCAGAGATCAAACATAATACTGTTAGGTGACTCTGTTGGTGACTTGCACTTAGCAGATGGAGCCAAAGACAGTTCTACAATTCTTAAAATTGGCTACCTCAATGAAAGGGTACAAGCTTTTTTCTTTTTCCTCTTTGTTTTTTTTTCTTTTTAATTAAACTGTATATACATTTTGTAATAGATTCCTCCTCATATAAGCTTTAAAGAGATGACTATTCTAATGATGATTATAGTGATGGTGATAAACAAGGATGAAAGTAACCATGAATTTTGTTATCTAATTTTAATGCCTCACCCTTTTAGGTTAAATTTGTGTTTCTTTTCCCTTGACTAATAAACTAATTACCAGTTATATTGGCTGTATCTCCAAACCCCTTATAAATGTCATTTATTATTACTGATTGGCACAGGCATGGCCATATGGTTGAGGAGCTTGCTTTGCAACCATGTGGTTTCAGATTCAGTCCCAGTGCATGGCTTGTGTTATCTACTATATCCCCAGGCTGACTAATGCCATGTGAGGGAATTTAGTAGACAGAAACTGTGTGGAAACCCATTGTTTATATATATATATATATATATATGTATGTATGTATAAAATGTGTGTGTATATGTATTTATCCTCCACTACTGCTTGACAACTGGTGTTGGTTTGTTTATGTCCCCATAGCTTACTAGTTTAGTGAAAGGGACTGATAGAATAAGTACCAGACTTAGAAATATATACTGAGGTTGATTTCTTTGACTACACCTTTGAAGGTGGTGTCCCAGCATGGCTGCAGTCTAGTGGCTGAAACAAGTAAAAGATTATTCAGTATTGCACATGATAAATAGTGGTCTGTACCTCATCATGGTTTTTTTTGTTATAAACACTATATACAGCATCAATGACAATATGAATTCAGGAATCTTTCAGCTATATCCTGAACTCAATCTGATGCCAACCTCTAGTTATGTAATTTATGATAATTATTATAATGGTTTCAAATTTTGGCACAAGGTCAGGAATTTTAAGGGAGCAAAGAAGTCAATTACATTGACTCCGGTGCTTGATTGGTACTTTATTTTATTGACCCCAAAAGGATGAAAGGTAAGATTGAGCTTAGAAGATAAGGAGCTGAAAGGAACACTACTGGGCATTTTGTTCAGTGTGGTAATGGTTTGGCCAGCTCACCAATGGAAAGCAAAATTGGCAGTGGAGGAATTGGAACAGACAATGCTGGAAGAAATGCCACTAGGCATTTTGTCCAACACAGGAATTGAAACTCAGAACATAAAGGGATGTAACTAAATACATTATATTCGCAATGAATAAAGAATAGTCTTGATTTTGTTTCTTATCCCATCTTGCTCACATCTCTTTACATTCCCATCATTGAATTCTTTATATTAAGAGCCAAACTATTAGCAGACCAAAACTTTTAGCTTTTGTTAAATTCAGTTTTACAAAGGTTCTCTCTTAGTGTTAGTGTGTTATAAATTTTATTATGTTACTTCTGCATCTTTGGCATAAAAAAACAGTATTGTGCATTTTGCACTCAAAATACAGAAAGATACTTACATTTTGAGTTCATATCCTGCTGAAGTCCACTTTGCTTTTCATCCCATTGGGGCTGATAAATTAAAGTCAGAACAAAAAATAGCAGCATCAGAGCCAAGCAGTTATTCTGACAAGGTTGTCCATGAGCACAACTTGGTCAATGATGTTAACTTTTTTTTATGTTAAGTTACAGCTTTGAATCCATTCAGGGTTATCTCCTTTCGCTATTTTTCATTGAGGAAGGCTAAAGAGCCAGAAACATGTTTGGGAACCTGCTGGGATGAAGCACTGAGCAGATATGGTGTTTTTACACTTTTTACCATAAGAGAGAATTTTTCCCCATGACAACTGTAGTGAATTTACCTTAAGTTGGTAAAATGTCACAAATATATTTAAACCAACCTTAACTTTGTTTATTCCTCATTACTGCTTGGTGCTAATGCTGCTCTTTCTGTCTCTCTCTCTCTCTCTCTCATATATATATATATATATATATATATATATATATATATATATATATATATATATATATATATATATATATATATATATATATGTATATATATATCAGCTAACACAGATAATAGAAGACTTCATTTTCCAAATGAATCTTCCAGATTCTATGTTTGCTCAAATATATTTATTTCTGATGTTATCTCATTTTTTTTTTCTAGGTTGATGAAAGTTTGGAGATATACAAAAATGCATTTGATATTGTTTTGGTAAAAACCGAAAATGTGGACCTAATGAATGCATTAATGAAAAGAATGACCGATAATAAAGTCTGAACCTTAACAAAGTTTCTTTAACGTTCATTAGAAAATTATTTGAAACCTTTAATTAAATAATTTTAAAATCATTTGTTTGTTTTTAATTTTATTTTGACTCACATTAGACATCTGTTGATAACTTAGTCTAATACACTCTTTAATGAAGTTGTTTCAAATTATAAGAGTGTAATAAATGCAGAAAAAAAAGCAGCTATAAATATACTTAAAGTGTGTATGTGTGTGTATATATATAGAGAGAGGGGGGGGGCAATTACGCAGATAAACAAATTAGATACATTAAATATTTTAAATATGATCCCTCTTATAGGCTTTCTTTACCATGTAGAATCAATACCCTGTAAAGATATCAGAGTCTAAATTAAAATCTTTTTTGAGCACGACTAAGTGTCTTCTATACGGAAAATATCTGGATGTCATCTGTGGAATGTATGTATGTCAGAGTTGTAGGTTTGTTGTTTAGAACTTTGCTTCCCACCATGTGGTTTTCAGTTCAGTCCCACTCTCAGCACCAAGTGTCTCAGGTTGACCAAAGCCTTTTGACTGGATTGATAGATGGAAACTGAAAGAAGCATATATATATATATATATATACTAGACATAATTTTCATAAACTACAAAATATAAATATCCATGTTGCCACTCTTGAAATGTACTTGTTATAACTCTTTATCTCAATTTGAATGTACGTGAAGGTATTTAGAATGCCCAAACTTATTTCTGCAAATGTGCCAAGCACTGATGCTGATCATAGTTTTATCAATAAGCATAGGAGCGAGGTAAATGCAGTAAGAATATGGGCGGTCAGTGGGACCCCAATGAGACGGCCTTAAAAAAACAGACCCCTTTAGGACATTCCCTTGGATTAGAGGAGTTGCTATTTGAGTTTCGTAGTCCTTACACCAACGGTCTAGGAGGAGTTAACAAACATTAAAAACACAATGGACAGAAGCATCACTCAAATTTATAAGAAGATATATATATTGGGTCATCCCATAAATAATGTTTTTTCTATATATTTTATTTTTCAAAATTAAGGTTAAAAAAAGTTTTTTATCTAAAATATACTCTCCTTCATTTTCTACAATGCCTTTCCATCTATCTGGTAGACTTGCAAGGTCCTGAAATTCACTTGTCTGTGATGAAAAATACTCTTCCAGCATTGTTCTGACATTGTCTACAGAATTCATATTTTTTCCATCCAAATGATTTTGTAGACTGCAGAATAAATGATAATCAGATGAGGCAATGTCCAGTGAATATGGTGGGTGGGGCATCATTTCCCATTCAAACAGCTCCAGCCTTTGGAATGTCAACCTTGCTGTATGTGGTCAAGCATTTTCCTGATGGAAGAACACTTTTCATCTTGAAACCAAAGATGGTCGTTTTTCTTCTTGTGCTGACTTAAGCCACTCAGGCTGCTTGGAGTAGATTTCTTTTGTTATTTTTTGGGGTTTGGGTTTAAAAGTTCAAAGGCGACTAAACCTTTCATATCCTGTCAAACAGATAACATCTTATATGGGTGAAGACCTTCTTTAGCCTGGGATGACAGTGTTTCTCCTTTCCTTACCCACTGTCTTTGACACTTGACATTTTTATAGAGAACCCATTTCCCGTCGTTATTCAGTCCAAAAAATGTTCATTTGTGAGACATGACAGCAAAGAAGAACACACATTCACCCTCTGCACATGATTAGACTCAAAGTTTGTGAGGAACCCATTGATCCAATTAGCTGACTTTTCCAATGGCACGCAGATGTTGATGAATGGTTGAATGACTAAATCCAAGCTTCTCTGCTAGTTTCTCAACAGTTATGATGGGGTTTTGTTCCACCAAGGTTTGCAGGACGTCCGTGTCAAGCTCTACAGATCTTCCAGAATGAAGCTCATCTACTAGGCTATATAGCTTTTGGCTCAGAATTTCTGGAACTACTGTTGACTCTGGCTCATGCTTATTGTCCAATCCCCATATACTGCATTAATATTCCCTACACTTCCATTGCGTTGTTGCCTTTATTGAAATCGTAAAGTAAAATATGCCAAATATGCTCCTTTGTCACTTCCATTATAGCTTTGAAAAAATAACTTAAAATCAAACTGCACTCTTCAAAACTTGAAAACTAAGAATAAGAACAAGGTAAAATTACTACCTGCTTTTATAGCAAGTTGATGCAGGTAGTTTATCCCATCCCCCTCTGACTTTTAGTTCATGCAATTGAAAAAAATGTATTATTTATGGGACAAACCAGTATATGTGTGTGTGTGTGCGTGTATTGTATGATACAAATAAGATATTTTTTTATTTGCATCTTACAATACACATTTGGCACCTCTGATAAAAAAAAATATTTGTTTGTTTACATTCATACACACATACATGTACATTTGCTCGTCTTGACATCAAGAGATGGCTGTAGACAAGCATCACCTTCATATATGTTGCTGTTTGTATCCAATCTTCTGTGAAAACATGTCTGGTTATGTTGAACTATCACCTTGCTTGGAAATAGGTGAGGATTGGCAACAGGATGTAGAAAATTTGCCTCAACAAATATGGATAACTGAACATTAAAAGATGAGAATGATGTATAGATATTTCCATCTCCCAATTTCATAAGGCATTGATTGGCTCCGAAGGGTTAATTCAATTGACTAATTTTTCCTACCAAAGAAGAGCACGCATTCACTCTCTGCAAATGATTAGACTCAGAAAGTTTGTGAGGAGCCCATTGATCCAATTTGCTGACTTTTCCAATGGCACGTAGATGTTGATGAATTGTTGAATGACCAAATCCAAGCTTCTCTGTTGGTTTCTCAACAGTTACTTTATTTCATCAACCTTTAAGAGATGAAAGGCAAAGTTGATATCAGCAGGATTTGAACTCAGAACATAAAAGATAGAAGAAATACTACTTGCCAGTTAGCCACTTTATTTGAACATTGGAAAAATATACCATGTACTTTCAACTCAGAACTTAAAAGAATTGTTCCAGTTCTGAGTTGCAGTCACTCCAGGGTCATCTTTGGTATTCATCCTTTCTGAGTTAATAAAGTACCAGTTGAGTAGTGGAATCAATGTAATTTGCTAAACCCTCCCTTCAGAATTTCAGTACTTTTCACTAAATCAGAAACATTATTACAACTATTCATCTATTCATACAATAATCCTTTCTACTATAGGCACAAAATCTGAATTTTGCAGGAGGGGACTAGTCAATTACACCAACTGATACTTATTTCATCAACCCTGAAGGGATTTAAGGCTAAGATGATCTCAGTAGAATTTGATCTCAGAGAGTAAAGACAAGACAAAATGCCACTAAGCATTTTTCCCAGCATGCTTACTAGTTTCCAACTCACTACCTTATTTATTCACACAATAATGCTGAAATAGCTTGAGCTTTTGGCAATCAGAGATACTTTTCAACAAGTGATCAGTCCTATTAATTTTATAGGTACTTGTATATAGACTCCAGAAGATTAAAAGGCAATAACAGCAGGATCTGAACTCCAAAATGAAGGGCTATAGGTAAATACTGCTGTTAATTCACTGCCATATCTCTGTATGTGTTATCACTGAAATGGTAAAACCACTAACTCTATTTGCTTCTTCTATTATCTACTAATTAGTCCAATGACTTGTGTTTTGGAATAGTTAACTATTTACCCTCTCCACCTACTGGAATCCATCCCTGCCAACAGTTTTTATTCAAAACACTGGTCTATATCTGTTCAAAGTGATGCATCTACATTACCAGTCTCAGAGGGTCTGCAAAGGTTACAGATTCTGTTCCTCTTATGTCTGATTATAAAAAGAAACAGCAATATTTGTTGTTGGTGTTGTGTTGTGTTGATGCTCATACCTCCTATCAAGAGAAAGGCTTACATTAAATGGTCCACATGGTAATAATATTACAGTGTAAAGTAGAATCCAAAAGGACCAGTGGTGGTCAACATTGATAAATAATAAGTTCTGCATGTTTTCATAGGAGAATCAATAATGCCATGAGGAAGGAAGCTGAGGTTTCAGATAGGATCTTTTTTCAAAGAAATTCCTGCACAAAAGTCTTGTTTCTTTTCCTAATGGTGATATAAATCAGTTTCTTTTGCAAATTTTTTGTAATTATTGTTTATATTCTTTAGTTAAAGTCTTGGACCCATGAGGTTGGTTACTCAGTTTCCATGGCGTGAGAGTGACCAAGATCACAAAATCCTTCTATAGGGAACAGCAGTCTGTTGCAGGATTCAAAGTCAGCAAATTTGAAGGGAGGGAGCATGTAAATTACATCGTCCCCTTTAAGAGATGAAAGGCAAAGTTGATATCAGCAGGATTTGAACTCAGAACATAATAGATAAAAGAAATACTACTTGCCAGTTAGCCACTTTATTGTTTGTATTGGAACTTGTTGGCAGAAACCCTTTAAAACTGCATCATTGTCGTAAGTTCATGACAGTAGCTGTATCCACTACAAGAAGGAGAGGATTAAAGAATCGTAACTAAAATGTTCCAACATTTTAAACAACAACCTAAAATGTGCAGAATCACCCAACTAACTTTAGCAATGGCAAAAGGATCACAAACATATAAGAAAACTCGGATTATTTATAACTTTAATTTACTTCCAAAAATCCTGATATTCTCGCCAAGATTGAAAACATTCTATCATCTATAGCAATATTTTCTTCAGATAATTCGCCAAACATAACCAATTTTGAAATTTCTTCTAAATCTATAGCTGCTTTTATGACAGCAATAACGTTATAATGATCAATGCCTTGTATTGCAAAGTTGAGATATATTTGTTCAGCCAGTTTACGACGATAAAAGTCTCCTCGATCGCCTGACATACCGACATCTTCATGTCCTCCTGATAGATAAAGAAGAACGTCGTGTATGTTTTTTACCGAATTTGGCGGAATCAGCATGTGTGTCTCGTTCATCATCAGTATCAAACGCTGTATTACTCTTGTAGCAATTCGATTCAAAACTGCAGCCCGAGTCATGACGAAAAGCTGCTTTACGAACAGGGACGCGAATTAGAGCCTATAGAGTTGGGGTTTGCGATATACTGAACGATGGTTTTGTTTGAAGCGATACTTTTCTTCCTCAAGGCATGAAATTTATCTGAATTTCGAAAACTAAACACATCGCAACAATCCCAAGGGAAATTACTCTGCGCAAAATCGATTTTATGGAATCCTGAAGGTTCATATGGCCGATTTTTCAGTTTCGATTTCTGGTTAACGAACGAGAGAGTTAAAAATCATTACCCGAACAGAAAATTCATCTGCTACAATTATTTTCCTTCCTTCAGAAAAGTGTCATATAAAATTTCTTATTATTTGAGAGAAATAGATGGATTTTTTTTTCTCTAGCGAGACAAAGGGATTGAAAACAAAATTGTGACCTCAGACGGGTTTAAAATGAAAATATAGAGGGCCATAATTAAGCACAACAAAAAATTTACTACGGTATTCTGCCCTTTTTGCCACTCTAAACTATGACTTAAATAGCCTCGATTTTTGTAGCGAAAGAAATACTCTTCAGGTTAGGATTAGTACACCCACATCCTTAAATATAATTATCACTCAGTTTTTTTGTTTGGAGAAAGAGAGATGATGTTTCTCTTTCCAAAACAAATTACTTGACTGTGAGATGGAAGTGGAAATTGCTGTCCTGAAGACAAGTAATATTATGCGCAATCATTATCATCAGCAGCTGCATTTAACGTTCGTATCCAAATTGGTGTGGGTAGGACGGTTTGATAGGAACTGCACCAAGCTCTGTTGTTTATTTTGGTATGGTCTCTTCGGGTAGATACCTTTTCTAATGCCAACTGCTTTACAGAGTGCTAGGAGTGTACAGCACAACGCCAGAAGAAAAATGTAAACTTGTGACAATATCATTATTAGTCTAATACATTGACCTCACAAAAACATGATAAATACAGTCAACCAATTGTTTGTAATGTAAGAGATCAGGCTTTAAATGCAGAGTTTGGAGTGGTCAATGACAAATTTTATTTTCTACTAACATCTAAATTCATTGAGGTTATCTAATCAATGAAAGTGTTACAGCTGATGTGTCAAAATCTGGCCAGATGCTCACATGCTATTTCCAGTATTGTACCCAACTCTCAGCTTAATTGTAAACAGGTCTCACAATGAAGTACAGCACACTGCTGTAAGAAAGAGTACATAGAGGTTGCAGTGTTCAGCTCCTCTTAGTGCAGGGGGTGATGATTCTCAAATACATCCCACCAGCACAAGAACATCTAGATCCAGTATTGTTTGCTTCATAACAAAACACACAAGAAATACATCTTTCACAGAGTAAACAACCACTGAGGGCTTCAAAAGTTTACTTCAGAAATGAGCTTCCAAGGCTGGTCCAATGGGTAAATGTCTTCTACCATAGATGTAGGTTAACCAATGCCTTGTGATGGAAACAGTAAGGAAGACTGTCATCAGGACCATTCACATTGTGGGATTGTAGAATTTATTCATTAACCAAGTTTAACTACCAGCACCATCCAGTCCTTGGAACACCTTTAACTCTTAACGTCCTTTTAAGACAAAAGCTCAGTCCTGCAATGTTTGAGCAGAAAATACTAAGAAATGGGTTTGTTTATTCAAATGTTTATAGCGTCTTCGTGTTCTAGTTATTGTGAAAATCGGCAGTATTGCAGACAAAAACCACCTTTTTAATGTAAGAAGTCATTTGTATTAAAAATGATGTTGTGCTTAGATTATTACACAATGAAAAGAAAACAGACACATTCAAAAAAGACATATGAGGTTACCTAATCAATGAAAGTGTAACAGCTGATAATTCAAAACCTGGCCAGATGCTCAGCTCCTGTTTCCAGCAGTGTACTTAACTCTCAGTTTAACTGAAAATAGGTCTTGCAATGAAGTACAGCACACTGCTGTGAAAAAAAGAGCATTTAAAAATTCATGAGTATACATTGAGGTTAGGTAGAGATATACAAAGGTTTTCCCCAGACTATTTTTGCAGCTTTTCATTACAGTTAAGACAATATCACATATCAGTGTTAATAATCTACATAGCCTACAGATTTAAAAAAAGGAAATACACTATGTCTGAAAAAACAGAGGTGATTGCTGGAAAGCTTTTGATAAGTCTGCTTCATTAGGTCTGACCTGGGGATGGTGGTGAGTTCAGATAGTGTGACATTAAATACCATGTATGAAAATGGCCATTGGAATATGGGGCTGTTTCATTACAAAACATCATTATACCCAAAACAATAACTTCAAACAAACAAAAGTAAATGAATCAAGAATTTTATTTCTCATAATCCAAAATGACTTAAGCTATTCATCTTCACATCCTACAAGATTGTTATTATCTGCTTTTAGTTTCACATTGAAGGTAAATTTAACAAAGTATTTTGTCCTTGGGGCAAGTAAATGACATTCCGAGACCGAGAAAGCTGGTTGGCAATATCTTCTGCTGCTTCCAGTTTGCGAAGTTCAATTAAAGCATCACCGGCTTCAGAGAATGCTTTAGATAATAACTCTGCAGCTTTTGTGTCTCCTTCTGCATTAGTAACAGCAGCCTGTCGGATTTGTTCAGCCTAAATAAAAAAAAATTAAACATTTAACAAAATAAATACACCAATTTATGCTTTTTATGTTTTTATAATATTATCATCAATCTATTTAATATCTAATTTGTTGGCACCTTGGGCAATATCTTCTACTATGGCCTTGGATTTGGTAGACAGAACTTCAAAGACAGTCAACAACATTCTTGTGGATTTAGTAGACAGATTTGGCAAACAGAAACTGAAAGGATCCCATCATAAATGAGTGAGCATATGTGTTTGAGTTTCATTGTCTTGACATCACTCAGTAGTTATGAGTGAGTGCTGCTGTCATTCAGGTAGTGTCTTTCATTCCCAGTCTTCCATGCAATATGAGGAAAATATTACTATACTCAAACACAAATGAGGAATGGTAACAAGAAAGACATCCATCTATAGAAAATCTAAGTGAATATAGAGAAACGGTCCAGAGGATTTATCATATACACATAAGTTGAAATAAAGATTTTATGCAACATGTAACATACTACTAGGATTACACAATAATAGCAAAGGAGAATGGGCACCAGCCAGCCAGCCCAAAGGTTGGAGTGGGCTGCACCTACCTACCTCGGTTTCTATGGCATTGAGGTAGATCCAGCCTACCCCGTTAATGGGGACAAAACCTGGATTTAAAACACTGGATAATGGTGAAGCTAGCAAGCAAAATATTTCAACAAAAACGTCAGGTTAAGATACTTGTAGAAAGAAATGTACTGAAATTAGTTTTATTGTTTTAGTGATTGAAAAACTGTACTGTAGTTGGTGAATCATAAGATGCATTTAAAAAAACAAAAAGTCCTCTCACACACACCAGTCCTATATACAAATTTAGACTATATTACATGCTTTAATGCAATAAAAACTTTTTCCTGAATATGCAGTTAAAAATTGGAATGGTGTCTAACAGGCCCATGTATCTTTTGTAGTATTTAGATTTTTTTTTTAAGGCAAATATTAAAGTGAGCTTTTAGACAGCTCCACAGTTACTTCATATATTGACACTGACATACAGTTTATAGAAGTTTAAATAAACAATGTAAAAATTATGATACAGTTCCATACCTTCTCGACTAGATATCTAGCTTTTTCAGCTTCCTGTTGTGCAACTTGCTTCAATTCTACAGCTTCAGTAAACTCTTTTCCAAAAGTTAAATGGGTCTATAAATAGAAGCAAAATATTTAAAATACTATTTTATATATACATACACATGCACACACACACACACACATATATATCCTCATCATCGTTTAAAGTCCACTTTCCATGTTGGCATGGGTTGGACTGTTTGACTGAAGACTGGCAAGTCAGGAGGCTGCACCACGCATCTGATTTGGCATGGTTTCTATAGCTGGATACCCGTCCTAACGCCAACCACTCCAAGAGTATAGTGGGTACTTTTTACATGCCACCAGCATGGGAGCCAGTTAAGTGGCACTAGCATCGACCACACTTGAATGGTGATTTTTATGTGCCAGTCAGGCAGTACTGGCATCGGCCACGTTCAAATGATGCTTTTTACATGCCACCGGCATGGGAGCCAGTCAGGTGGCACTGGCATCAGCCATGATTACGATTTCATTTGGTTCAACAGGTCTTCACAAGCACAGCATATTGCCCAATGATTGAAGGGTACTTTCAAACGGGTCAGTTATGCAACACTGGCATTGGCCACGGCTATGATCTCACTTGGTTTACTGGGTCTTCTCAAGCACAGCATATCTCCAAAGGTCTTGGTCACTTGTCATTGCCTCTGTGAGGCCCAACATTCAAAGGTCATGCTTCACCATCTCAGGTCTTTCTGGGTCTACCTCTTCCACAGGTTCCCTTCACTGTTAAGGTGACACTTCTTCACAGCTGTTCTCATCCATATGCAACACGTGGCCATACCAACGCAGTTGTCTCTCTTGCACACCACATCTGCTGCTTCTTATGTCCAGCTTTTTTCTCAGGGTGCTTACACTTTGACATGTATGCACACTGACATTACATGTCCAGCAGAGCATACTAGCTTCATTTTTTTCCAGCCTACATATGTTCTCAGCAGTCACAGCCTATGTTTCACTGCCATGTAGCATGGCTGTTCACACACATACATTATACAGTCTACCTTTCACTCCGAGTGAGACACCCTTTGTTACCAGCAGAGGTAGGAGCTCTCTGAACTTTGCCCATGCTATTCTTATTCTCCAGCTACACTCTCAGAGCATCCACTCTTGCTACTGACTTGGCCACCTAGGTAACAGAAGCTATAAACTACTTCTAGTTTTTTCCCCTGGCATGTAATGGAATCTGTTTTCTATACATCTTCAGTGTTTATTGCACCTGTGCATCTGCCACACACAAAAACTATCTTCCCAGTCACCCTTCCTTTGATATTGCTGCACCTCTTATGTGTCTATAGCTTACACCTAGTACATCTTGTGGAGTTTCCACTTACATCTTTTCTACAGATTGAGCAGGGCCACCTACCTGAAGGGATTTGGGATTTGTCTGCCTTCTTACTAAGACTTTTGGTTTTTGCTAGGTTGATTCTAAGGCTCTTCAATTCTAGACCTTGCTTCCACACCTGAAACTCCTCTAGTTCTGGTAGTGACTCAGCTATTAAAGCAAGGTCATCAGCACAGAGGACTTGCCAGGAGCAGCCTGTCTTCAATTCTTCTGTTATTTCCTGGAGGACTATGATGAATAAGAGGGGGCTGAGGACTGATCCTTGGTGAACCCCCACTTCTACCTGGATTTCTTCATTATATTCGTTACCAACCATCACCTTACTGACAGCATCCCCGTACACGGCTTGTACATCTCTCACCAACCACTCATCTATCCCTAGTTTCTGCATTGACCACCAGATAAGGGATTGGGGGACCCTATCAAAGGCTTGATAAGGGATCAAGGGACCCTATTAAAGGCTTGATAAGGGAGAGGAGAAGCAAGCTTAACTGTATGGTTGAGAGGTTTGCTTTGTAACCACACCATATATTTCCATGTTCAATCCCACAATACAGCATCCTGGGCAAGTATTATCTATAGTAGTCTCAGGTCAACCAACATGTTTTGAATGACACTGGTAGACAGAAAATGTGCAGAGGAAACCATTTTATTTACCTGTTAGATACAAACACCCACATCATCATTCTAACAACCACTTTTCCTTGCTTACATGGACCAGACAATGCATTAAGGCGAACTTTCTATAGATGGAAACCCTTCCGGTCACCAACCCTCACCTATTTCCAAGCAAGGTAATACTCCCCAACAGATGGACATGTTTTCACAGAGGATTGGGAATGAAGAACATGGTAATACTTATTTACACCTATAGTATGATGTCAAGAGTAGGAGAAATAAACACACCCATACAGACACATGATGGGTTTCTTTCAGTTTCAATTTAACAACTCCACTGACTAGAATTCTCTACATCAGTCTTTATGTTTACTCATGTAAAGCAGGTGTGTTTTATAATAAAGTTTGATTAGATCAAATAGCAGAGTGCAATAAATACTGGGGTTAATACGATCAACTAAAAGCTTTGATAGCAGGGCCAAAGTCCAATGACGGAAACCAGTAAAAGAATCATCATCATCATTTAATGTCTGTTGTCCATATTGGCATGGGTTGGACAGTTTGACCAGGGCTAGCAAGCTGAGGAGCTGAGCCAGGCTCCAGTCTGATTTGGCATGGGAAAGATATGTTTCTGTGGCAGACAATCTGGATTATTGCTTGGATTATTTTTCCCACCATGTTTCTCTCTTGGTATCAAGTTCACTGCTGAACTGGAAGCCTTTTAACAATCTTACAAGAGGATTGCTTCTTTGAAATCACTGAACTATTGAGAGAGTTGAAAGCTCTAAAGCAATTCCCTGGAACAAAGAAGGAAAAGTTATGCAATAATTTATATCTGGAAGATTATAGATGATCTGGCACCAATTTCTGGTAATATGCTCCAGTGAAAATTAAGAGATCAAAATAGAATAGAAATCAGCACATTCAAACTCAAGGATTTTCTACTGAGTGATATCCCAGATGAAACTACATCATAGTAAGACACACACGAGGGCAACTCTACTTCCAACCACAGGCTTTCATTCTTATTACCAATTGATAATGAAACATATTGAGTACATGGCATCTTCCTAAACTTATAAATTTTTTCTCCACTAAAGTAAGGACCTAGCACTTTTTATGCAGCTAATTTGATTTTTAAGAGGTAAAACAGTCAAGCCATAAATTTCCATATTAAAAAAGGGAGAACAAAAAGATACTGACCAAAGATATATCATCAAGGAGTAACCCAAAAGCACTGGCACGGTCTATAAGTTCTTCAGATACTCTCATGGACACCACTTCTCGATTAGTGATCAGTTCACTTGCATCAAACTGAGCCTGTTGCAGGGAAAATTTTATGGGAAAAGTTCAGACGAATTTTATATATACAACAAAATGGTGAAACAATATAAAATACTAAAAGCTACAATTTATTTATCTTTGCTAGTTAATATTTATTTTAGCTCTTCTCACCTTGAGTCATGAAATTCAAGCAACTGAAGTGGGGTTCTTCAGAAGGATCTCTGGAGTAACATTACTCAACAGAGTGTATAGCTCAGAGATCAGGGAATATCTCTAGCTCAAGCCACTGTTTCTTCACTCTAGAAAGTTACAGCTCCATTACTATGGACATGTAATTATGTTGCAGGAAACAATTGCAAAATAGATTCTTCAACAGGAGACCAAGAACAAAACACTTGGATAATAGCCATAGTCTCAGTCACACTCAGGAATCCAACCAGAGAGTGAAATGATGGTTACCTGATTGAACCCTATGGTGGGGTTGCCTGAGGACTACCCCACTGTCTTTCAGGAATGGTGAACAGAGAAAATGGATCGATGGATATTTTACCATCCAACTTTTAACTACTGTAAATTTGGAGAACTTACTTTGTGAGTCAGGCAAATCAAGAAAAGCAGAATTATGAGGTACACACTAAGGAACAGAAACACATTGGTTAGTACAGTAAGGTTTGAACTCTTGGCCACTTAAATCATACTAATTATTATATATTCTTATGCCGTATTTTATTTGACAAAGGGTTCAGATATCCGTGTGTTTCAGCAGAATCATTTCAGGCATTTCATCCACATTTAAAATTACTTTATCATATTCAACAAACTGATCAGTATCTTCTAAACCATAAACATTTTTTTATATAAATATTGGTGGTGATAGAGTTTGGAAGCCAATTAAGTTATTGAGATATCACTAGAAAATGTAGCATCCAGAACAGGTCAGCCTGATAGAGCCTTGTCCTCCTTTAAATTATCCACTCATGAAGTATAGTACTCAGACCAGCTTTAGAGAATCCATACCTGTCACCTCAATGAACATTACAACTGTATGGTGATTAGTGAGATGGCCTGGTCAGTTGAGATTTAAGGGTTTTTAATAGAAACACAACAAAGTGCTAGTGATACTCTACTAACTACTAACTCTTTCATTTATAATTTAACACCCTTTAACTTCAATAAGCTGTGATTCTCAAAGTACTTATTAATAGTAATATTGTTTGTATTTTATAGTGGCCTAAGGAAATCTAAAATGGTATTTGACAATTCCAAGACCAATACAGAAAAGGTAAGAAAAATATTGTTAAGCCTATTTTAAATTCTATGGAGAAATTGAGAATGTGTAGCAGCTAAGATCATATTGGACTAATTACAAGACCTGGTTACAATTCTCATTGAAAACTACTTTAATCACATATTAACTAACTTTTTAAAAAAAAAATAGACATATAAATCATTGCAATTACTATAAATATCTCATGTTTTGTGTATACATGACAATGCATTAGAAAGTTAAAGATCGAAAAGGCAGAGAGCAAAAAGGTGGGCTAGAAACCCCATTAGACTTAATTGGGTGGTCACATTTCTGAGATCAAATTACATCAGGCTGACTTAGTATTTCATACTCCCAATAGTAAGTAAGTAACATATTGAAGTCATGTCAGTCAACTATGTAACTTCTGTCACCAAAAAAAAAAGAAAACAAAAAGGACTCTGATTAAGAGAAATTATTATACTTAAGAGAAGTGTAATGGTAGTCTTTCAGACGGTTTTGCAATTTCTTGTTGAACAACCTGCACAAATGATTTACTTATAGTGATCAAATGTATGTATTGTACATCAGTTCACTCTTTCAATCAAATTGATGTTGCCTGAACTAGTGCATGGTGTGCCACACATCAGGTGTTGAAGTGATCACAAAGCAACGTAAGATGAAAAGCTTAGCTCAAGAACACAATGCACCACCCAGTCCAGGAATTGAAACCATAATCCCACAATCATGAGTACAATACCCTAACCACTAGGCCATGTACCCTCTAAGAAAGGTGTAATGAATCAAGAAGTCACTATACCTTTAGTTCCCACGTTTGCCATAAGCTTAAGCTGAAATGTGCTCTGAGCAAAATACCTAGCTATCCTAACCTTCTACTTAAGAAATTAGCATTATATAAGGCAGCTTATGGTTACTTACAACAATCGCTTTCAAGACTTCATTTGTGATCGATGGTAACACTCTTTCATCATAGTCAACACCAAGGTTTGTGTAAATCTTAGGTAATGACGTAATATTTGGTCTGAACAGAATTCTCAATGTGATGTTAACATTTTGAAGATCTAGGATAAAAAACAGAAAAGACATTAAATAAGAATGTATTTCAGTTTTTGAGTTTTTCAGTGGGTGGGCTGAGCTAAAATGTAAGAATTTAATTCAAACTACATTCTTCAAACAAACAAAAGCATGTAATAAAAATGGCCAATGCAAACAGCCAATGCAGATTCCATCAGGCTAATGAAATAGATTGCTGTTGAACCACAACTTTTTATATCGATGCCTGGTGGGAAAATGTGGACAAGGAAAGACTCATAGAAGTTTGCAGTTCTAGAGAGAACAAACAGGACAAAGTATTTATTTAAAAGTTTGACACAAATAAGACAGAAAATGGAAGATACTAAGAGTTGGGTGCACCAAGTGAAAAACAACTTACTAATTAACAAGAACAGAAACCATTTTAACAACAGCAGAAACTGGATGAGGATTGCAGTGTTAGTAGTGATGCTACTTGATGAAAGAATATTTGCCAATTCATTGAATAGCCTTATATAAAGGTTTACGATGCTTGTGTCTGTAACAGCTGTGCCATCCCAAATATGTGCACCATATTCCAATTCCAATGAAGTTCAGCAATCATTCAGAAAAGAAATATTTTCCAACTTTAAAATGGTTTGGCTTTTGAAATGCTGTTTTTACTGTAACAATAAAAGATCAGATTATCTGGACTGAAGCATTGGTAAAGATTGAAAGTTTTAGTTGAATTGTTCGTTAACAGAAAGGGTGCAGGGTTGTGTTTTGTTCTAGGTCAGCTTTAATTAAGCAGACTTATGATTAAAGCCATTCCAGTCATCAGCATCCAGTTTTCTTTCTTTGATAGTTTATGTAAGTCCACACTATCCAATGTCACTTCTTTTTTAAAACGGGATGTAATTTAAGGAATTGACTGCTATTTCTAGCAAACCAAGCAACCTCAGAAATATTCCCAAAGTTTACAATGCAGCTGTGTCCAATACTACTGTATTTTAGGTTTCTTCAATAAATGTAACTATTGTGTCGCAAGTTGGCAGTTACAGAACAAAACATTGGCAAGGATGGAAATTCAAAGGGTCAATATACTGGGGAGGAAGGACTAAGTGCAGTGATAAATGTGGGACATGGAAAAAGGAGAGAACACAATATGGGTTATAAGAGGAGGAGGATAGACGTGAATTCACTATGCCTCAATGCAGGTGGCAGAAGACTAGCCAGCAGTAAGAAGCAGAGGCCACAGTAGTGGGAGAAGAAAAGACAGAGGTCACATTTGTGGACAACTTTATGCCAATCAGTCAGACAGCCATCTTTTGGATGTGATGGCCATTAAAGTATTAAATAAGAGGAGGAAGACACAAAGCTGTACTGGATATGACCTGAAGGAACTTAGTCTCAAAGAGAATTTAACAATTATCAAAGAAGGATGGAGAAAAATATAAATACTACAGATCTGACTGTTTCTTAGTATAGGAAACATACATAAAAACTAATGAGGATGTTGTAGATTAGTGGAAACAAGTATAATCTTTACCTTTACTACCAGTTACAACAGGTACATTTCTGGGTCGAGATCGACAATCAAAAATTATTGGCTTTTGAACCCATGGTATAAGGAAATGAGTTCCTTCTCCAATCACATTATCTTGCACTCCACGGAAACGATCAAATATTACAGCCTGATGGCCCCCATCAACTAAAAACAAATTTTAACAATATTTTATTACAAAAAAAAAGGGGGGGGGGTGAAATAAAAAAATAAAATTCATGAAAAACGTCTGTATTTTCTTAAGAGAAAAGATCAAATAAAAAGATACATTTTAACAAATATACATATAATCATGACTTGACCTTTAATCAGTGTACTCTTCAATTATATCAGCTTTTTAAAAATGCTCACATATACTGACTGACTTAATATAGTTGAGCTTCAGTTAAAAAGACATTCAAATCAAAACACTAAAAAGTTTTTCATTACATTATATATGTGAATATGCCAACTGGAGAATGAATGGAACTACCATCTTGAAGTATATTTTAACATTTTCTAGAAGCTACCATCAACCTTTATAACCAAAGGAGAAAGAACAACCTACATTTCACTCATTGTTCTTGATTTAACTCTTTAGCATTCAAATTTCTTTGTCAAATGTAATGTTTATTTATTCACACTGCTTTGAATTAATCATACATTATTTTACGGCTTCAAGATTTTCAATAGTGTGTTTGTATATTCTTAGAATGATATCATAGAGGTTGGATAAAACATGTAGAATATTTGGGCTAGATACGACTGGATTAAATGCTAAAGGGTTAAACTCAGTCTTGTCTGAAGCTAACTTTCACCCACCAATCATGGATGCTGCCTTTCCTTCAACTGAATCATGAAGAAAAGGAAGAAATTACTCAAAACTCTTTTCTTTTACTATTTGCTTCCCTCCAATTACGGTTACAATAAAAAAATATCTTCACAAGTGCAATGGAAGTCATGGTATTCATATATTCCCATATCCATAATTAACCCTTAAGTTATAAAATGATTATCAATCAAGGACCATCATTTTATGATATATTTTTCCTTGTTTATATTTAGATATAGAATTCGAAAACCTTTGTTGTTTTTGTATCTTCTAAAAATATTTCTGCCATCTTCAGTTTGGCAGCAACCATATTATCTCCAAAGAGTTAACACTCATTCTATTCCATTTATCTCTACTGTCTTACTGCACAAACGCTGTACTAAGCACTTAACTCCCTCTGAAACTGCAAAATTTTATAATCCGTCTCTGTCTGTTTTCTCAAGACATCAACCTCCTCTCTCTGCTAATATATACATACACTATTAGCAGTTCTTAGTAAAAAATAAAAAGTAACCATAGCCTCCATGCATGAGAGCAGCCATCTTCAGGTTGATCAAAACAACCTTTATTAAACAGTAAGTATTGACCAGAAAATGGATCATTCTGCCTGCCCAATAACCAAGCAATTGCTGTGTGATCATTTGACAAGGTAAAAATAGCAACCAAATTTCTCTTTCAAACTGCAATGTCAAAAAAAAAAAGTTACCACTAGATGTGGTTCTGAGATATGATGTGCATAAAAAAATACAAGGGTCATATGTCGACAATTTACTATGTATCAATTGCCTTGTAGTGGTGACACTGAGAATAAACAATAATATTTATGCTCAAGTAAATGGTGTGGAAAGTCTGGATTGCTTGGGTCTACATGGGACTTTCCTGTTGTAGTAACGCCGTGCGCATGCGTAGTGTCACGCATGCGTGGAATTAAACAAGCAAGCTTTCCCGCTTAATTCTATCTGTTTCTCGGTCGGCCGGCCGGCCATGAGCATGGACGTGTCAAGCAGTGTCTCCAACATTCCAACTCTGGAGACAGCCTCTTTCTTGCTGGCCAGCAATAGAGCATGGACGTGTTTAGCTGTCACTCTCCATCTTTCGGACTTACGCTAGACAGCTCGCTTACATCTACATAACAACGTCCCAACAACTATGCTCACACACACAGAAGCTGTAACAACTGTCAACAAGAGCTAAAGATGTATATATTTACCACCTGAATAAATGTTGTTTAAGTTGATAGTCCGGAGTTCAGCGTTCCGTTA
>NC_068982.1:87479827-87480150 GCF_001194135.2 Octopus bimaculoides | reverse complement strand
ACCAACACGATTCTACGATTACTACGCCACCAACATCTCCAACCATAGTCAACACGACTTACTATGTATTACCAACATCAACAAGCGCGGTTTTTTTCTCGCCTCTGTTAGAGTGGTTGTTTCCACTCACGATAAACAGACAAGAATTACAGCCTGCGATATCTCCTATTGTGTACTCAAAAAACTTGGTATAAAACTCTCACGTGTACTGACCTTCTAACTGCTGTGATATCTCACATACATATAGACGGCCTGTTTTTTATTATGTTCTTATATGTTGCATTCACACTCTCACATACACATACATCTTTTATGCCACACTA
>NC_068982.1:87479523-87479817 GCF_001194135.2 Octopus bimaculoides | reverse complement strand
CTCTCACATACACATACATCTTTTATGCCACACTAAATAACTCTTGTTATTCATTTCATACGGTTGTCTTTTCTATCGTCTCATTACTGGTATTTACGAAATCTATGTTGTCGAAGTATAACATTATTTGTATATCATCATTGATATATATTCTGTGTTCGACCGTGTGACACGTTTAAATAAAAGGAGTCCTCTGTTTTTCCATTTGTCACCATTTCTCCTTTTGAGTTCGCACGGTCGTTCTTTCATCTTGGGTTAAGAAAATATTTCTTCGAGGTTTTCGCTAATGGTCGT
>NC_068982.1:87474138-87478590 GCF_001194135.2 Octopus bimaculoides | reverse complement strand
CAAGCAAGCTTTCCCGCTTAATTCTATCTCTTTCTCGGTCGGCCGGCCATGAGCATGGACGTGTCAAGCAGTGTCTCCAACATTCCAACTCTGGAGACAGTCTCTTTACGTGTCTAGCTGTCTCTCTTCATCTTTCGAACTTACGCTCGACAGCTCGCTTACATCTACATAACAACGTCCCAACAACTATGCTCACACACACAGAAGCTGTAACAACAAGAGCTAAAGATGTATATATTTACCACCTGAATAAATGTTGTATAGGTTGATAGTCTGGAGTTCAGCGTTCCATTATGTTTCTTAATTTTATATAGGAAAGTCAGGTATACATCTAATGATGTATAACCAACTTTCCTATACTGCCATTTAAATACCAGCAGGGTTCCTGAATACTCAAAGATCAACAGGATGAAGAAGTTAGCATTTGCCTCCATCAATACACTGTTTCTTCTGGAGCTTGAGCCACTCATTTTGTCTCATACTGATGGAAAAATAACTGTTCTGGGAGTAGAGTACACTGTCTTCTCTGGGATGCCAGTGTGGTACACTCTGCTGCTTAATTGGTAAAACAAGGACTACTATCAATCAATTATAATTTTCAGCCAATTGCTTTTAATCCCCCACCCACCACCACCACCACCACCGCAAAGCAGTGGTGGTGGTGGGTGGTAGGTTAAAAGTTAGTTTGAAACTTATTAAGACACAATAGAACTAATTTTATCGATCTTGAAGGGGCAGAGCTAGAACCCACTAATCTACTCTACAAGGAATACGAAGACAGTAACAAAACGTCTGTAAACAACATTGTTTACAAAATATTCATAAAACTGCCCTTGGAATGCATTTATTTCAATTGACACTGTTACATAAATAAATTTTTTAATTCATTCTTAATATTAACGTGGAAAACGGGTTAGGATCTAACCTGAGAATTAGTAAAATATGAACAGACTACGATATAGGTCTTGGGATACAAGCAAACTAGTCAACTGAATGTTCGTATGGTGCTAATGATTCTTATTTTCTCCACCCAGAAAGGGTACGAGGATATATCATCATCGGGTTTTTAATTTAGAACGATGGAACTAAATATTACTCGACACGTAAAGTCTGGTGTTATATAGGAGTCATATAACAATACAAGGATTAAAGGTGATAATCAAAAACCAAGATATCTGAAAAGAATGCAAGTGTTAGAACAGAAGAAAGTTCTTAACAAAATAGTCTACGACCCAGTTTCGGTTTTGCGAATGCCCTTGTATCACTAGTGTCCTTGGAACTAACATGCCCATCACAACCTCTCATTTCCTTAGCCAAAAATCTTCTAGAGTCATATCCGCGTATAAAAAAATAATAATGCTATTCTCCACCACCATCACCTCTTATAAATATATTCTAAACCTTTCTTGTAACCTCGAAATAAAGAGAAAGAAATTTTAGGAAAAACACCACCTCTAGCTTTCCAAATTATAAGACAGTAAAATATCTTTTAGACTAAGCACCAGAACAAACTGGTAAGGTAGGGCTACAATGGATCCAAATATATTACAGGTATTTATTTCATCAGCCCTGGAGGTGGGGTGTAAGTAGGCGTTAATTACTTTGGAATGAGATGCCGAACTATCAAGTGAAAGTGTCCAATACAATTATTTTACTGTCCTAATTGTGATAACTTTATTTACTCAAGAATAAAAAGTTTTGGATGGTACAACAATGCACTATAATACATAAAATGGACTATATACTTGTAATTTAGTTATGCTTTTTTGACATCAGCTCGGATAGGTATTTGGTGGGGGGAAAAAATTGTCAAGGTTTAAGTTGAAGGCTACATCCATCGATGTTCACCGATTAGCACATATCACAATGAAATACAGAAACAAAAATATCATACAGAATAAAATTATATAAAATAAATATAAGTGAAAAAAGGGTGTAGATCAATATCGTAAGAAAATGACCTTCATTCACCGGGGAAGAAACAGAAGATCAACTAATAAGAGAAAAACACGAGAAAAGGCACAACACACGTATTTAAACATTATATATATATATATATATATGTATATATATATATATATCTTACCATTAAAAAGAGCAGTTTGGACAATACCACCAACAGCAACAAGACCAAGTCCTATTTTCCCAATAGTATTGAAAAGCTTCTGAGCCATATTTCTGAAAGACAAGTTGCTAGAAAGACTGCCTGTAAAAGATGCTTAACTTCAGGTAGTTCTTCAATGGAATTGTGAAGTAAGGATAAATAGAAAATATAGTGCTAAATTTTAAAATTTCCTCCTCAAAATAAAGGACTTCCTTAAACGTCTTTTACACCCGAAATCAAGGCATGTGCTTCGTAGAAAACACGCATGGAGAAAAAGCGCCCTCTTCGAAGAACTGATGGTAGTTACTTCCCTTGATAATATTAACTTAGATAACATTGAAAATTTTGTCAAGCTAACTTCTTTTTTTCTTCTTAAAACAGAAAAAGAAAACATTAAACGCACAAAAGATTAAATTATAGAGAAAAAAGAACAGAACTACCTCACCAAGGAAATAGAAAAAGAAAAAAGGCGGGGGAGGGGAATAACAGACTGTATATTCTCAAGCAGGATCCATATAAGATTTTGTTAAAATTTATCTGCATTAAATTTGTTATACTTCTACAATACACAAAATATTCTAAATTTTTAATGGACATCTTAACTTATTTTCTTTTTTTTTTTTTTTGTGAATTTAGGTGAAAATTTCTGCTAGACCCTTGATAATATTTTCACATTTGATTCCCAGTTCTAATAATTTTTATATATTATGTTTAATTATAGCTTTGTATAATAGTGCTCACTTGCTTAGTAAGTATTGCTTTCATTATTTTATCACATAATTTTATCATAATCTCTCTTTTTTGAACAAACATCACGCGAGTCCAACAACAGAGTGAGAAGCAGTTTGTCAAGTTTTACCTTTCCCTCAAAGCAACATAGAGATTTCAATTCACCAGCCCTTCTGTAAGCCTTGCAGTGTTTGAATGAGAAGCGGGGGAACATGTAGATAGATAGAGTGGTAGATAGATAGATAGATAGATAGATACAGCATGTTTATATGGTTATCTAGGGTTTCGTGTCCATAAAGGGCTTAGTTTTATAACGTCTCGTCAGATCCTAAAGACTTCTCTCTAAAACGAAGGTAGAAAAGGCCCCATGACTAGTTATTGAACACATAGACAAAAGAGAAAGGTCAAGCACAAGAGAAAAGGTCTCTCTTAAACAACTATCTGGAATCCACCCAGTCAGCCTGCAGGTCCTAGGATTTTAGCAGGAATCGCCTGAAGTGTAATTAGAGTCTGAAAACTTACGTCCTGGAATTTAAGATGTTCCCCAGGTCAAGGAAGTTCATTAATATCCTCACCCGTTCCACTATGTACAACTTACAACACTTGCTCCCGTTGATGTAGGGATCCAGTTTCTCTAGGATCTTCCGTGTGATTACATGTGGAGTCCTTTTGTCCTTCAGGCGTCAAGATGTGGCATAACGTCTCTCCAAGATCCTAAATGAGAATTTGTGGTTGGAGAGGTGATGCTTGAAGGTCTTTCCAGAACATCCGATGTATTTTTGAATGCTGCTGTTGGCGTTGCTGCTTCTATTGATGTTCATGTTGACGCTTCTACTTCCGCAGTGGTTGGCGTCGTTAATGCTGGCATTGGGTTGCATATCATGGATACCCTAAAGAAGAAATTCCTCTCTATCCTCTTTGGTCTCTACAGAGATGACGCCTTGGCTATCTCTAGAGGAGCTAACGGGCACACCCTAGATAGGCTTAGAAAAGATCTGATTAACACTCTCAACTCCATAGGATCGAAAATTACAATTGAGACCAACCTCAACACCGCGGACTTCTTAGACGTCCCGCTCATCTTGGACTTTGGTATATACAGGCCATACGGAAGCCAAATGAGAGACTAGCATAAATCAACACAACCTCCTGCCACCCACCCATCCATCGTGTTCTGAAAGCTGGGGAAGATATCAGCAAGAGGATCTCGAATCTGTCCTTTAGCCAAGAAATTTTAGACACAGCAGCCCCCTACTGTGATGAGGTCCTAGCTGTAATTCCTAATATATATATATTATGAATTACAATTTCCAAAGTATAAGTATTCTCAATTGTGCTTTTCATTTCCTGCCAACGGTTGTCCTTGAAAAGGATTGCTGCAAGAGTTGGGAATATATATATATATACACCGGAGTAAGCACATGAAATGTGCAACAAGGTGGAAAAAAGAGTACTCAAATACCAGAGGTAGAGTAATATGCTTTATTTAAAAGCAGCAGAAATATAACAAAAAAACTGTTACTCTGAGTTTCACGTTCCCGTTCGGGAACGTGCAACTCAGAGTAACGTTTTTTTGTTATATTTCTGCTGCTTTTAAATAAAGTATATATATATATATA
>NC_068982.1:87456057-87473279 GCF_001194135.2 Octopus bimaculoides | reverse complement strand
TATAGGCGTAGGAGTGGCTGTATGGTAAGTAGCTTGCTTACCAACCAATTGGTTCCGGATTCAGTCCCACTGTATGGCACCTTTGGTAAGTGTCTTCGAACAAAAGCCTGGGACCGAATAAAGCCTTGTGAGTGGATTTGGTAGATGGAAACTGGAAGAAGCCCATCATATATGTGGGTGTGTGTATCTTTATTTGTCCCCGCCAACATCGCTTGACAACTGATGCTGGTGCGTTTACATACCCGTAACTTAGCAGTTCGGCAAAAGAGACTGATAGAATAAGTACTAAGCTTACAAAGAATAAGTCCTGGGGTCGAGTTAAACAACTAAAGGCAGTGCTTCAGCATGGCCGCAGTCAAATGATTGAAACAAATAGAAGAATATGCATGTGTGTGTTTATGCACAAATGTGTGTCTGAGAATATTTACATTCTGTGATTGTATGAGCTATGGTCAGTGTTCTGACCATAGATTTTTCCTCTACGTAAATTAATTTTTGGAAATGCGGTGGATTCTCAAACTTAGTTGAACTGATTTATACTGGTTACAGGTCACTAGTCCCTATCCAAGAATGTAAGCGTTTTAAATATTTTTCTATGCATACAGATGCTCTTATGCAGCCACCGACATTCAATTTTTTTTTTTTTTTTTGCTGTAAATAGGAAATATGGACAATATTGTTCGCTTTGACACAAAAAGAACTCTCTTCCCACCCCCACTCTCCTTGTGTCTGACAAGTTATCTTCTATGCAGGACACTTCTTGACCCAATAACATAGAGAAAACCTTTAGAGAAATGCTCAGTCAATTCTCTGGCGTTGTCTTTGCTCAATCAATACTTCAGGCTTTCATTGTGGAGAGGTGGAGGAGGCAATATCAGTAAAATGAATAAAAATAGATAGATAGATAGATAGATGCTCGTGCCCTCAAATACAAATCGCATCAGAGACTACTGGTGTTGTCCTCTAAAAATATTTTTGAGGTAACCCAAAATAATCAGTGTTACTCTTGGATAATTGTGAGGTTGAGACAATAAGCAGTTTATATAGATGTGTGATAGCTCAAGTGTAGCTAAAAGTTGGCTCAATTAAGAAGGCTCTTTTTTTCCATGTTGAACAGATCTACCAATTGATCCTGAGACATAAGTAGCCGATCTTATGCTGACGAGGTTTAATAATATCGGAATACGCCCGTAGTTTACCCTCTTACCTGCAAAAATTAGATTTTTCCTCTACGTAAATTAATTTTTGGAAATTATCTTGATTTCTTGAAATCATCTCCCCTTAATCTTTGGCAGCAGCTAACAATTATCACTAGGTTTTTGTAAAATGAATATTTCAATTCATTGGGAATTATTCGCTGACATCATTCAATATATTATAACTTATCTAAATTCATGCCACTGACTGACTAAAGTTATTTCCCTTATCCTAGTTTCTTTTATTTTTTTTAGCTTTCTAAAATTTACTCAAATTATTAGTGTCTAAAAATTTTCGCAAGTCTATATGTAAAATTTTATAGCAACTGCTCGAAGAAGTCGACTATACTATGCTGATGATGTCTAATAAAGCCTAAACATGTCCGTAGTTGTCTTTTTGACTGCTAAGGTTTGTCAATTACTTTTGTTAATTAGAATTTCAATTCCTTGTGATTTTTGTTGCTGACGTCATTATATACTTATTAGCCGACTTGAGTTATCTCTCTTTCTTAATTTATTTACGCAAATTATTTTTAGCTGAATATCTTACTCTATTTATAGAATTTTTTTATCAAATGTTCAAAGCAGATGTAGTAGACTGATGAGATCTAAAAAGACCAAAACATGCCTGTTGCCGTCTCTCTGAACGGCAAATATTTGTAAATTAATTTTTAGTTTTAGAAAATATTTCTCCATTAAAATTTTTTTTTTTTAGAGTTGCTAGACTTTTTTTGTTCTCCAACTAAACTGGAAATTTCAGTTCATTGCTAAATTTTACGTACTTCACAACTTGTAGCTCACTATAGTAAATTTCCTTTTTATGAAAGAGTATTTCTGTTAGCTGGGAGGGTACAGTCGAGGATGATATAGATCAAAAAGGCAATTTTTCATATTCTTATTTCGTTACGGGTTGTATTTAGGTTGTGGGTGGATTAAGTGCAAGTACAACACTGAAGCAAAACATATTGACTATGCTTCTCATTTTTTCGTAAAGCATTGTACACTAAAAAAAATAGTCATTACACCGACAGACGGCTGATTCGGTAATGCTTTGTATTTATTCCGACACTTCAGAGTTCAGATTCCACTGAGGTCAACTTTACCTGTTATTCTTCTGGAGTCGATAAAATAAGTACTTGATGAGCACTTAAATCGAAGTCATTGACAAACCTCATTTCCCCAAACTGCTGGCAAAATTTGAAACTATTATATTTACTGGCATATATCTCTCTCTTAGTGACAAAGAACCATCACAACTGATTTCGCATATTGGCCTAATGCCACAAAACTGTAGGTCATAGTTAAGAAAATTGTTAATTGTAAGGATTAATAGCTAAGGCCAACCTCGACATGATTTGTACTCAAAGTATTGGTGAATGATACGAAAGATAGTCATAGCTAAACACTACTACCGATTCTACCTTCAATTGTATTTCATGTCGATTCCAGCAGTATTTGAACATACAATGTAAAGAGACAGTCTACCATTCTGTCGTTGATGTCAATATTGCAATAGCTAATATCTTTCTCAATGAAAACTCGAAGAGATAAACTCTCACAAAGTTCTAACGGCAATTTCGATTCCTGGTTAAAATTATTTCACACCTCTATTTCACTTCAAAACCAAAAAGAAATTAAAAAAAAAAAAAGAAAAGCATCTATATGGAGGCACTACTTGCTGGAAACAGTAGCCAAATTTCTTTTTTACCACACTCAACCGTTTTACAGAAGATAAGAACCTATTTGATATTGGATATTGTTACAAAACTCGAAATCTTTACAGCTTAATACTTTTTGGTCATAAGTAGTTCTGCTTGATCAAGGCTAAACAGTAATATTAATCTCACAATTTCCTTTCCCCCTTTGCGTCTATAAAAAAGAAACCTTTTAACTATTAGTGAAATAGATAAATAATTTGCAACACCAACCAACAAGGAACTTTACACTTCAGCTCTCAACACCGTTATACTCTTCAGTCGCTAGAGTCTGAATCGCTATTTAAGGAATTTTCGCCAATTATCGATGACTGCTTTCGCTTTTTCAAATGTGATAAATCCTGCTGGTGCATTCATAACTTGTGGTAAAATCATTTTCTCATAATGATAAAATGTTTGTTGATAGATTTCTGTCATGTTATATTGAGTAAAAATATAGAGATCGAAAAATACAAGACTTTTTTTTCATTATTTAAACACTATTCAAATTTTTATAGTTAGGTTATCTTATGAAATTCGTAAAATCTCATAAAATTCGTGAAATACGATGAAGGGATGGAGCAGCAATATTGCATTGAAAAACCGTATGTAATACAAGTCGTTTTTCATTTTTTGTTTACATATCCAGTTCGCGTTACATACACTCTCTTATATGAATTTATATTGCTGAAGTGTGTGCCTACTAACGTGAACTGGATATGATGTAAACAAAAAATGAGCGACAGGTGGGATTTGAACTTGTAACATCTTGATTCAGTCCCAACTAGCTGTTTTTTTATGTCTATATGTATCCTAATCTATACATTTTCCTGTTAAATACAATATGAAGAAATATTTTTTTTGTGCAATACTAGTTTAAAACATTAAATTATGTAGCTGTTGCCTTGTAATTTTCTGTGTGTTGTGAATATACGTGATGTTGCTTTATTTACATGGCGATCTAAAGTTCTATAGGAGAACCGTAAGAAGTTATTCTTGCCAAGGCATACAAGAAACACTTTTTTTTTTTACCAGCTATGTGATAGTGTTTTGATTTGTTTTTGTTTTATTAACCGAAGAATTTGTTATAGATAATATTCCATTTGACAACTTCTATCTATCTGTGTGGATTGTTTTACATACCGATCGTTATTTATCTTCGTTTTGTCAAAGAGGTGTCGTAATGTGATGAGTATATTAGTTATATCTTAATTTATCGATCTCTTGAAGTAATCAAAGAAATAGAGCGTAATGTAATTTTAGATCAAAATAGTGAAATGCTGGAAAAGACAACACATAACCCTCTCTTTTGCATAGACACAAGGCCTAAAATTTGGCGTACTTGACTGATACTTATTTTATAGATCCCGACAAGGTGAAAAACTAAATCGACGTCGGCGGAATTTGAACTCGGAAAGACAACATACAATTGATAAATGTTTAGATACTGTTTTGTATTATATCTGTTAATATGAGAGGATTTCTATCTTTTGTAAAAATGTTTTTTTTCTTTTTTTAAGAATTTAGTTATTGATTGTTGTGAGTAGACTGAGAAAAAACTGGGTATTAGATGCGGTGAGATCCTTCCACCAAAACTTAGCACCGTTCTATGAGATTTATTAAAATAATTATCCTTTAAACTCATTAAAAACATCAGATTTAATAAATATTCTTGCTTTCTCGTAGAGGTTATAAATTTTCTTGCTAATATGATTTTTTTTTTTTGTATGTATATTTTATCTGGCTTCATTCGTTGGATGGCGGACATATAGACAAGGCTTCTTCAAGAGTTTTTAGTTTATTAGATCAACATCAATTAATATTTATTTCATATATCTATATTTATCGATCTGGTTAAGTTACCTTTTTCTTTTTTTAGACAACACTAGTGAACACATACGCGCACACACACACACACACACACATGGGCGCTCTCTACACAAATGGTTAGGAAGTTTCCTTTGTAGTCACTATGCTCTGTTTTGTTCCCACTGTCGGACGACAGTAATCTTCCGACAGTACCATGACATCATCATCATCATTTAGTATCAGTTTTCCATGCTGGCATGGGTTGGACAATTTAACAGGGGCTGGTAAGCCAGAGAACTGTGCCAAGTTCTACTGTCGGATCTAGTTCAAAACGGGGGCACCAGTATTTTCTTAACGAAACACTTTGAAACTTGGGACACTGGTAGAATGTGTCATATAAAACATCTTTTTCTCTTAGTCTTCTTAACAAAAAAAACGTACATCGCAAGTTATTTCATGTTAAAGTTGTCGTATTTCTGTAATTTCAACCAATGACTGACGTCCATTCAGTCGTATACATTAAGTGCTGACTACGTAAACAAACGATTCTGGCGGTGATAAAATTATTATGGCTGAAGCATATTGGCAGTAGGGTTAGGGTTAGGCAGTAGCTAATAATCCTTTCATACAGTTCAGGCAGATGTTAACGAAATAAACACGCGTGAAAGAAAATGAAAAAAGCAAATGTTGTACACATACAGTTCAGGCAGATGTTAACGAAATTATAAATGGAGATTAAATACGCTTTACACCGCTTAAACTGCCAAAGTGGTAAGTGTAAACAGCTGAATACTTGTCAGTGATTGGTTGAAATTATCGAAATAAGACAATTTTTTACATGAAATAACTCCGAATACAAAAATTTTTTTCTGTTCTATAACACAAAATAGATAAGTATACGAAGTTTGAAAGTCTTTCGGTACCAAAAACACTACATAAAACATAAATGAAAACTGGTGCCCCCGTTTTGAACTAGATCCCTACTGTCTGCTTTGACACTGTTTCTACGACTGGATGCCCATTGGTAACTGCACCAATGAGGTCACCAAATAACTTGCAAGACAAACACTCTTTGACTGGAAGGGGGAGTAGTATTGAGGGAGGACGCTTTGTACCAATTGATAAGTATAATAGAGGGATAGATATATGTATCTTACTGTAGAGGAGATAAATGACAACCTCACTTGGAAAAGAAAGAGAAAAAGATAGTTACAAAGAAAGGAAAAGAGACAGAGATGTGTCAGGGAATGTACCCTCAAGGTACATTGGTGGGTGAATATAAGTGTAGTGGTATAGAGGATTCGACAAGTTGAGTTGGTGGGGGAGGTAGAGGGGAGAATTTCATAAGAGTGTGAGGAGAGATGGGTTAGAGGTGGCTGGAGCAAGTGATGGTGAGTGATATAGGAGTGGCTGGGTGTGGAGTGGGCTATAGTAGACATGTGAAGGTGTTGAGAGTGATAGCAGATAAGAGAGATGTTAAGGGTGGAATGTAGCAGAGAGAAGGTGTTAAGGATAAGAGAGCAATGGCTGAAGACACAGAAAGGAGGTGATTGGTGGAAATAGTGGCCAGGGAAGATAATGAGAAATGGAAGTGGTTTCAGGACAGGAAAAGTAACCAAAATGGATGGGATATAATATATACCTGCTCAGCTCTCAGGTGATTACAGCAGCCAAATAGTGCCATAGATAGAGAAGTGATGATTGTTAGGGGATGAGATGTGAGGAAAATGCTTGATGGGGCTGACAAAGTAGAGGTGGGGGCGGAGCATTACCAAGGTGGTTTTAGGATATCATTTCTGTTGTGGTGAATAGCTTTTCTTGAGCACAGCAAAACACCAATCATCTCAGTCCTTTGTCATCTCTTCCATAAGGCTCAGCATCTTAAAATCAGCCTTCAATACTTCATCCCATGTTTTCCTAGGTCTCCCTCTTCCACAAGTTCCATCCACTGTAAGTGATTGGCACTTCATTATTTCAAGTGTCCTCATCCAAACGCATCACACCACCAAACCATTGCAGTCTTCTTTCTTGCACACTACATCTAATTCCTCTTATGCATAACTTTTCTCTCAACACACAAGCACTTTCTTGTACATGCATACTGACATAGCGCATCCATTGGAGCTTACTAGTTTCATTCCTCTCGTGTCTTTGCATGTCCTCTGCATTTAGAGATCACATCTCACTACCATGTAGCATTTCAGTTCATAAACAAACATCATACATTCTTCTTTTTACTCAGTGAGAGAGTTGCCAGTTAAAAGCTTTCTGAATTTTCTCCATCCTATTCTTATTTTAGCAACAACACTTTTGAAGCATCTTCCCCCACTGCAAATTAGGTCACTTCGGTAACAATAATCATCTACTAACTTTAGAGAGCCTGCAAGGCACTTGAGAAAATCAGTCAAGGTATGCTGTGCTTGAGAAGACCTGTCAAGCTAAGTGAAATCATGGTCATGGCCAATGCTATTGTCACGTAACTAGCACCTGTACTAGTGGCATGTAAAAAGCACCCTTTGAATGTTGGGCCTCATGGAGGCAGTGACAATTGACTGAGATCTTTGGTGATATACTGTGCTTGAGAAGACCTGTCAAGCCAAGTGAGATCATAGTTGTAGCCAGTGCCAGTGCTATGTAACTAGCACCTATGCCGATGGCAGTAAAAAAAGCATCCACTGCACTCTTAGAGTGGTTGGCATTAAGAAGGGCATCCAGTTGTGGAAATTATGCCAAATCAGATTGGAATCTAGTGCAGCTTACCAGTTTTCAGTCAAACCATCCAACTCATGCCAGCATGGAAAATGAACATTAAATGATGATGAATTTTTCCCTGTATCTGTAGTCTTTATGACTTCTGTGCATCTTCCACACACAAACACTACTTTCTCTGTTAACCTCCCTTCCACAGCACCTCTTTTGTGTCCATCACTTGCACTGGCACACTGTATTGCACTGTATGAAATTTCTGCCTGTACCTTTCTTACATACCAAGCAGGGTCATTGTAGAGGCATATGGTTTAATGGTTAGGGTGTTGGACTCATGATCGTAAGGTTGTGGTTTTGATTCCTGGACTGGGCAATGCATTGTGTTCTTGAGCAAAACACTTCATTTCATGTTAATCCATTCCATCCAGCTGGCAAAACTGAGTAACCCTGCAATGGACTGGCATCCAGTCCAGGTGGGAAATATATATGCCATGAAACCTGGAAACTGACCCTTATGAGTTGGTATGACTCGAGAAGGTAACTTTACCTTTACTTTAAGCAGGGTCATTTATATGAAGAGGGTAGAGTTTTGTTTATTTTCTTACTTACTAGAACTTTGGTCTTTGCTAAGTTAACTTTACGGTCCTTCAGTTCCAGGTTTTACTTCCATGCCTAGAATTTTTTTTTAAACTCTGTTACAAATTTTACAGATTCTGCTATAAGGATGAAATCATCAGCATATAGTAGTTCTCAGGGGCAGCCAGTCTTAAACTCATCTGTTATGGCCTGGAGGATGCTGATGAATTGGAGGGGAGTGAGAAACAAGCCCTAGTGAACACCTACTTATACACTAAATTTATCACTGTACTCATATGTCCATATTTTTTTTAAATAGATATGTTTTATATAGTTGGATGTCCTTCTTCTCATCAATCTTTTCATGTATATATGTATGTGTATATATATATATATATATATATATATGGGACATGGACACATGCACTCACACATACACACATGAAAAGTTTCTGCATACTTTCCATTCATTCACAAGCTACAGTAGAATTGTTCAAGGTACCATGCTGTAGAATAGAACCCAGAACCATGTAATGTGAATCAAACTTGTAACTACACAACACATTATCATCTGAACCTTTGTTAAAAATTATATGATAGCTTGTACCATCAGTTCTCTAGTGTTCAATATAGAAAGTCTGGAATGCCACTGTGGTGGACAGATTTGTGTCAGCCAGGCATCAAATACAACCAAATGGCAACACACTGAATTTTAATCTATAACAATCAAGATCAATCACATATGTCAGAACTGTGCAACATTTGATGAAATCTGCAAACAACTCATTGAAGCAACATGATATGTGCAAGCATTTGTTACTTTGCCAATAACTGTCAACAAGTGCATAACTGGTATGACAAACTTTACACAGCCTACACAATATTTGTTGAAAAAAAAATATTGATGCTAGGTTTTTTAGTCAAAGAAATCGATCCCAGAATTTATTCTTTGTAAGCCTAGTACTTATTCTATCAATCTCTTTTGCCGAACCACTAAGTTATGGAGATGTAAACACACAACATCGGTTGTCAAGCAATGGTGGGGGGGAAAAAACGCAGATGTAAAGACACACACACATATTAATATATACATATGTATATATATATATGTGTGCGTGTGTGTATAATCCACTCACAAGGCTTTGGTCGGCCCAAGGCTTTAGTATAAGACACTTGCTCAAGGTACCACGCAGTTGGACTGATCCTGGAAGCATGTGTCTAGTAGATTAAATCTTCATCATCTTTTTACACCTGCTTTTCATGCTGGTATAGGTTGGACAGGTAATTGCTGCATTCCTAGATAGATCAAAGGATCATGTCTTGCTCATTAGTTTCTTTTTTCAGATTGGTTTTTATAGTTGAATGCCCTTCCTAACACCAGCCACTTTACAGAATGTTTTGGGTACATTTTGCACATGGTAGGGATTTGTAATGTCTGTGACAAACCTCTTGACCCCTCAGTTAACAAAATATACTGAATGCATTTTATCATGGCACTAGCATGAGAGAGGATGGGAATGAGGGTAGATAAATACAGAGAATGAATGATGGGTACATCAGCTAATTTTGATATGTTTACATATTTTAGAATAGATATAATATCTAACATAGCAATAAAGGCAATTCCAAGTTTTAAACCATTATTATTTTTATTTTGCAGTGAATCATAAAAGCCTGCCCCAGGAAAGTTGTGCAAAAACATTTTGCTGGAGACAACGCTATGAGAGCAATATGCCTGCTAACTCGCTGTCAGATACTTCTTTTTATTGGATTACTTGTGAACATTATTATTTTGCTTTATCTTCTTAAAGTTCAAAATGATTTGCAATATGGACGACCACAAGTGCAATACAAAAATAAAGTTGAAAAAGTTCAATATGCTGAATTCACAGATTCAGTAACATTAATCATTCGAGAATTTGAGGATTTTGAAAATTATGTTGTAGCTACGTTGAAGGGAATCTTAGGAATTATACCTGACCTACAAGTCTTAGTTTTTACTGATCATCAACCATATCCACCTCTTTTACTAAATGAAGTCCCCAATGCTAGACTTGTAGTTTTACATCCAAGTGCTGAACAGTCATGGTCTTCATCTCTCCCCCATACATATATTAAAACACCTTTTTTGCTAATTATTCCAGATGCCGTCAAACTAGTTGATCCACATAGTTTGTTGTCTGCTTTTAATTATTTAAAGCAACATTCATATTTGTCTTCTGTTGCCTTGGTAACTGGGCGAGATCATTCTAGTTGTCTGAATCTCCATGTAGATTTGAGACGCTGGACACTAACTTATGAAAACACTGGTTTATTTCAAGAATGTGATGCTGTGTCTGGTGAGCATGCAATATTAACACGTTCAGATAAATTCCTTGAGTTCCCATTCTCATTTCTACAACCAATGACAACAGGCTTTTATATCCAAGCTGCTTTAAGAGATTGGAAAAGTATTATTTTCAAAGACTCTGTATTTGTTGGCAACCCTAATTTATTTAGTGACCCTCACAAAAAATGGAAACACAAGAAACAGGTAGCTGTGCGTCTAAAAAATCTTTACAAACAACTTCGTATCAAGAAAGTAGTTCTTCCAGGGGATGGGCATGTAATGTGGTATGGTTGTACCAAAGAAACTACCCGATGTTTTGGAACAGTAGTTAATGATATGCCTGAATATATTTATGAAGGCAAATGGACACCTCCATGTTGTTTAGAAGCTGTTCGAACTACTTCAAGGCATGTTTTTCAGATTCTGGAGGACTGTAAGGTACGTTACTGGCTAGAAGGAGGTAGTTTGTTAGGAGCAGCACGAAGTGGTGATATCATTCCATGGGATTATGATGTTGACATTGGAATTTACAAAGAAGATATTGGCAAATGCCAGCCACTTGTTGAATGTGAAAAAGAAAAGTTTGTTGACCCTGAAGGTTTTCTCTGGGAAAAAGCTACAGAAGGAGATTTTTTCAGAGTTCAGTACAGCAGCTCGAATCATATGCACGTTGATATTTTCCCATTTTATTCTAAAAATTCTACAATGACAAAGGATACCTGGATACCAGGACACAGACAAGATACAGAGTTTCCTGAAAAATATCTAAATCCTTTAACAAAGGTTCCGTTTGCTGGTTCAATGGCATCTGCTCCAAATAATGTTAGGGAATTCTTAGAATTTAAATTTGGGGAAGGAGTAATTGAAAATCCACGGTATCCTAATTCAAACCGAGTCATTCGCTGAACACTTCATTCACAAATCATAAGGAGAATAATCAAAATTATATATAATAATTGAGCTTGCTAGATATAACCTCACTAAATTGTAATAATTCAATCATTTAAAAGGTATAAGTTAATTTTAATTTCTACATTCCATGTGTACGTATTTTTAAGTTTGCATGCACATTCAACAAAATGACCAAAAGTCTACAATGCTCTTGGACTTATGAATGCATTCCTGACTCTGCATGCACATGTATATGTCTTTTCCTCAGATCATATTGTGCTTGTTCAAACTGTTCACCAAGCTGGCTAGGAAAAAAAAAAAGAGGAAGAGGAAGAAAAGATGACTTGGTTGTCATCTCATCTTCTCCACAAATATTTGTTAAAATTACTTTTAAAAGTTGTGCACATTTTAATTCTCCCATGTAAAGTCAGTGTTAATAATTTCTTGTTAATGAAACTTTCTTTTTCTAAACATAAATTTAATTTAGTATACCTAGAAATTAATCAATTTAATTGAACAAGTTGCTGTACATAATTTGTCCTCAAGAGTACATTTTTAAAAACAGAAAGTTTTGTTTATGATGTATGTTGTTATATGAGATGCAGGTTAATTATCTTCATCATCCTATAAGTTCAGTAATTTATAAGGAAATAGTCAGAGATTTTTTTGTTGCTGTAGTTCAAACAAGTTGTGCATATTTACACTATTTTGCTGGTGGATTAACTTTGTAAATACTTTTCTAATCATATTTCCTTAAGCATTATTGTTGAATGGAGATTCCTTTCATCAAGTAAATTAATTGGTGGCAGATATATTTTCAGTAATTAAGTTAAAGACATTTACAGGAATGAATTCTGATTCCTTCTTTTTTAAGAATTCATCAACAGTTCTCAGACAAATTTTTAAAAAGAAGGAAAGTGAATTAATCCTGGAAGAATCATTAATTTGATAAATAAAAATAATCCACTGTGATTTATGTATTTAGTACTTTACCTTAAGTTGTGATTCTTCCTGCTTTAAATGGTAACAACAACAACAGCAGGTAAAGGAATATGCATAAAACTATAAATAATACCACAAAAGGAATATATATATGTATATATATGTGTGTGTGTGTATATATATGTACTCATAAACAACACTGTAAGAAGAAATTACACATAAGTAGCACCACTAACATTTTAAGTTCTCCATCAGATATATTTGAATGTTCTTTTACTATTGTTTAATTTAGTCTTTCAGAAATAATGAGCTACCAGTTCCCTTAAGTCTATGGTATTCCTGAGAATGTACTTGATGGAAGTTTAACTGAAATATTTTATCAGCATTTTTAAATGCAAAATACATTGCCGTTTGTATTTTTCTATATTTCCATCAGGGTACTTCTCATCTATTTTTCTTACATCATGTTTTATAAAAATATACATTTTGGAAATGATCCTTCTAGAAATCAACTGATGTTGTGAGCTATATTCTCTTCATAAATTTTGCTGAATCAAACATTTTTGTTTATTACACCACAATGGTTTTAAGGTACTTTTATCTTTCTCTCTCTTTAGTACCTTAATTCCTATCTCATGCTCCTGAATAGTGACAACATATCTTTGACATATGATTTTTAAACAGAAATTGTTTTCAAAGGTAGTTGTCCTCTTTTTTGTGTTGATATTGTTATGCTGATGTCTTACCTTTGTATTAAATCATCCATAGCTGTTTATAGGAAGATATTTATTAATTTTTTTGGTGGGGGGATCTACTTAGGTAAATGTTTTCATCAACTCACAGAATTTCACACTTTCAATGTATTTTTGAAAAATTTACTGCTGACTTTTGCGTTATACATCTATGTTGTTTAAATGATATGTTTTATTTATCAGTTAATCTGAGAAAGTAGACTGATTCTTGTAGTTTTAAGTCTTCCCTGACTGGAAGAAAATACACATGGCTGAGTAAGATTGATCTAGTTACTTTTCTGTTGGTTAATAGGAGGAAAATATGATCAACAAGAGAGTTACGAGGGGTGGATGGGTACACTTCTAGGGGTGAAAGGATTGTTTCAGTGCAAAGTGTGAAAATTAGGGAAAGAATAATAATGTGATATGAAAAGGTGAGCGAAATCTGTGTTTCAGAGAAGTGAATATACGATGATGTGTGTGTTGCTAGGTGGGATTAGTGAGTAAGAATGTATAATTTTCTGATATACACAGTTCCTCAAATGTACTTGAGCTGGAACTTTACATACATTATATTATAGACATACTTTATTTTAGATGGAATCTCATTGTTTACAGAATTATTGTATTTTCTGAATTTTGCATTTCAGAAATGGAGAGTCTACTCACAGATGTTTGAGGGGCTTTTTGTTCATATTTAATTGTAATTTCAACTAGTTAATTCTTAAGTTTGGACATTTCTGTCATGGATATAACTTGAAAAGAAGATGAAGTGTTCAAGTGTTTTTTCTACAGCTAATTGGAAATTACATTTCTCTCAATCAAAAAGTGTTGTATTTATTGGTGATATAACAATTGTCTATGATTTATTTATTCTATTTATTTGAAAACCTTTGGTTCTTCAAGAACTGATACTTGGAAATGTTGGAACAAAATTTGTTAAGTTCTTACAAAGCATATCAGTGTAATTTGTATATAAATCAGAATAAAAACGTTAGATAAACATAACATTATATATATATATATATATATATATATATATATATATATCTGATGGTTGAAAAAATATATATATATATGTTTATTTCACGAAAAATAAAACTATGTGATATGTTTTGATGTTCATGTAAAATTTTCTGCTGTATGTAATGTGATATCAATAGCTGTGAATATAGAACTATAGTTTGTGATAGCTTTACCTCTAGAATATAAAATTTTACAGAATGTGATATCATCAACTGCTTCAATTAGACAGAACATCTTGTTGCAAGTGTCACACAACAATATAGCTATTACAGGCAACATTATATGAATACTGAAAATAACTAAACTTAACAATATATTACATGTGAATAATATTAAAAGTATCACAAAAGGCATTAATTTTTTTTTTTTTTTTGTAATGACGTATTGCTATTAAACCCTTTATTCTATAGTTTGTGACATATTTAGATGTGTAATATAGAACGTTTTTTTATGAAGTATATTGTTTCTAATTTGTCTAAATTTCTCTTCTTTTATGATATTAATGTTGCCAAATCTTACACTTGTTTTCAAATATGACCATCGAATTATTGAAGAAAGTATTAATCCTAAACTACAAATACAAAAATGATGACTGTTTTGTCACATTTGTGTTGGTATTTTCTTTTGTATTTTTCATTGAATAAACATATAACACCTCATATATTATTTTATGTATGTATATTCTATATTATGGCATGGCTGTATGATTGAGAAGCTTGCTTACCAATCATGTGATCTTAGGTTCAGTCCCATTGCATGGCACCTTTGGAAAGTGTTTCCTACTATAGCCCTACATCAACCAAAGCTTTGTGACTGGATTTGAAAGAAGTCTATCATGTGTGTGAGCATGCACCTTTGTCTTGAAATTATGTGATGGTTGAAAATGAGCATTGCTCTCATAGAAGCATTGTAATTCATTTACAGTCTTTTGTGAAAAATATTCTCATCATAGGAATCATTACCGTGCTTGGAAACAGTTGAGGGTTGGCTGTAGGAAGAGTATCCAACCATAGAAAATCTGCCTCAACAAATTTTGTCTGACACATGCAAGTATGGAAAAGTGAGATGTTAAATGATGATCATAATGTTGAAAGAGCTTCAAAATGTATCAATAAACTACATGTTGATGACACAAGCTACGACCATTGGCTCAATAGCACATAGTTTCTTCTTTTTGCTTCTTCTTTTGCTGCCCCAATGGCCTCTACTCTTTTGAACTGACTAGTTGCATATCCTCTTCATCCAGGCCCAGCTGTCTCTCTTCTTGTCACTCTCTGTATATCTTATCTCTTCAACTCTTCATTACAACTGCAATGCAACGCTCTGGCATTACCTCTCCATCCACACTTTCCCTATGGGTACTGATGTCTGGTGGTTGACAATATTGCAAAGACATTAACTTAACCATCTTTGCTGTGCCTAGGTCATTTCCAGAAGCAAGACCCACCTTACCACTCATGGATTCACCCTGAAGGAAACACAATATGTTTGCAGTATCTATGAAACCACAAGGGATACTGGATATTGGTTATGTATAGGTCCCTCCCTCTGGATTTTCTGTAGGAATTTATTTTCACTCTTAGCTTTTTTTTTAAATACTTAATAAATTACCCGACAAAGCAACAGAGGTTTATACTTATAGTGGGCATAGTTTATGCAAAGTAGTCCTGCTCTCTCGTCCTTCAAACTTGTATTGGTCTGGTGCAACAAGTGCTAAAAGCCAAGTGGTTATCAGGATGCAGGATTTGTCTAGAGTTACCTTCTCTTAGATAAGCAGCAAAAGAGCTGAAGGACTTGATCTACCCAAGGCCTATTAGGGTGTCTGTGAGTGACCTTCTAGATGCAATTCCATGCCATGCTAATTAACTCATAGCTGGAACCCTGACAGATACCACTCCAGATTAGAGTAGACCTGGGATCAATAGTAACATACAGAGATGAATATTAACCACATCTGTTTTGCCAGTATGAGAGAGGTTTTGGCCATTGCTTCTCTTCCACAGACTCTTAATCTTATTTTACCAAGGTGCAAGATCATTTTCCCAATCAAACAAATTAATCCTACCTTCAAAACAAAGTAAAAAAAATCTGGTAAGTTTAAAGTTATTTCAATTTGTTAAGAAACCCAATATTTCCTTTGTTATTTTCTTAGAACAAAATAACCAACTGAAGGCTTGCAAAGACTATGAACACATGCCCTTCCTCCAGTACAAACCAGTAAGCTGCAGTTCTGGGAAGAAGAATTGAGAATCATGTTTAGTTTGGAGAGTTGGTGAAGTGATACAGTGGTGATTCTAAGCAGAGTAGAGATAGCTGCATTGAATAAGGTTAGATGGAGGTAGGGTGCTGAAGTAAGGAAAGCTAAGCAGTAGAAGATCTTCAACCTTATGCAAGTGTTTTGGCCCTTAACTCCTTACACTCTAAGAGGGCTGGGCTGGATCCGAGTTTTGACTTCTGGATACTCCTCTGGAGATTTAGATAGAAGTAGTTTGCAGCTATGCTATTCAGGAGAATAAAAGTCATTTTAGTATCAGCAGAAGTTACTGAGAGGGAAAGAAAACAGGATGTGTGGGTGAGTGTTTGTAAGGTGTAGGTGAATGAATATTTGCACACGAACCAGATAGCCATTTGTTTTTCTTTGCAGTATAAGTTGTTTGCATTTATGTAGCAGTACTGCCCCATCTGTGTAAGTAATGCTCTAATTTAGATCACACATGAGCTTTATAACGATACAACAACTGGTCAAGATTGAAGTATTTTATTTTCTGAAAAGGAAGCCTTATGTTTAGAATGCAATATTGACAATATTATACCTGTGTGTTTGCCATAGATGGTGGTGGCAGCAGCGGCGGCTGCTGCTGCTGCTGTTGCTGTTTAGTCACAAGTGAACTCTGAGCAGAACTATGACAAAAAGTATTCCAGCCATCACTATCCTGTTATTTTAGGGGTCACTAGGACTATGTGGTCTAATGTGTTTTTTGCAAACTACCTCGTCGACGAGTGACAGGGACCTTCTCTTTGTGGCTGGAGACTTCAACGGTCATGTCGGACGTCGTGCTGGGGGCTTCCATGGCATACATGGAGGCTATGGCTTCGGTTCCCGCAACGAGGAGGGAACCAGACTGCTGGAGTTCTGTGATGCAACCAATCTTATGGTCTGCAATACCAACTTCAGGAAACCTGCCAGTCACCTAGTCACCTACCGCTCCGGCAGACACTCTAGCCAAATCGACTACATCCTCGCCAGAAATAGGGAAAGAGGGCGGCTTATAAATGCCAAAACCTACCCTGGCGAAGAATGTACCCCACAACATAGATTAGT
>NC_068982.1:87437272-87453308 GCF_001194135.2 Octopus bimaculoides | reverse complement strand
GGCACATAAAAGACACCATTTCGAGCGTGGCCGTTTTCGTGCGGGTGACACGTAAAAGCACCCACTACACTCTCTGAGTGGTTGGCGTTAGGAAGGGCATCCAGCTGTAGAAACTCTGCCAAATCAGACTGGAGCCTGGTGTTGCCATCCGGTTTCACCAGTCCTCAGTCAAATCGTCCAACCCATGCTAGCATGGAAAGCGGACGTTAAACGATGATGATGATGATGATGAAGATGAATATGTGTGATTTCAGAAAGATTTAATTACTATTTTAGCAAGTTGACTGACCATTTAGTGGCTTTTCAAATTACCAAAGGTTGTAGCTATCTATTGCTCACGAGCAGTGCATGTATTGTGTGATTATTTTTTTGATAAGTGTAGTGGCTATCCTTGGTGTGGTTGAAAAGCAATAGGTTGCCATATCCTTATTGGTGGATGTGTTTTGAAAACACTGCAAGTCTGAAGTGAGCTGTGAAGATTACTTCTGTTCAGAAGATTAAGTAGGAATAAAGGATGATCTCTTGTGTATAAAGAGAATGTGTACTAAGAAGTGACAATGAGGAGATCATTAATTTATGGAAGGAAGATCACATGAAATATGATGAAAGTCATAGTTACTAATCTAATATAACCAAAACTCCATATGTTAATTACACCACAGTTTTTTTTATCTATAATAACAAGAGAATTACATAAGCAAACTATATGGAATTTTATTGAACAAGCTTAGTATCAATATTAGGTTGACTTTGCCTTTCATCCTTTTGGGGTTGATAAATTAAGTACCAGTTGCGTACTGCGGTCAATCTAATCGACTGCCCCCTCCCCTCCCCCAAAATTTTGGGCCTTGTGCTTAGAGTAGAAAAAGATGTCAGGTAACAGAAAGATAGTATGATCTTGTGTTATATTTATGTCAAAGACAAGTTTGTTTTCTTCCTTCTAAAGGTAATAAAATAAGTACCAGGATTGATATAATCACCTGTTCTCTCACCAGCTGTTGCTCTAAGCAGTTGACTCTATTCATTCTCCTTGTAGTGCATGGATTATGATGATAATGATTCCTTTTATTTGCCACAGAGGCTTCAGATGAGGACATTACAAGGATAAATAATCATAATAACCCTTTCTACTATAGGCACAAGGCCTAAAATTTGGGGGTGGGGATATTCATTTACACCGACCCCGTTGCTCAACTGGTACTTATTTCATTAATCCCGAAAGGATGAAAGGTAAAGTCGACCCCAGTGGAATTTGAACTCAGAACATGAAGACATGAAACACTGCAAAGCATTTCGCATGGCATGATAACTATTCTGCCAACTTGCCTCCTTTAGTGTCAGCTCACTGCCTTAAATAATAACTAGCAGGACCTGTGGAAATTCAGCATATTAAAAGACATTATGTTAATATATTAAACACAAGCAAAAAGTTGAAATCCTGCCTTTTAATCAAAACTGTACTTTTAAATGTAATTGAAATAAATTTAGAAATTGCTTATTTACCTTCTTTTAATGTTTGACAGATATGAGGTGCTTATAAGTTAACCCTTTAGCATTCAAATTTCTTTGTCAAATGTATTCTCTATTTATTGTTTTGAATCAATCATACATTATCTTCTAGCTTCATAATTTCAATTGTGGGTTTATATAGTTCTATATTTAAGAGATGAGGAATTATGTACATTATTTACATTCGACAGATATTTGTCCTCATCTTGTTTGTTGCTAATACATTTCGGCTGATATATCCTCCAGCCTTTTTCAGGTGTCTTGGGGAAATTTTGAACCTGGGTTCTCATTCCTAAGGTATTTTTTGATGTCATTATTATTATTATTATCATTATTATTATTGTTGTTGTTGTTATTGTTCAGGTCACTGCTTGGAATCGAACTCGGAATCTTGGGGTTAGTAGCCCGCACCCTTAACCACTATGCCATATGCCCATGGGCATATGGTGTAGTGGTTAAGAGCACGGGCTACTAACCCCAAGATTCCGAGTTCGATTCCAAGCAGTGACCTGAACAATAACAATAATAATAATAATAATAACATCGAAAAATACCTTAGGAGTGAGAACCCAGGTTCAAAATTTCCCCAAGACACCTGAAGAAGGCTGGAGGGGATATCAGCCAAAATGTTGTGTTAATAACAAACAAGATGAGGACAAATATTCATTGAATGTAAATAATGTAGGTTTATATGTTTTCAGGATAACATTGTTGGGTAGGTGCAAAAGGCTGTATATGGTCAATTTTAACATAGAACAGAAGGAATATTCTGGCCGGATGAAATGCTAAAGGGTTAAGGAAATAAAAAATGAATTAAAATGGTAAAACTTATATTTATTAAAAAAACTATACTTTTCACTGTCCAACTACAACCAAGGCTCAGTTCAAGTTATTTACCAATTGAGATTATTTTCATTTCATTTCAGTTTAGCTACCTATCCATATATCTATTAATATATCTCTCTGTCTGCATATATATTGATATATCAATAGACTTGCTAGCTAATTATCATATTTACTTTTCTTTTTGCAATGTATGTATCTGTCTACTCTCCCAATACAGATAAGTGTCTAAACCTAATAACAAAAAGAATAATGATAGTACCCCAGGATGGCCACAGCCTTTGGTCTGGAACACACAAAAGATAATAGTGTAACATCCACAGCTATTTGCTTACTATTTATTTATTTCAGTTTAATATAACTATCTATTAACAGATCTCTTAATGCATAATTTTTAGATCTTCATAGCATTGTTACATTAAGTTAAACATTTCAACTGTGCCTATGATTTGAACCTGGCAAATGCAGAATAATATAGACCTCCTCCCTCTTTCTTTCTCTCTTTCCCTCTCTTTGTTTTCTCTTCTTCCCCTTCTCTGTATATTTCTTCATTCGAGTTATTGCCTGCTTTGGCGTAAGTGTAACACACCGACAAAACAACCAGACACAAATTAGCAGAATAATAATAATAATAATAATAATAATAATAATAATAATAATAATAATAATAATAATAATGGTTGGTTTCCTTATTTAGGCACAAAGCAAGGAATTTTGAGGGAAGAATTAGTTTGTTACATCAATTCCAGTACTTGACTAGTATTATATTTTATCAAAACCAAAAGAATGAAAGACAAAGTTGACCACGGTAGGATTTGAACTCAGAACATAAAGAAATGGAGTGAATGCTGCAAGGCATTCAGTTCAATGTATTAGCAATTCTACCAACCACTATTCTAATAATAATGTTTCTTTCTACAATAGGCCTGAAATTTTGGGGGAAGTGACTTAGTTGATTACACTGACCTAGTGCTCAACGGGTACTCATTTCATCAACCCAAAACAGATGAAAGACAAAGTCAACTTTGGCAGAATTTGAACTCAGAACATAAAGACAGATGAAATGCCTTGAAGCATTTTGGCTGGGTTGCTTATGATTCTGCCAGCTTGCCACCTTCATATGTGTATTATTATATTATGAGTTTATTATAGTTGTGTAGTCAATAGGATATGCCTGACATTGATAAGTTTTATTTGCAACATAATTGTTTCAAAGCCTGAAATTCAATAGGAAGGTGTAAATTGATATCATTGACCCCAATTCTTGACAAGTACTATATTTTATTAACTCTAGAAGGTTGGAAAACAAAGTTGGCCTTGATGAGAGTTGATTTCAGAATGTAAAAACCAGAATAAATTTTACAACATTGTTTATCTGATGCTCAAGTAAACAATACTGAATAAACATAAGACTTCATATATTTTAAGGAAAAGAAACAAATGTGATTATGCAATGGTCATGTGTTCTTCAATGACACTGACAACATAGAATGGAAATTGCTCTAACCAGAGTATGAACTGAACTCAGTTTGCAGAAATACTGCCTCTCTTCATCAGCATTCACTCACTATATTTATTATTAAGGAATTAGGTGGATTCTCTGACAGAATTCAAAACTTTCTCCAGTTTGGCTATCTCTTGCTGTCTTCTTGTATTTTTATCTAATGCTGGCTGACCTTTTTTTTCCTGTAGTAAATAAAGTATAAATATTTATTTGTTGCATTTATTTAATTTTGAGTTGATTATGAAAAATAATATATAAATGTGATTGTGAGGATTGTATGCATGTGACATGTATATGTATGTATGTATAAATTTATGTGCATGAATGTATATACATCAATGAATAAATATATATATATATATAATTATATACATGTCTGTGTATATACACATGTATGCGTAAATGTGTGTGTATATATACATATAAATATGTTTGTGTATAAATATATATGTGTGTATATGTATGTATTAATGTACACACGTTTATATATGTATATGCACATATATACACATATATGTATATATTACTACATATAAATGAGTGTAAAATATGCATACAAACACACACACATATATATACTGTATAATACAGGTATAGAAAAAACATGTAAAGAATATTTTATATACCTCAAGAAAAACAAACGGTATAAATTCAAAGTAAAACAAACATGTCATACAGATTATGCCTTTTCTCATATCATGCAGTTCTGCAGAACTGATGTGTTGTCAATTACATTAGAAATGAATTTTATTTTCAATTCCTTCTTATTAACAACACTAGTGTGGCAGTTATGAAATAGTTAATAGAAAATTGATTAATATCTAGTAGATACTTGCTACTGATGATGCACAAAGACACAGAAATCCTGATTTAGCAACTCCACTACCACCGCTGGATGCTTTTTGTCTGCTCTGATACACTTCTATACTTTTTAGTACTATACATGTATACAAGAAGCTTTCTCAAGACAAATATCGCAATTCTGTGGTGTTCAATAATATATCCATGTTTCTGTAAAGCAAGAATTTGAACTGTGGCACATACAAAATGCCTGTAACAGATTTGAAATCCATACATATGAGCTTGTAGCTCAGCCATACTTGGTTGACAGACCATTCAGTTTAAAACCATCACCTACTCTTTGAGTGTCTTTAGTGCATCTCACTGTGATGCTAACATCTGGGACCAGAAGATTATTGCTTTCCTCCATATTTTAGTTTTTCCTGCAAATATTGATCTCCTGATGATCAAACAGAAAATCAACCACATCAATCTCACCAGTTAAGTAAGGCCTACAAAGTAATGAATGCTGGTCCTCTTTCTCTTGGTAAGTTATCAAAAAACAAAGATGTAAAATATTGGAAATAAATGAATAAATATACAATGAAGTTTCATAAATACTGAAGCCGTGCAAAATACATGCTAAAAATGTAGAAGCAATTTTTTTATAAAATATACATTTATTTAAATGCATAAAATAAATAAGGCATTTTTCTTTTCAGTAAATAAAATAAAATATATATCATAGTGCATTTCTAAACATGCTGCACACAAAGACATAAACTCTAAATAAAGCAGTGTTTTTCAACATTCTTTTAATAGTGATTCACTCAAATCATATACTGTATTTGATAGCATATAAGACATGATTTCTTCCCCAAAAGTGCCTCAAAAAATCACCCTAGGATCTATATGCATAGTTGAGCTTCTTGTATATTAATTTTATCACTACTACAGGTTAATTTTAATCTACATGATTTTTCTATCAAATCTGACTCCATATTAACATTTAATAAAACATTATTATTACTACCATTATTAATATTTTGTACTACTAGAATGCTTTAAATATTACATACTTTAATGCACTAAAAATTTCTTTTCTTGAATATGAACTGCTAAAACTGGGATGTGTCTAATATGTCATCAAATACAGTAAATTAATTTGTTCATACAACAAACCACTTCATGTCTGTATGCACTATGATTCTTCTACGGTAGAGTATGACTCACACATAGTTGTTCAACCAACTACTGATGTTGGTCAATCATAGCTGACCCTGGTCTAAATGGCAACACAGAAATTTCTGGCTACCCTCTGATTAAATTTTATCAAAAACTTATAGAAATGTGTCTTCATCTTAATGTTATTTAAAACTGAGAAACTAAAAATTGATGAACATGAGATATTGTCAAGTTCAAAAGCCACAAATCAATTTTGAAATGGACTTAATACATATTAATTTCTAAATATTGATTAGTATATGGCAAGATATTTTGCATGAAGAGACAGTCAATTAAATCAACACACTTAGTGTATTATTGGTACTTATTTTATCAACCCCAGGAAGATAAAAGGCAAAGTTGACCACAGTTGGATTTTAACTAACAACCTAAAGGGATGTAATTAGATATTGCCAAGTAATTTAATGTAAGGGTGGCAAATTAGTAGAGTCATTAGAGCATTGGATAGAATACCTTGTGGTACGTCTTTCAACTCTGTGCACACTGAGTTCAAATTCTGCCAAATTCAGCTTTTCTTATCATCCTTTCGGGGTCAATAAGAAAAGCACTCATCCCAGACAGTAGAGCTCCAGCATGGCTGCAGTCCAATGATTGAAATAAGTAAAAGATTAAAAGATAGACATTTTTTTAGTTACTCTACCTGTTCTGTCAGTCCACAGCCTTAACCATTCCACTGGAATTAATAAATATTACCTTTTTGACATTGGCATAAGGCAATAAATTGGTAGGGTAGGGCCACTAGTTAGTTGAATCAACTCTGGTTCATATATATGGTACTTTCTTGACTCACAGAGGAACAAAATGCAAGGTCATCCCTATCAGGATTTGAATTCAGAATGTAAAAGTTAGAAACTAAAACACTGAAAAGCATCTTGTCCAGCTTGTTACTGTTTCTTTCAATCTGTTGTCTTCAGACTTGATAAATTGTAAATATATTTCTAATTTACTGAAACGGTTATATTATAAATGAGTTGATATTTATGTGTTGATGCCATTTATTCATCAAATATTGCAAAATATTAATTTCTAATATGTTAATATTTTTTTCTGAGTTATTGATCTCAGCTTTAGAGATTATTGTGATGAGAGTCACGATGCCCCCTTGCGAGAAATAGACTGGACAAAGTGATTATAAATTGTAGCGGTTGGAGTGAAGTTTGTGTATCAGTTCGAGTTGAACTCATAGTGAAGTTGAATGGTGCTGGTTGGTTAGTTCATTTGGTATATTGATTGTTGATTCATGAAGAGATTGTTGGATTGTTATGTTGTTATTACAGCTGCATTGTTATCTTGTTTACAGTTACTGCACTGGTACAGTGCATCTAAACCATCCGTCACAATACCATGGCAGTACCATGGCATTGGAGACAGAGGATGCAACATCAGGCAACAAGAGTTTTGAAGCTCAGGTAGGTTATTTAACGATTTGTTCATGATACAACTTGTTAAATGATGGAAGACCTATTAGCTTATATAATACAGTTGCAAAAGCAACAACAAGAACAGCAACAGAAGTTGCAGAAGCAATTAGCACAGCAACAACTACAACTATACACAAAGAAGTCTGAAAATTCAGTAAGTTTGTTTTTGCCAGACAGCATATTGAACTCCATAACAGAATTCAGTTATAACCTAGAGGAGGGTATAACTTTTGCAGTGTACTATGGAAGGTATGAGGAGATTTTTAAAGAAGATTGCAAGACAGGATTGGGTTGGATGAAGAAAAAGTAAGGTTATTATTACGTAAATTAGCTCTGAGCATGAATGATACTGTAATTTCATATTGCCCAAAAAGTTTTGTGAAATTTGTTTTCAAGAAACAATCAAATTACTGTCTAACATGTTTGGTAATAAAACTTCTCTATTTAACACTCAAATGGAGTGTTGGGATTTAACTAAGAAAGAGGATGATGACTTTATTACGTATGCAGGAATGGTCACTGAAAGTTTTAAACTTAAAGAACTTACTCCTGAGATGTTTAAGTGCCTCATTTTTGCACAAGGCCTTACAGCAAATGAAGATACAGAAATATGGGAAAGACTTCTTTCAAAACTTGAACAAGCAAACCAAGATTTAACCCTGCAGACTGTTGCAGAGGAGTGTGAAAGAGTGTCAAAGAGTGAACCTGACACACAATGTAAGAAAAATTCAAGAAAAGGATTTCGCAAAAATACAGATATGCCAACCAAAAAAGTATAACCAAGGAAAATTGCTTGGTCCTAATCCATGTTACAAATATGGAGGCCTACATTTCAAAAAAGATTGTCCTTTTTAAAAAACCAAAAATATCACAGTTGTCAAAAATTTGGACACAAGAGTTCACACTTTAGAACAAAAGTATGAAGGTCAAAAGTAAAAAATTCTAAAATGCTCTCAGCAGAAAGTAAAATCGACTCCCAAATAAGGAAATTTGTACATGTAAAAGTAAATATCAAATTACAACTGGATACTGGTAGTAACATTTCAATCATCAACATCAACATGTGGAAGAAAATAGAGAAACCTATATTAAGAAAAACAGTGAAAACTGCACATGGCATAACGAGTGACAAACTACACTTTGTAGGTGAAATGTGGAATGATGTCACATTTCAAAGAAAAATTTGCAAGGTGAAAGATTTCATTTTAACAAATGCTACACATCTGTCAGTGACAGTGCATGATATAAAAATGAAATGTGCAGAGAATAATTACATTACAAGAATGAAAGAAACATTGAAAAATAAACAAAATAGAAATACAAATTCGAATAATTTTTCACTATACAACAATGTTTTAATGTATGTGCAAAGAGTGGTAGTACCAACTGCACTACAGGAATGAGTGTTGCAGGAATTCCATAGTGGACATCTGGGAATGTCGAGAAAGAAAGCCTTAATGAGGAGCTATGTATATTGGCTGACAATGGACTGGGACATTGAAAATTGTATGAAAGCATGTAGAGGTTGTGTGCTAGCAGCCAAAGCACCATCTGTGAAATACCAATCATGGCCTGAGATGGATAGTCTGTGGGTCAGGGTATATATTGACTACACTGAACTGGTGAACGGTGCATACTATCTAATTGTTGATAGCGATACAAAGTGGGCAGAGGTACGAAGGTGCAATAAACCAACTGCAAAGACAACAATAAAGTTCCTGTATGAATTATTTGCCCAATACGGTGTTCCAGACACATTGGTATCAGATAATGGAACACAATTTACAGGTAGTGAATTCAAAAATTTCTGCAAAATACATGCGATAAAACATTTTTACCCCACCCTACCACTCAAGGTCAAATAGGCAGGTAGAAAGATTCATTAATAATTTCAAGCGAGTGTTAAAAAAAAACAAGGAATGACATAGATAATGACGAAGCACTAATGTAATTCTTGAGGGTATATAGAATAACACCCAATCTGAATACCAGTTCAGGAAAGTCTCTGGCAGAGTTAATGTTCGCATGAAAAATAAAATCTATCTTCGATAAATTATTGCTAGGAAAAAATATATTTGAACGAAATACAGAAAAGGCAACAAAACATTTCAAAGTAGGAGATAAAGTTCATTTTAATTTTTACAAAAAGGGTAAAGAAGGTTAGGAGGATGGTCTTTGTATCTAAAAGATTAGGAAACATGATGTATGTAATTAAAGGACAACGTTGGGAACATAAGAGACACTTAAACCAATTAAAGACAAGACATACTGCAAGACGAAAGGAAATACCAATGAAAGTCTGCTATGACATGTTTGAGGTGCCAGCATTGAAAGAGATTGAGCTTCATAGAAGCAGCAGTAGAAAAAGGAAACAAACTGTACACTTAGAAATGATGCCAAAACAAAAAAGATATTAGATTTTTAAAAAAAGAGGGAGAGGTGCTGGAAAAATAAAAGATGAAATAAATTTCACATCTTATAGAAGTCAAAATCTCAAAAGGGGAGATGTTATGATGAGAATCACGATGCCCCTTTGCAAGAAGTAGACTGGACTGAGTGATTATAAATAGTAGTGGTCGGAGTGAAGTTTGTGTGTTAGTTCGAGTTGAGTTTGCAGTGAAGTCAGAAGGTGTTGGTTGGTTAGTTAATTTGGAATATTGATTGTTGGTTTGTAGAGATTGTTGAATCATTACATTGTTATTATGGCTGCATCTTTATCTTGTTTACTGTCACTACACCGGTACAGTGTATCTAAACCATCCATCACAATATCGTGGTGGTACCACGACATTGGAGATGGAAGATACAATAGGGATGAAAAATGTTTTAATGTTAATATCTCCAAGAAGGTGGCAAGTTGGCAGAATAGTTAGCACACTAGGCAAAATGCAAGCAGCATTTTGTCCATCTGCTCATACTGAGTTCAAACTCCACAGAGGCTGACTTTGCGTTTCATCCCTTTGGGTTCAATAAAATAAGTACCAGTTGAATACTGGGGTACATGCAATTGACTTGCACCCTCTCCCAAAATTACTGGTCTTGTACCAAAATTTGAGACTAACATTAATATTTGCAGGTGTAAAGGCAGTGAGATAGCAGAATTGTTTACATTTTGAGTTCAGATTCCACTGGGGTGGATTTTACCTTTCATCCTTTCAGGGTCAATAAAATAAGTACCAGTTAAGTACTGGGGTTGCTGAAACTGACTAACCTCTGTTTCCTAAAATTGATGGCCTTGTGCCAAAATTTGAAAGCATAATCTACAGGTGTAATTGTAGATATTACAAGGTTTTCTTTCTCTAAAGATGTAATTAATGGAGAAACTCATTCTCATTGAATCAACAATAATTCATCTCAGGTGTTAAGTTATTTAGCTTTTTGGATACCAACACAACTGAAAGCACCTCTGGTTCTATGATACAAACTATCTGTTTTAAAATTATGTAAATCAAAACCTTTCATCAAAATTTCCTATTAATTTATGTTCCAAAACACCAGCTTAATAATGAGAAAATTATTTCACTAAATTTTCTTTCACTTTTACTTGTTTCAGTTATTAGACTGGGACACTGCCTTGAAGAAATTTCATCAGTCAAATGAATTGACTCCAGTACCTTTTTTTTAAGCCCGGTACTCATTCTATCAGTTTCTTTTGCTGAACCATTAAGTTTGGGAATGCAAACACACCAACATTGGTTGTCAAGCAGTATATATATATATAGTTGAAATTTACAGAAAAATAAAAGACGAAGACAAATGTATAAACAACAAGTAGGTGTATTAGTTTGATGCTCAGGAAGGTAAGAAAGTCTTTTACATTTTGGGCCTAAGCTCTTCAACAGAAAGGAACATGAAGAAATAAACAGAGAGAGAATAAAAAACTTTTGGAGCTAGCAATATATGTGTGTGTGTGTGTGTGTATGTGTGTGTGTGTGTGTGTGTGTGCACGTGTGTGCATGTGCGTGTGCGTGTGTGCATGTGTGTGTATATGTGTGTGCGTGTGCATATATATATTATATATAATGGCTTCTTTCAGTTTCCATCTGCCAAATCCACTCACAAAGTTTTTGTTGGCCTGGGGCTATAATTGCTCAAGTGGGACTGAACCTGGAACCATGTGGCTGAGAAGCAAGCTTCTTATCACACAGCCATGCCTGCACCTAAATTTTTCTTTATTTTCAAAATAAATTTAAACTGAAGTAAAGCATTCTAATGGAAATATGGTAACAAAAGGGCTTCTTGATTTTTAAATTCCCTAACAACTTTGTATTTTGTTGTTTACCCAAAGTCAATCGTGATTAAGTAGACTTGTGATCAAAGACATTCCAACCATGACTATCCTCCTGTCTTTTTTGGAGTATGTTAGAGTGTATAATATATTGTGCCCTTTCATTATATTAGATAGTAAGATGGGATTTGAGAGATATGACTATTGTTTCTAGCAGGTCATACAGCTATGTAGAGATTCTCCCATTGGCTTGTTCCAACTCATTGGCTTTTAACTGCTCACATGGAAGCAGCAAATGTCATAGAGGCACTTTGAAGTGCACTGGGTGTATAAAGCATCCTAATTTTTCTTCGAAATAAAATATCTAAACCAGCTACAATACTTATATTTTAAACTATTTCAAAAAGATTTTTCTTGAAATTACAACACAACTGAGACATTATGCTATCAACGAGCAGAAAATATGATTCATGATGCACCAACCAACCTTCTGAAGTAACTTTTATAAATTTTTATAGGGAACACTAATCCAAGCAAATTTCCAATAGCAGGCACATATTAGCCGGGATAATATAAGAGGATAATAAACCACTGCATAAAAATAAGCTTCTATTTGATTAAAATAATCTGCTGCCTTTTTTTCTCCCCACCCACCTCAATGCATAGTGGGGGTGCATTTGTAAAATACTATTCAATGAAAGAAGGTGTTAAGCTACAAGGGTTGTGAACCATTGTTCCAACTGAATAGATTGATATTGTGGGTTAATTATGTCAATATTGCATCACCCCTACCAATCACTGTTGAAAAACACTAACATGGTGCAATTGAATACATTCGTACATACATATATATATGTGTGTGCGCATATATACATACATACATACGTACATACATACATACATACATGCATACATACGTATATATATATACGTGTGTGTATGCATGTATGTTTTAAATCACTTTTTTGTGGCAACACAACATCTAAAGATATGCAAAGAAAATGAAGTCACAAAACTACAGCATTCAAATGACTCACTGCATTCTTCTGCATTTTAGTGTAAGGAGCAGGTTTGCTGCCCCCTTGTTCTTTATCCTCCTTGTCTGGTTGCTTTAAATTGAATAAACAAAATATAGAATAACCAATACACCATTCAAAACAAAATAATTATTCTTATTATTTTTATGTTGTAGAGTCTCTGTAGCTTTTAAAATTAAACATTCAATGTTGTATTCATTTTTACATTATGAGTATTTTGTAATTGAATTTATAATTCCAAGTTTTGCTGATGCAGACCACCACCAGGGATGACATATTGGAAGGTGATCTCAAGATGCTGTGCTTACAGAAGAGATGACAAAGGACTGAGATAAACTGCAATTTGCTGTGCTCAAGAAGGCCCATCCATCACAGCAAAAATGACCACTTGGTATGCTTGTATGTAGAGCTGTTCCCCAACTCCTCTCTCTCTCCTGTCAAACATCTTGCCCTACCAACTCTCATCCCCTAACACCTATCACTCCCCAATCTATTGTACTACTTGGTTGTTATACCCACCTGGGAGCAGAATTGGAACATATAACATCCATTTCATTCTGGTTACCTCCCTCTATCCCCTTCCCTGGGAACCAGTTCCATTCCTCGTTATCATCCCTGCCCACACTATTTCTACCAATCACCCATTTTCCATGCCTTCAGTCACTGCTGTCTCTCCCCTCTGTTATATTCCATTCTAAATACCTCTCTTGTCTGCTATCATTCTCAATACCCTTTTACATCTACCACCATTCCCCACTTACTATAGCCCCTTACATACTTCTTTATTTCCCCCTCTCTGCTGCTTCTACACCTTGCACATTGTCCCACTACTTTCTGAACTATACTCTTTCCTGATCCATTCCTATATCTCTTGATTAACCCCCCCCCCACCACTCTATACTGGTATTTCCCATCAATTGCCACCCTTGTTCATCACTCACTATATTCATCTCCACCTTCATCTTTAATCATCTGTTACTCCCTTCTCATGTCTTGTAAAATTATCCACTCTTTTATCCACTACCATGACTCACTGCCTGTATCCTCTCTTATGTTCATCCTGTTGTATCTTGGGAGTTTGCTCTAGCACTCCATCACTTCTGTCTTTTTATCCCCTTCATATATGTATCTCCTCTACAGCAAGACACCTGTACTCGTCTCTCTATCATACTTTAGCCTTTTAACACCTGGCATAATGCCACAATCCTCTACCTTCACCTCTCAAATATTCCCCACTTAGTAGTGGGAGCATTCTTAAACATTAAACAAAAAATTGTCTTGGCTTGTAGTGCGCACAATGTATTGTAGTGTATACAATGAGCTTATTATTATTAGTTCTTTTTTTTTTTTTTAAATAAGACTAAAATTATAATGACAAATTCATGCTTGTGGTGTGCTCTTGTGGCCAGCTGTTGTAAGGAAGACAATTACAAAAGTAATTACAAAACCTACATCAAATCAGGCAAGATTAGAAGTTTGGATTTTAAATCAAAGAGCAATGAAGAAGGGGCACAGAATATACACATTTAATATTTCCTTTTTCTTACACTTGATCAAGCTCTTAAAATTTCCAATCATAGGTGGCCATGTATAGCATTATTTCATCCTTATTTGAAATTGTCAGCATGGCATAACTCAAGGCAAATAAATTACACATAATTAAACATTTGACAAAGATAAACATTTCTTATAGACAAAATAATTTACAGTTTAAAAGAAATTCATGGGATGCATATGACATTTTTTTTCTTTTTTCTTGTCTATTTTTGTTGTTCTTCATCAGAGATCAGTATAGAAAAATCTAGACCCAAAAACCTACATCAATAACAATTGAATGATTTAACAATATTCTAATTGAGGTTTCAATAAATTATAAAGGTGTGCAGTGAGACGAAGCCCAAAATGATAGTGGCCGATGTGTGCCACACAGAGGCAGTGACAAATGGACAAGATCTTTGGTGATTTACTGTACTTGAGAACATTTGTCAAGCCAAGTGAGATCAAATTTGTGGCCAATGCTTATGTTTTGTAACTGGCACCTGTGCCAATGGCACGTAAAAACCACCCACTACACTCTTGGAAGGTCATCCAGCTATAGAAACCATGCCAAATCAGATTGGAACCTAGTGCAGCTCCTCTGCTTACCAATTTTCAGTCAAACCAGCCAACTCATGCCAGCATGGAAAACAGATGTTAAATGATGATGATGATAATGATATATATATTGGCCCTCATGCCGGTGGCACGTAAAACACCCACTACACTCTCAGAGTGGTTGGCGTTAGGAAGGGCATCCAGCTGTAGAAACTCTGCCAAATCAGATTGGAGCCTGGTGTCACCTCCTGGTCCACCAGTCCTCAGTCAAATCGTCCAACCCATGCTAGCATGGAAAGCGGATGTTAAACGACGATGATGATGATGATGATATACACACACCCAGAACCATGCTAATAACTTAAGAGTTAAATTTTAGGATTTCTTGCTTTTCTGTGAATCGATTTTCATAAAACTTTTGCCAGCTGGTTTGCACACTATGGCAACACCGTTGTTATGTTTTCATTATTCTGTATAAGGTCCTTTTGTTTTTATTTCAGATTCTTCAGTTTTTGGGTGAACCACACTGATAGCTTTTGAATGAAAATAGCCCATCTAGACATTTCTTGTTCAGAAAATGAAGAGTAATGATACATATTAAGCATACTTTGGGTATATATTTAACAGAAAATCATAATAATGTTATAAAATTTATTGACATAATGAATTATTGAGCCACATGAGCACCATTTCAACAGATAACTTCAAAAACCTTATTAGTCATGGAATCTGTCAATTTCTTAATAGTAGCAGGTTAGACTGCCTCTGCTGCAGCTTTGATGGTTGCCCATAAGACATATTTCAACATAAATTGGCATCCATTGGCATAAACATCTTGTTTAATGATGGATCAAAGATTTTTGATTGGGTTGAGATCGAGAGGTACTGGTGATCACACCACCAACCTTGTATGCCGTAAGACCCTAGTAATGTTTGGGTAGTCCTAGCAGAGTGGGAGGGAGTGTTGTCATGCATGAATATGAGATTCCTTAGAAGTAATAGCGGTATGTCATCAAGCCAGGGATTCAAGATCTCTTTCAGGAGATTGCAGTCGGTGGCTGTGGTCACTTTAACCCCTTCAGGCACCCTGACTGGGTAAACAAGTCTGTCCCCAATGATATTAGCCCACAACATGACTCCTCCACCCTGTTATTGACATTGTAAATGTTGGTGACACTCATCTCCAAATTAGACCCAACCATTTGCCCAACAGTCAGGTCTGTCAAGGGTCACTCTGGTTTTGTCAGTGAACAAAACACAGCTAATTAATGTCTAACGAGAAATCCTAAATTTCACTCCTAAGCTATTAGTGTGGTTCTGGGTATATATATACACACACACACACATATATATATATATATACACACATATATAT
>NC_068982.1:87429686-87436482 GCF_001194135.2 Octopus bimaculoides | reverse complement strand
GCGGGTGGCACATAAAAGACACCATTTCGAGCGTGGCCGTTTTCGTGCGGGTGACACGTAAAAGCACCCACTACACTCTCTGAGTGGTTGGCGTTAGGAAGGGCATCCAGCTGTAGAAACTCTGCCAAATCAGACTGGAGCCTGGTGTTGCCATCCGGTTTCACCAGTCCTCAGTCAAATCGTCCAACCCATGCTAGCATGGAAAGCGGACGTTAAACGATGATGATGATGATGATGATATATATATATATATATATAAAGGTTGAGAAAGTTATATCCCTGGACTTCCTGAAATAAAACAAAACATTTCAACATTGGATAGAAGAGGAAGAAAGTGAAATAATGCATAATTAAATATAAAATAAGAATATAAAGATGTGCTTTAATTACTGGAATGCATAAAAACTATTGAAAGTAATATATTGAAAGTGACTGTACACTGACATGTCATCATCAAAAGATGGTGAAAGAAAGGAAATTATGATGTTGATACTGAGGAAGATAATGTTTAGATGAAAGAATAAGAGTAGGGGTAAGGTGTAGATGGAAAGAGAAAAGAAGGAACATGTATGTATGTTAGAGACAGAGGGAAAGGAGAAGGCAAAGTTAACACAAGTGAGGGAGAGGAGAAAAAGGAGATGAAGAAATGAAACAAGAAATAAAGCAAATACATGAAAAGAAGGAAAGGGAGGCAAAGAAAAAGAAAAAAGAAGAATGAGAGAGAGGGAAGGAAAAAATAAAATAAGTATAAAGAAAAGAGGAAAGTAGAAGCAAATGAAAATGGAAGAGGAAGTGAAATGTGAATAAGGAAAGAAGAGTAAAATATATGAAGAAAGAAAGATGATAATGAGTAAATAGTGTAAGAGGGGATGGAATGAAAAGTGTGAGGAAGAGGAAACATGTGGGAAGGTGAGAAAGAGATGAGTGTAGTGGGAGAAGGAAAAAGGGATGAGGCAAAAAAAAAATGAAGAAAAAACAAGATGTAGAGGAGAAAGAAGGAGCATAGGAAAACACAGACAACAGTTATGGTGATGATGACAATGATTGTAACAGTGAAGATGAAGAGAAAGTGGGAGAGAGAGAGGGTCACAATGGAACAACAAAAATAACAGCAAAAATGAGGAATGAAAGAAAGGAAGAATATCAATAAAGAAAATGGATATCTATCATCTTAAAACAGAAGTTCTTATAACTACTGAAATAAACTGTTATATCCCAAATAGAAAATTAAATGTCTGAGAGGAATTGTTTTTCATGAGACTATTAACCTCATCTTCAGAGATGAAACCATTATCATATATATATAGATATAAATACAATGAAAATCATTAATTATAATCCTGAATAATGCCTTCATACAGTTAATGTTATCAAAACGTGTAGGTTGCAAACTTGCTCAAAATATTGTTGTATTTTCTGTTTAATGTCAATAAGTCAGTTGTTATCTAAATGGCTTTGTCTCAAAGTGATCACAATAAGTAGCTTCCAATGTATTGAAAAAAATCTTTCATCTCTGAAGAAAGATGAGATTAATAGTCCAAAAACTTATAATTTTATTATGATATATCTATCATACTAAAGAACTGTTCATGCAAAATTAAAAGACTAGTCTACAGGGTGAATTTGGTCTACCTGCTTGTCCTTGGCACCAAAGAGTGTTTTGCTGATCTGTAAAAGATGACAGTCACTTTGAAGAGACATGAAGTTTTCAAAGTTTTAAACTAATTTTTTTTTATGTTGGCTTGAGAGTCCATAAGAGAATGATGATCTGGTCAATTAAATCATCCCCAGTATCTGCCGTATACATTATTTTATTGACCCAGAAGGATGAAACATGAATTCAACCTAGACAAGATTTGAATTTAGAACTAAAACTTCTTGATGCCAAACCACCTAAAACCATCCCTATTTATACAGTAGAAACTTCTTGCTTTGAAATGATCTATTAAAACCTTCCTCCAAAATTTTATGTCAATTTATGTTCCAAACACCATTTTAATAATGATGGTTATTTTAATAAATTCTTCGAAATTTCCCAACAAAACTGAAACAATGGTACTGTAATTCAACAGAAATTTGGTAATAAAAGGTTAATGTATCCAAAATAAAAATTTTTTAATCAAAATTTTATGTTAATCTATGTTCATTATTTATATTGTTCATTATGTTCATAATTTATATCATTATTAAGCACCAGCTTAATAATGACAAAATTATTTCACTATGCTCTTCATTATTTTCAAAATTAATTAAAACAAAGGCAATATATTTCTACAGGAGTAGGGTAATGAAAGGATTAAAGTATCTGAATTAAAACTTTCTTCCATCAAAATTTAACAGTAATGTATGTTCAAAACGCCATTTTAATGACTTATTTTACTAAATTTTTCATTATCTTCAAAATTAATTGAAACAAAGGCAATGTATTTCAACAGAAATATGGTAATAAAAGGGTTAAATTAACACTTTCTTCTATCAAAACAAAAATGTTTACTAGTTGTAACTGAATACCACAGGGTATTCACTGCTCTATTTATTCTGCCATTTATCCATTGTTCTTAATGTTTAGTGACATTGAACCAGCAACCATGAAATATCTGAAATAGATTGAGTTTTAGCTATATTTCTTCCTTTAAAACCCTTGCAGATTGAAAAACACACAATAATCCAGCAATAAATTTGTTAACTTAACTTATGTAGTAGTAGTAGTAGTAGTAGTAGTAGTAGTAGTAGTAGTAGTAGTAGTAGTAGTAGTAGTAGTCGTGGTGGTGGTGGTGGTGGTTGTAGTAGTAGTAGTAGTAGTAGTAGTAGTAGTAGTAGTAGTAGTGGTGGTGGTGGTAGTAGTAGTAGTAGTAGTAGTAGTACATAAGGATGATGACTGATGATTATAAGGACGATGTTGATGAAGGGAATAGTGGTTTGTTTCTGTTTTGTTTTGTTTTTTCCTTTTCTTTGTTGTTGCTTTAAAATGCAAATTTTTTAAATCCAACATCATTACCATCGTTGTAATCACCACTACAATTATCACCATCCCCACTACCTCCATAACTGTCATCATTGTCATCATCATGTTAGAATCAGAACTAGGTGAGTCAATAAAATGTCGGATTAAAGACTGTTAATGATGTGTAATCCAGTAACCATCATTGCATTGTATTTGTAGTTGAGATACTAACCAATCACTAGTTCAGTTCAGGAAGCTACCAATTTAAGAGATGAGAGAAGGATGTAACACATGGGCAAGACATTTTGATTAGAGATTTGTATGCCAGACATGATCAAAAGCTTTGATGATGTCTTGAGTAATGACATTGCTTTTGATGAAATCACTGTCACTCACATGTCAGTGGATTGGCACTAATGCAAGAGAATTAGTAGTGATATTCGAAAGTAGTTCTCCGGTAGATATGGCTGTGCAGAAGCTAACTGGTGGTCAATCAGGCAATGGTGGGGAGGGAGGGACATGGGAGAGACAGACAGACAGACAGAGACAGAAATTCATGGTGTTGAAAAAGTGCTAAGGGATTAAAGATAATTGAATAGATATTAATTTCTAATACAGGTTATAACGGCTATATATTTTGTTGCAGAGATGTAGGTAACAGAATTGATGACAATATTTGATTGGTATTTTATTTTCTTGACTGTCCAATGATGAAACACAAAGCTGACCTTAAACGGATTTGAAGTCAGGAAGCAAATAATGGAACTAAATTAATAGCATAAAGATAGAAAAAGGAACAGATGCAACTGATGAATGTTCAAGAAGTTGGAAGTCATAAGGCTTGATAATACACATTGCTTTATATGATGATACAAACCATTTTAAAACATAACAGCAAATTATGTTTTAATATATAAAAATAAAAAAACAAAAAGACATCCCAGTTTTTGTGGAAAAAAAATGGATCATTTGAAAAGCTATTCAACTCATACCAGCAGAGGAATATGTTTAAGAAGGCATTAAGTAGGAAGAAAATATATAAACCAAATACATGTATAATATACAGTAGTTAATACTCACTTTTGGTTGCTTTCTTAGGTTTGGGGATAGCTTTAGACAGGTCACATCACCCCTAAAAATAGAATACTCACTTTAACAAGAATAAAAAATAAGAGGAATCTTTTTTTTAATATGAAAAACAAAACAAAATCAAAACAAAAATCCATACAAAGATGTATAAAAAATTAAGGAGGTAATTGGTAATATTTATGCATTTTTTTCACTGAGTTGTATCAAAACTCTAAATAACTAACATTATTATGAAGTCTTAATGATTAATATATATATTATCTTACTCAGTTTGTGTGGAAGCAAAATGATCAAATGAATGTCTGCCTTGAACTTGTAGACACATGAGATCAAAACCAATCTGGATTTTCAAGATACTTAGGTTGAGAATACAAGATTTACCTCTAAATGTAATGCAAGTCTACCAAGTGCTACTGGTACTCATTTTTGGCTAAGTGTATTAGAACAACAAGAACTGAAGTTGTTTGAAGACACAACATGCTACTTGGTTCAAGAATTGAATCAACAATTTAGCAATTATGAGCCAAACACTCTAATCATTAGGTCACACACCTTCACAAATGGATACAATAATGAGTGAAAATCAACAGCTAATATGTTATTGTTTTGATTCAGGTCAGCTCTGTTGAATAGTGCTATGATCAAAAAGCAGTGGCATGGCAATCCTCTTTGTCAGACTAAATTATGCAATGTGTCCTTCCTTTTTAAGACAATATATGATTAAAGCAAAAATTTGCTGTTATATCTTCTAGTGGGTTAATCAATCTTGTAGATGCTGCCTTATAAGCTTGCAAGTGTTTTGCTATATCTCAAGGCAGATCATTTAATTTATGAGAACAGATCTTAAATTTTCTATTGAGAGGATAGATATCATTATATTGTTTATCAACATACCTGTCATCACCGACAATGATTACAGGGTCCTCATTATTGAAAGCAATATGAGTTAGTTTAGTCCTTTTTTTCTGTACTATGACTTGACTACACAAATGGTCATATTTGTTCAAACTCAAGTCATAAACAAAAACCTACAATTAAAAAAGAAATCATGCATTTGTAAACATTGAATCTCCACTACAATTATACAGAAAGAATATTTCATTTTTGTTGTTTTTGTATTTGGTTTGCAAGATTCTAGATGTGAACCCATGTGTTGAAACAGATTTTGTTGTATTGAGAGAGTCATTATGTAGTGTGTTATCCATAATAACTATACACACTGGTTCTATTTTACTGCTTTCATTATTATTATTAGTCAACTAGTTAACCATTTAGCCAGTTAATCAATTGTTTGGTTAATCTTTTGGTCAATAAATCAATCAGCTAGGTTTGTCAAAGTCCTATCAAACAGCTAGGTTTGTCAAAGTCCTTTTATCACCATTTGCAACCTCACCAATGACATGCCCTCTCTATTTCATCGTTGTTGAGATTGTTAATGTCAACAAAAGAACTCTGATATCCCTAGCTGATTGACTGAACATTACTCAAACAATCCATTAGTTAATTGGTTACATGGTTAACTAGTTGATTAATAATAATAAAAGAAGTGAAATAGAACCAGTGTATGTGTAAGCTTATTATTGGCATATTGACCCTTCTGAGATACAACAAAATACTTTATATTTGCTCACCTAAAAATTAGGACTCACTAAAGTGAGGCTGTCCCATTTTGAGGAACAGGGTAACTCAAAGATGTTAATTTGCTTTGTGTTTAGATTTGTGGCTATTGTAGTTTAACCTCAGGTTAAGTCACACAGACCTATGACTTAGCCGTAACCAACTCATCCATTTCTCAGACATTAAGTATCTTAGACGCCTACATTATCATATGTGCTCCTCATTGAAAATAATAGGGTGATATTTGAAGAAGATTTAGCAACTATTTCTAACTGGGAAAACAACTACGTTGGAGCTTCCTAGTTGGCTCATCAAATTGTGGTAGATTTGATCATAAACACTACTGTTCTAAGTTGTACATATCTGTATTACATACACCCATTTTATAAACAGTGCACAAAAGAAACTAATGTAGACACGAAAGTTTATTTAGCTAAAATACAAAGGGCAAAGATCCCCTTCAGTCATGAATGACCATGGGATTGCACCTAGAAAGTTCCCTGCCAAGGCACAAGTCCAGGCAAAGTTGTTTATGGAAGACCAGCAGCTGCCCATGCATATCAGCCTCCCCTCTCCATGCCACAAATGTTATCCAAGAGAAAGGCAAAGGCCAATACAACTTGCCATCAGTGACATTGCAACTCATTTCTACAGCTGAGTGAACTGGAGCAATGTGAAATAAAGTGTCTTGCTCAAGAACACAACACACAGCCCAGTCCATGTAGAAATTAATAACTATATTAATTATATATTCAATTCCTGCTTCTTTTTGTCACAGGATGAAACTAATTGTTTCAAATTATTTAGAACAACACCCTGAGAGTAAAACAGAACAAGAATGAAGCTATATAGATTGTCCTAAAAGTAAATTGTTCCAATCTAGATTTTATAATTCATAAGCATTGATTTAAGATTTTTTAAATGATTGTTGGTTCATGATAGTGAACAGTTGTTGAACTTACTTTGCCAGTATCAGTAACTGCAGCAAAAACAGTCGAAGAATAAGGAGCCCATGCAACATCACCAACAGAGCTGCTCAAGTCAAAGGTAAACAGAGCATTTCTGAAAGAGAAGAAAATATATCACAGCTTTTAGCAAGTGCACACAATATATATATATATATATATATATATATATATATATATA
>NC_068982.1:87428799-87429611 GCF_001194135.2 Octopus bimaculoides | reverse complement strand
TGTTAACTGCAAAAATTCAACATATTCCGTTACAGCTGTTTCAATTTTGCCCAAACAAATTAAATTCTAGTAATTAAAACATTTTTGGGGGCAAAATCTCATCAGAGGAGTAAAAAAGTAAAAAAAGACATATCGTTAGATTATTAACCTCAGGTTACAGTTTGGACTTGCTTTCTATTTTTTTTTTTGTGTCTCTCTATAATTTTTTTGTGTCTCTCTATAATTATTTCTTATATTTTATATATATATTTTTTAATATTTGTGCTGATGGGCAGCACTGATAGGCTTCCATATTTTTCACTTTTTACCTGAATTTTATATTTTTATATTTTTATATTATTATATATTTTTTTAATTATTTTTATGTTTTTTACATAGTTATAGGGTTAATATGTTTTTTGTAATTTTCCACATATAGTTTTTCTCCCCTCAAAACCTTTTTTCCGTACGCTTATAGACACGTACAAGGAACTTTATATGTGCGCGTTTGTGAGTGTGCGCGTGGATACGTGCGTATGTAGATGTATGCGTGCGTACATTGAGATATGTGCGTGCGTGTATGATATACGCAGTTTTAGACGCGTTTTATCACTACACAGTAATTTCCCTTTGTTTTTAACGGTCATTTTTCAAAGAAATTCTCAATGGCTGGATAACTGAAGAGATGTTGGCGTGGACCCCCCACCCTGGCATCCAAAACTCAGAGTTTTATCATGGCTACTGAATAAGTGTCACATATTTTTACAGATATATATATATATATATATATGTAGTGAAACTACCTATCGCCATTAGATACAAAACTACTATCA
>NC_068982.1:87424293-87428059 GCF_001194135.2 Octopus bimaculoides | reverse complement strand
GACTCTCTTTCTATCTGCTGTAAACACTCATACACACATGTATCACTCACATACACACTTTTCTTTGTATGACGGCCTGTCTTTGATTATGTTCTTATATGTCGCATTCACACTCACACACAGACATACATCTTTAACGCTACAATAAATATCTCTGTTATTCATCTAATACGGTTGTGGTCTTTCATTGCTGGTCATCTATGTTATCGTCGTATAACATATCATCTATATCATTATTGATATATATATTTTTGTGTTCGACCGTGTGACACGTTTAAATAAAAGGAGTCCTCTGTTTTTCCATTCGTCACCATATCTCCTTTTTGAGTTCGCGCGGTCGTCCCTTACAATTGGTGACCATTCGTCACCATTTCTCCTTTTATGAGTTCGCACGGTCGTCCCTTACATATATATGTATGTATGTATAGGCGCAAGAGTGGCTGTGTGATAAGTAGCTTGCTTATCAACCACATGGTTCCGGGTTCAGTCTCACTGCGTGACACCTTGGGCAAGAGTCTTCTGCTATAGCTTCGGGCCAACCAAAGCTTTGTGAGTGGATTTGGCAGACAGAAACTAAAAGAAGCCCATCGTCTATATATATATATATATATATATATATATATATACATATATGTAAACATAATTTAAACATAGCTTTGTCTTCTTCGGTCTTAAAACAAACTTAAGTTCCTTCATGCACTATCAATATTCATTACCTATTCATTTATTCAAGTTTGTCACATCGCCACTTATTTCTCTAATTTTGTCACTGATTGGCTGACCGAAAATTCTAAGATTTTTCAATTCTATTTCACTATTATCAGCATTTGCTGTTTCATTAAATTGTGTTACCCAAAATCCCCAAAGAATATTTTTCTCCCTCATGTTCTATCCTTGATCACCCTAACTCTGGCGCTCCTCTCTCTCTGCCTCATTCTGTTTCTCTCTTTGTCTTATGACCACTTGCTTCACCAACACTTCACCCTCCTCCACCACCCCACCCTATATAAACTACCACACACACTCGGATTCCCCTACTCCATCTTAATATAACTCTCCCGAAAGAATACGAATCCAGAAGATGCTCTTGTCAAATTTTGCTATTTCGCAGTACGCCCGCCCTTCCACCCCCACCACCTGTATCGGAAGTCCCTACCTCTGTCATCTATTGATTGTCTCCCATGAACACTTCTAACGGCTTAACACCATCTCCACCCCTACTTAGGGTTTATCTCCTATGTAAGGTGATAAAATAATGCATAAAAATGATGGTGTAGTGTATGCAGGTTGAAGGCTATTGTATGTTATGAATTCTGCCAGATGCAAGCTTTCTTTTCAGGTACATGATGTTGCTGTCCCCCATCCCAGGGTCTCACCGGCCCACACCTCCCACACTCTCAGAGTTGGCACACTCAACATGGGCACACTGAAAGGTAGGTCTGGTGAGATTGCTGAGATGCTTGAACGGAGACGTGTAGATTTGTGCTGCATCCAAGAAGTAATGTGGAGAGGAGATTTTGCTAGCTTCCTCACAGGCAAAGAACACAGGTACAAGATTTTCTGGGCAAGGAACACTGATAGGGTTGGAGTATACTTCTTGCAGAGAAATGGGTTGATAAGATAATCGAGGTAGTCAGAGTATGCGATAGAATACTTAAGATTAGATTAGTGCTATCTCAGCTTATGCCCCTCAGCTGGGGCTACCTGATGGACAGAAAGACTGATTTTATGACACTCTTTTGCAGACTATCTCGTTGATGAATGACAGGGACCTTCTCTTTGTGGCTGGTGACTTTAATGGACATGTTGGACAACATGAAGGGGGCTTCCATGGCATACATGGAGGCTATGGTTTTGGTTCTTGCAATGAGGAGGGAACCAGGCTGCTGGTGTTCTGCGATGCAAATGATCTTATGGTTTGCAGTACTAACTTCAGGAAACTTGCCAGTCACCTACTCACCTACCGTTCTGGTAGACACACTAGCCAAATTGACTACATCCTCGCCAGAAAAAGGGAAAGATGGCTGCTTATAATTGCCAAAACCTTCCCAGGTGAAGAATGTATCCCACAACATAGACTAGTAGTTAGAGACTTCAGGATCAGGGCTAAATGGATGCCCAGAAAACGACCAGCATGGAGGAGAAGGATCTGGAAGCTTAAAGATCCTGTGAATGGACAGAGATTTAGGGACGTAATACTTAAAGCCTTTGACGAAATAGAGGGGGATATAGCATCACATGATGTGGAAGACAACTGGAGGTTTCTACAGGACAACCTGCTGAGGGCCACTGACCAGATCTGTGGATGGTGCAAAGTCCCCTCTCGAACCAAGGTAACGTGGTGGTGGAACAATGTTGTTGACAAGGCTATTATAGAAAAGAAACAGGCTTGGAAGGACTGGAAGATTTATGTTTATAAAATAAAACAGATATATATGTAACAGATAATGACTTTATTTATCAGAAAATGCTATGAGGATAAAAATAAAATTTTTTCTATAATGTTATTCAATATATAAACTGCTTCTATATGAGATCTAAATCATCTACATGCTTGAATCAAGTGGTACTGGCTCATTTTGGACATTACTTTGACTATGGCAGCTTTCAAAGAATCTTTGGTGTTATGGATGTGTTCATTGACCTCTCTCTCAACAATGCTCCACATGTAATAGTCCAATGGATTGAGATCTGGGGAATTAGGAGGCCAAATGTTAGGGATTATGTGATCATGAATATTTTCAACCATCCACTCCTGTGTTACTAGAACCATGTGTGATAGTTCAGAGTCTTATTGAAACACATATGGCCTTCCATAGCATATACTGTCTATCCAGAGCTTAATTATTTCCAGGACCTTAATGTAGGTGGCAGGGTTAACTCTAAGTCCTTGTGGAAAGAAGTAAGGAGGCATCACATGTCCTTTGATGCTGACAATCCCTAAAACCATGATAGTTGCAGGAAATTTTGTATGCATGACACTTGAAACTTCAGAAAGGTCTGCACATATTCATCTGTCATTTCTTTTGTTAACTTTTTGATTTTGCTCAAAGTTTTTCTCATTTGAGAAAAACCAAATCAAATCTTCTTCTGCTAGATTTTTCAGTTTGTTTAAGAGCCTTTTAGATCTGATGTAGTGATTTTCTTTTGATTTTTCTGACAAATTGACCTTTCCTCATCATATAAGACTTATACCTGATGTCTTCATGGACAACATTTCTGACTGTTCCTTCTGACACAAGGGGATCTTTTGCAATTAACCTCATGGACTTCCTGGGATTGTAATTAATGGTCTGTTGAACTTGCTGGATAAATTTAGGTGTTCTGATGATTTCAGAGCATTTAGAATGCTTTTTAGGCTTTGATATTGGTGATACGTTTCCATCTTCAGCCTCTAACTCCTTACAAACTTTGTAGACAAAAGATCTGGCAACTTTTGAAAATCAAGATATTTCTAAATCGCTATGCTCAGCCTTTATAACCACAATAACAGCACACTTCTTCATTTCTTGAGTAAGATGATCATTTGCCATTATTATTTTCTGAAACATATATGGATAAGTGTATGCATAGATAGATGTGCATGTGCACATGTGTGATGTATGATGTATGTGTGTGTGTGTGTGTACATATACATATATCTATATTTATATTTGTATATATAGAGAGAAATATAGATATATGTACATGTGTGTATGTATATACATACATACATACATACATACATATATATATATATATATGTATATATATATATATATATATA
>NC_068982.1:87421265-87423803 GCF_001194135.2 Octopus bimaculoides | reverse complement strand
ATATATATATATATATATACATATAATAATATAAATATATCCATATATATATGTACATGCCTACATATATGTACATATATGTACATGTATACATACATGCATATATGGGTACAGGACATCACAAAAGAACGTTAAATACAATGAGAAACGAAAACAAAGATGAAGACAGAAAACGAACTTTTTTTCGACCAACAAAAAACAAACAAACAGAGAAACGAGACATGCAGCATAAAAAATTTTTCCCTTCATCAGTTGTCCCAGTTCCATCTACTCCGCGAGTGTGTTTGTGTGTGTGCGTGTGTGCATGTATGCACTTATATTTTAATATATCTTTCAAATATTGCAAAATGAAAACATAGGACAACATAACTTTTCATTTTTTCAGTTTAAATATCTTCTAATTAACTGTAATAAAAAAAAAAATTAATAAAACTCATGCAATTAAGGATGCCAATAAAATACATCTTAATCAGAACAGAATACATACTTGGTTTGCAAACCATGTTCCCAGATTTTCACAGTCCAATCTGCACTGCAGGTGATGAATATCTTTGGATGATACTTATTCCAAGCAATTTTATATACAGACATATGGTGAGCTTTAATTGTGCTCATCACTTCAGTGGAATAAGCCTTAGAGCAAGAATGGACATGGCCTTCTTCAGTACCTGCTATGTAGAGGTAGTTGATTTCACTATGGAAGTCAAATGTTGTACCACAACCTAAAAATGTGAAATTTATGAACACTTAATGGTTGGGGTAATTTATTGAGCACTTAAAGAAAGAAAAAGGTTAAAGGAGTAAATCTCTACAGAAAATCTGAATGGAGAGGTCCAAAGTTAGATATGTACAGTTATACTTGACCAATATCCAGCATCTCCTGTGACTCCATGGATGGTATGAACATATAGAGTTGTCTTTCCTTTGCAACATATCCATGAGTAGAGAGGTGGTAAGTGTACTTGGGGCTAGGCACTTGGAAGCAGCTCAGACACAGTAGAAATGGTTAAATTACTATCTCTGAAATACCTTTAACCAATGACAAAAAATACCAACCATTATTATTTAGAGGAAGGACATTCTTATTAGTGTTGTTGTTTAGCTCTGAATCATACCTAATGAAGCCAACCTATGTTCAAAAGATTTCTAGTCACAACCATCCTGTCTTTATAGGAATATCTAATACTGCATCATCATATTCTTCTTTCTTTGTTTAAGACATTATCATCATTATTATTCAAAACCAATCAAAGTGAACTTCGTCTTTCATCGTTCAGTGTAGAAGACATAAAATAATATCACAAGAGCTAATTATATTCACTATTCCAACTCTGAATTTTAAAACAATATTAAGAGGATTTGCTTCACAACCACATGGTTCTGGGTTCAATTCCACTGCACTGCACTTCCTTGGGCAAGTGTCTTCTACTATGGCCTTGGGCTGACTGAAAGAAACCTGTTGTGTGTGTGTGTGTGTGTGTGTGTGTGTGTGTGTGTGTGTGTGTGTGTGTTTGAGTCTCAGTTTGTTTCCAACCACTGCTTGACAACAGGTGTTAGTGTGTTTAATTCCCCATAACCTAACAGTTCAGGAAAGAGACCAACAGAATAAGTACCAGGCTTAAAGAAAAAATAAGCACTGTAGCTAATTCATTCGACTAAAAATTCTTCAAGGTGGTGCTCCAGTATGGCTGCAGTCTAATGACTGAAGCGAGTAAAAGATAAAATCGGTTGCTCTTTTGATTAGTGTACATGAATACCTTGCCTAAAACACATCATAATATGTAATAGACACATGTATATGCTATGGACATGTGATTAGAATGTCATAAGAAAAAATCACAAGACACATTCTTTAAGCTGAGCCAACCAGTGGGAGTCATAAGGTTAGACCAATAATGAGAAGATTGGATAATATCCATAATCTCAGATGGTCATACTTGGGAATTCCGGCAGTTGCTTCTGATAGAACCCTATGGAGGAGGTGCCTGAGGATTCTACCTCTATGACCCTCCTAGGAATAGTTGGCAAAGATTGATGGACGGAGGGATAGAGTGATATGTACACATATGTGCGTGTGTGTGCATGCATGTGTGAGCGTGCATGTGCATGTGTGTGCACATGTGTGTATGTATGTATATATGTATATATTAGACATCATTTCTGGATATATAAACCTAACCTATTTAGTATTTTACTCACACTTTAAAAGAAATATGATGTTGTATCATAAAAATTGTATCTTATTTCACAGCTAACATTTAAATATGATTTCTGTGTCAATAGGTGTTTAGTAATGCCTAGCAACATGAGTCCATAAATGGAACATGTGTTCCATTTATAAATATATATCAATATTATTTTATATTTTTGCTATTGTTTACAAAAGTAAGTTACTGCTTATAGTTTAGAAGTTTTCTCCTAGATGAGAGGGGGAGATGAATATGATGAGCATAATAAATAAAGAAGTTAGTATGTGTGTGATAGATGCCCGTGTGTATTTGGAGTGTGTACAGAAACACACACACATACACACTCACA
>NC_068982.1:87416540-87421153 GCF_001194135.2 Octopus bimaculoides | reverse complement strand
TATATATATATATATATATATATATGTATATATATATACACATATATATATTTACAAAAAAAAGGGTCAAAGGTCCTCAAACAATAGCCTCATAAGGCCAGCTTTCCAGATTCTATGGCCTATATATTCACCACAGGATAGGAACCTGGTCCTTTGCAGTATTACTCATTTTTGGAAGCTGAGTGGATTTGAGCAATGTGAAATGAAGAGTTCTGCTCAAGAATTCAATGCATCACCTGGTCCAGGAATTGAAATCACAATCTTACAATCATAAGTGCAACACCCTAACCATTAAGCTATGTGCCTTCACACACACACACACACACACACACACACAATGTTATTTTTGATTAATAATCAGCAGAAGCTACAGATTGACTCAGTGGGCAGAGACTTTCAGACAGTGAATGTATGAGTGTGTGTGTGTGTGTGTGTGTGTGTGTGTGTGCATGCGTGCGTGTGTGTGTGTGCATGCACACACTTATGCATGCACAAACCACATATACATGCCACAGTTAAAATAAATTTAGAAAAATTATTTTCATTTTCAGTCAGTGAGATTGATTTTCAGAATGCCAATAACCACTAAGTTTTATCAGTAAATAGAACAATACGGCTGACATACCATATAAGATAAGTTTAGTTCCATCTGGACCTTCAGCTGGTCCATCAGGTAATGGCATTTTGATTATTTCTTGAGGAAGCAATTCATTCTAAAAATGAAAATAAAATTTAATCAGCAATGATACAAGCTACGTTTAATCTATGCTCTCATTTTGATATAGAACAGGAGAAAATATGTAACGTTTTATTAACCCTTTAACTGAGAAATGTAATTTTGTGGCTATTTCAATAATGATGTAAGATGTATACCAAAAAATAGAATTGGTATTTTCTGAAATTATGTTTCCTCAATAATCTTGACATATCTCAACAAAAGACAGTTTCAAATACGACTTTCTTCAACAAAAGTTACATTGGTATGTAAAACTGCTTTCTGCAGTTAAGGATAATGAAATTTTAAATGGATATATTTGATTTCTGTAGTAAAAAACTTAACCAAAAGAGTAAACATTGGGTTAAATACATAAAGTGAAAATGTAATAAAAAGCAAATCAAGCTCTGATTATTTTGACAATATTTAATAAATGTTACACAACAGACTATTACAGCCACCAATATCTGAAGGTAACTGCACTGCCATTCAGGGGCTAAATTTGACAGCTTGCATAAAAGGAAAAGAAAACCCAATATGTGTTTTTTTTTTTTTTCATCAAAGTCCTTTTGATATCATTTGCAACATTTTCAATGATTACTCTCTTAGTGTGTTACATTAAACAAATGATCAATTAGTTAATTGGATAGATATTTAACCAATTGGTTAATATTTAAGGACTGGAATTGAATCAATGCATGTGTAATGACTCTTGCAAGACAATAAAACTTGTTTCAACACATGAATTCACATAAAGAAACTTGCAAACCCAATACAAAAATGAAGTAAAACACAATATCTCATCCAAAAATTGGGAGACACCACCCTCAGCTTCCACCATAGCCTCAACACGGCTCTGGGACCTGGTACATGCATTCCTCACTGTGTCCTCGGGAAGATCTTTGAACACTTCTTTGATCTTGGCCACCAGCTTGGCCTTAGTATTGCAAGCAGAGCAGTTGGCATCTTTCTCAACTATACCCCACATATAGTAATTCATGGGATTACAATTGGGGGAATTAGGAGGCTAGAAATTGGGACTGGTGAAGTTGTAGAAATTCTCTGACAACCACTTCTGACTTTTTCCAGAGATATGGCAAGTAGCTGGATCCTGCAGCCACACACATAGCCTTTCAACAGCAATCCTCTCCAGCCAGTTTCCAGCAGCTTCACTTACCCATCTGAAATGAGTCTAAAGCTCTGTTCAAAGATGTGGGGATGAATTCTAGTTTACAAATGCAGTCAAAACACCTGCTGTGTCCCTTCCTGCTGGCTGTGGCTTCATGGTCTCTGTTGCAGCTGTCTATGTCACATCTTACAGCCTTTACTCTGTGCATTTTGATACTGGACATGAATCATCACAATACAGGTAACTCTTTTCTAATTTTCAGATGATTTCTAGTCTTCTATGTTAGCTAACTTTTCTCGACTAGAACTTTAAAACTATACTCTCCAATGCTGTTGACTGTTCACCAACATAACAAGCTGTTCTTGAAAAAAGAAGTCATGAAAATGTCAAATTTAGCCCAAACACCCTGAATATTTGAATGTATATAATATTGCTGTGTATTTTAATAAGCTTAAAGGGGAATATTTTATTGAACTTATATTGAGCGCTCTATTACTTTGAGCAAATATATATATATATTTATATTATTAATAAAATTATTAACAATATTCTTAGGGAATCAATATTCAAATTTCTGAAAGATGTATGTTTTATATGACAATAATCATTTTGAATTATAATTAAAATCAAAAATATACAAATATAAATGTATATAAAAATATATGCATACAATGTATATAAAAAATATATGCGTAAGTGAGTGTAAATATAATTCGATTAAAATATTATGAAAGTCTAAAATGCATCTTACGATTGTTTCACAGTTTTTCTTGCCTTTATAATGTAATCTAATATAGACAAGCATATTGGCAATAATTCCGCTCTTCAGAGATGTATAAAGTTATTATTATATTATGTGAAAACGAATGGTATACATAATAAAATATGCTATAGGATGATGTTAATTAAAATATTAAAAAATATTAAGAATATTAAAAATATTAAAAATATATACTGTCCTTTGAGAATTTGTAAATCCAATCCATCATATAATTTGGAAAATTCATATTTTTCGTTTGTAGATATTTTATATGATATATAGTTTTTGATGTTGGTATGTTTTTCAGAATATTTGAGAATCTTGTTAGATTTATTGCGTTATATCGCAATAATTAAATATATAATGTAATATTGGTAAATCCTATGAATCACATCCAATATTTAAATGTTCCATCCACTGCATATTTTTCTAATTTTTTATTACCCACAAGGGGCGACATAGAGGGGATGATACAACCTGATCTGGGGTCAGATGAAATGGATGAATTTACAGAAATATGCATTTAAAAATTTTAGACAATGAAATCAGACTAAAATCGAATGATGAGACAGACCGGAAGACATTACGGCTGGAGTGGTAAGGCGGGTTTAGCACGGACCCCACGTGCCCTGCCTCGCCACTGATAACTGAGATGAGTCCTTCGTCTCATTCATGCGGTTACATTCATTCACAACTTTTGTGCTACACTCTTCCATCGACTCTCAAACATTTTTGCAGTCAGGCATTTCCTCTCTAGCTCTACTTTTCTTTTGAGGTGGAAGGTGAAATAATTCACCAGTGCAGAGCTAGATATGAAAATGCCTGACTTTATACCTTTCATCCTCGTTTTCCAAATAACCTGTCTCGCAATTGCTACCACAGTGAGAAAACAAATCTTACCTTCTTTCGAGAGGAAATCCGGCGGGTCAATTTTTAATATTGATTCAGTTGATAGCTGTACTCTTCTAGTATCTGACAACAGTTGTTCAGCACATACCCACACCTCCGACACCTCCGAACATTGTACAATAGTGTGCAGGACGGTTTCCCTGTCCCGCCCGCATCTTGGACAAGTCGGAGGGATGGCGCAACCATGTCTTGCGAGTTTGTCCCAAACAGGTAAGGCTCCTTGGTAACATTGCCATGCCAGAGACTTCTGAAAATTATCCAGGGTCTTCAGCCCGAATGTACATCGGAATAGACTGGTCAGCTGATCATCGTCGAGACCTAGGGTTTCCCCTAAGGTGTCATCACATTTCGCCTCTATAAGCCCTCTATAGAAGAATGCGGTGGAACCCCCACCGCAGGCATTGCACAAGTGACGGAATAGCAGGAGTGCCTTGCGACACTCCGTGTACCATGTACCCAACTTCGATCTTCGATTCAACCAGGTTTCCAATCCAACGAAACTAGTGAACTTTGGAAACATCTGTTTCGCCAGCGGAGACCACACCCTTTCACCATCCGGGTAGAGCGAAAGATGCCTCAACCTCAGCGCATGTTTGTGCATCAACAGCCAAGGCATCCCAAGTCCACCCTTTAATGGTTGTTGGCAGCAAATAGAGCGTCTCACAAACGGTCTCCAGCTCTTCCACAAAAAGCGGAAGAGCTGTCTTTCCAGCTTGATTAACCACGAATCGGGGCAAGGAACGACAGTTAGGTGGTAGGTGATGACCGATGCGATGAACACATTGGCTACCTCCGCCAAGACCAGGTCTTGACTATGTGGGTCACCCTGCTCGATACCTCGGCCCAGTTCTTCTCTATTTGGAGGTCTGGTACAAACCAAATTCCTAGCAACTTAATCGGGCCCTCCATCCAACGTCCCACGACGCTATCAGGAGGCATCGACTTGCCTCTCCAGGTGCCAAGCTGCAAGCCGACTGACTTTTCACGATTAACTTTTGCTCCTGCCACAGTCTCGTAAACCTCTATGGCCTTGCCTACTAACCGTAGGTGGTCCATTTCGGTTACGATGATAGTGATGTCATCCGCGTAAGCAGAAACCG
>NC_068982.1:87414883-87415718 GCF_001194135.2 Octopus bimaculoides | reverse complement strand
ATTTAATGGCTCGTTTGAGGGCATACCACCATTTATTATTAATAATGGCGCCGGTTAATGCCTTCTGAATCAACAAACTAATCCGATCTCTGTACTCCTTAATCGCCAAAAGGGACGTATTAAGTTTCCAGTAGCCGGAGCCTCTAGTATATCGCTTATCTATGTCAAGCCTACAAGTGATCATTTTATGATCACTGTAGCACTGGGTAAAACTGTGGACACTTAGCTATATTTCTATCTACTTTTCTAATTAACACTTTATCTATGTATGACCTGGAAGATCCGTCGCTACTTGACCAAGTCCACATTGGAGCGTTCGGAAATTCCAACCTATAAGAGTCTGCCAGCTCAAAGTGGCTTAGCAGATCCAGGAAGCAAGAATTACCTTTCCTAGTAGTATTTGAGCCAGCATAATCTACACGTGCCTCGCAAATTGTGTTGAAGTCTCCTAGCACAACTAAAGAATGCGATGTACTGAGAAACTTCTCTAGATCCCGAAAAAAATCATTTTGTCCTGATGGTGCATAAATTGCAACCAGTCTAAAAACTTTACCATGGCTGAGCGTCAAGTCCATGATGACCAGCCTACCTTCTGGATCTGAAAAAATTAACTTTTTCTCAGAAACCCGGTTTCTTTTTAATAGGACCAACACCCCACTCCCCCTAGAAGGACAGCCTGGAGAGAAAAAACTCTTGTAGCCATTCAACCGGGGGAGCAGATCTCTTGGCCCTCTCAACCGGGTCTCTGTAGCAACAACAACATCCAAATCGCGCAACCTGATGTCATTAAGGAAGCGACCTTGCTTCCAGCCTGACAACAGGCTACGCACATTTA
>NC_068982.1:87412901-87413969 GCF_001194135.2 Octopus bimaculoides | reverse complement strand
TCTCTACTGTCGACCTTAGTGTTGTCTCTGGTTGACCTTGGTGTTGTCTCTGGTTCGACCTTGGTGTTGTCACTGGTTCTTGTGTTGTTACAGGTGCCTCTTCCTTTGTTTCATCCACCGCTTCTTCTTCTTGCTCTTTGGTCTTACATTCTGCCCTGATATGGCCTTTTAGACCACAGTTGAAGCACCTAGGCTTCCTTCCTTCAGCAAAAACTATTAATTTATCTCTTCCACGTAAATTAATAGTTTCGCTGATCTCTTCTAACATAGCTGCTTCCGCTTGAATTATCATGGTCAAGCATTGACCCTTCCAAAGTTCTTCCTTTTCCACCGAGGCCTGGAGTATTGTTATTTTTTCCTCCAGGCCCTTCCTGCTACTAAACAAGCTGCATCCACTTCCGGTGGGATATTGTTAACTTTTATTTTTGATGTTCTTCTTCCCATATATATGGGAAGAAGAAACACCTCCTCTGTTCTGAGTGTCTCCGAAGAGTATTTTCTCGCTGCCTCTTCTGACCTGAACCGTACCTCTATTGTTCCGAATCTCTTTGCTCGGTTGATATAGGTAATTTCAGGCCATATTTTTTTTAGACATTTCTCTATTATTTTTTCTTCCATTTTAAAAATCCTTTTTTTTTCGGTGCTGTATGTTTTATAGATTATCCTCTTTTTTTCTACTGATTCTGTTTCATCTTTTGGGGTGGCAACTTGAATCTCTGACCCCCTCCTTTTTAATTAATGTCATGTACTTTTGCAGGTTACTATGCTCTGTGTTTATTTCCCTGCTCTTTCTTCCTGCTACCTCTGTGAACATTTTTGGTGACACCACCATTGAAACTGCTGGTGAAATTTCATCACCGAAAATGCTTGTAAATGCTTCACCCACAGGTGGGAATTCACTTGGTGAATTCAAAAGGTTTTCCATTTTTGTTTTTCCAAGTTGGCTTAAAAGCCACAATAATAATAACAATAATTTCCCCGCAGGGGGGAATTCCAACAAGTTGCTTTTCAAAAAAGCAAATAACAGTTTTTTTCAAACAATAAACACAAATCACCAAAACAAATTAC
>NC_068982.1:87408256-87412680 GCF_001194135.2 Octopus bimaculoides | reverse complement strand
TATACATACTTTTTTTACATATCAATACAAATGCTTATACAAATACACACATGTGTTTTTTTCTATTCTACCTTATTTTTGGATCTATTATAATATTTAAAGGTTTTGTAGTACCTATGTTTACATGCTGATATCGAGGCTGACTTGCTATTTATTAGGTTGTCAAATTTATATAGTAATATATGCAGTGATTCTAATGTGCATAAACGGCAATTATTTGATTTATGTGGATATGGTATGGCAGAATCTATTATTGACCAGTCCAATTTATAATTAATTTTGTTTTTATTGAGTTTCTGTATGTATGTGGCTAATGAAGTTGTATTATTATTTATATTTGGTTTAAATGAATGTATATGCACTAGATATCATTGTTTAAAATTAATAGAACTCCCTATGTATACCATTTTATGTGAATTATTAATTATTGTGACTATGCATTTATATACTATATTAAGTCTTTTACAATTGCCTTGTAAAGGACATATTTTTTTATTTTTACATGAGCAATTTTTATTGTTTTTATATTTCTGTTGTGGTGAATAGTTATTATTATTATTATTATTATTAAAAGACTTATTATAGTATATAAATGAATAGTCACAGTAATTAATAATTCACATAAAATATATACTGTACGCATATATTTTTCTATACATTTATATTTTGTATATTTTTAACTTTAATTATAATTCAAAATGATTATTGTGTCATATAAAACATACATCTTTCAGAAATTCGAATATTGATTTCCTAAGAATTTTGTTAATAATTTTATTAATAATATCAAAATATATATATATAAGCTTAAAGGAGTAAATTTTGAAGTCCCATTCAACCTATACATATAACTTTGACTCTACTATCAGTATTGAGTCTTTTCATCATTAAGTATTTGTTATTTTACACTAAATAACTTATCTTATACATGCACACACATACATACATACATACATACATACATACATACATACATACATGCATATGCATATACATATACATGCATACATACATACACATAAATGCATGCATACATACATATGCACATATATGCATACCTACATAAATGCATACACACATACATACATGCACACATACATATACACATACATATGTGTGTGTGTGTAAGTATGTATATACATATATGTGTGTGTGTATGTGTGTATGCATATGGTTCATCAGAGATGAACCCACAGTACTTACTCTATATCCCTTTGTCTTTTGAACCATTTCCTCTACTCCTTGAACCATGGTACACCTAACTGAGATGATAGAATTCACTCTGTACATATTGAATGTACCTGTACTTCCACCACCCACACCTTGCTGCCCCTGATTGTTTTTTGTTTTGCCTTTTGATAGTAATGTTTAAAACACATTCTGTAATCCTATACTCAGGCAAGATGCCACATTAAAACCAATAAGAAATAGAAACAAATATTTACTTTGACAATAATCCATTCAACTATTCTGCCATCAGAAGAAATGGAGTAAAACAGTGCATTACCTTCCAAATTGTCTTTCTGCCATCTTACCTAGATAACAAAAGAAAATTAGACAAAAAAATCAACATATTGTCTGAAGATGAGATCAATTACTACATTATCAATGTCGATTGTAAATGTAAACCCAAAAGAGTTGTTGTTTAACTTCAAATTAATTCATATAAAATTGACTTATGACCATTCCTGCATGACTATCCTGTCATTTTGCAAATCTAAGACTACATTGTCCAATATATCACCTCTTTTTAAGGTTGTTGGCCTGGGGCATATTAAACAGGCAAAATTTTATCTATTTCTAGCAGATAATTTCAGCACTTTATTGAAGCATTATAAGGTTGATATCCCAATCACTTGAAATCAAGTGGGTGTAGATAGGAATAGAAAAAAATTTATTTGTCGGTAGGAACAGTAAAAGATACAGAAGGAAGCTAAGGTTGTAGAATACTGGTGAAAGAAGTTTTGCCTATCTTTCAAGTCACTTTTATTTTGATGTTGAAAACATATATGTCTATGCATATGTTTTGAGGGTGTCATTATTATCATGATCATTTAGGTAGTGAGTTATAGTGATATTAGGCTGTTTACCCCTAATCCATCTCTATTCCTTAAGTACCTGACTATTCTTGGTTCCAAAGTAAGGAACCAAAAGCTGAGGAGCCAAGTCAATTCTATATTCTTACTCATGATCTAACTTATTTAACCCCAGTAATTTTTGTGGGTAAACTGCACTAGATGATGTATGTGCAGTATAGAGAGTAGAGATTATGTTTAAGCTCTGCAATGGGTTAGTAACTGTTCAAAGCTTATGTATAATTGTTATAGAAAGAAAAAAAAGAAAGAAAATGCCTTTGTGATATATATATAAAAAGAAGAAATATGAAAAGGAAACCAAATAAATTAACAACTTCAAAATATTCACAATATATATATATATATGCAATAAAAGAACAAAATACATGAAATCTTATTTCCAATAACTAATGGAAATAATTTGCCAATAGAAAGGATAAACAGAACCATATAAACATCTAACTTGTTTAAGGTCCAAGACGGAAATAGATTTATTGATATAGCATGCAGTATCTTTTTGATATTATCTTATAATAAACCATTTCTGTTATATTGAGCTCTTTTATAAGTAATCACATATCATGTGTATTGAAGATTAAACATACCATCAGATTACCAATGCTGTTTCTTTCTAGAGGACAACTTTCAGACATTGAATAATCATCAAGTAGCATACATTAAAACAAGTTCCTGTAGCAGTATAAAGTTTAATTATTTTTTTATTCTCATCATCAATTTAACTACCTATTTTTTTTTATTTGTTCCTTTTTTTATGTGAAAGAAACTAATATTAGTCATTTATAATAGTTATTTTCTCACTATATTACCTTGCCTGTAGAATTCCAATACTGGTGTATTTACACACTTATGAAATTACTCATCCTCTCCTTCTGCTCCTAATCGATTTCCTATATTCTCCCTTATACTTACCTTCTCGTACCTTAAGAGTTCCCTCTAGCACCTTGCCACCATTGTGTTTACCTTCTTCCCACTGACCTTTATATAATGCAAGGTAGTCATGTATCTCTGCTATAGCAAGAAACCTGTACTTGTCCCTCTATTATATTTTAGTCTCTCAGCACCTAACATAAAGCCACCCCACCTCTCCAAAATATATTCCCTACTCAGTCATTGGTAAGTGGGGGCTTATTCTTTTCTTTTCCTGCCTTGCAAATTACTCAGTGATCTCACTAGTGCCAATGGCATGAAAAAAAGAACCCAGTACAATCTTTAAAGTGGTTGGCATTAGGAAGAGCATCAAGCCATAGAAACCATGCCAAAGCTGACATCGCTATTCAAAGCAGTTTTGTGACTTGTTGGATCCTGTCAAACTGTCCAATAAATGCCAGTATGGAAGATGGATGTTAAAGGATGATGATGATGATGCCTAATGAGCCATGGATTTCAACATGGCTTTTTGTAGTAGAAAGAGGTACTCACCATAGTGATGGTAACATCAACATAAACAAATGCACTTCCCAGCCAAATATTTGTAAAACACAAAATGTTAACACAGATTTAAAATAAGAAAAGCAGACAAGAATTAAAACATTGTATAACCATAGAGACATCTTTTAACTTTTGTTTGTTTCAGTCATGAGACAGTGGCCATGCTGGGACACCATCTTCAAGAAATTTTAGTCAAATGATTCAGCCCCAGTACTTATTTTTTATTTTAAGCCTGGTTTTATTGGTCTTTTTTGCTGAACTAGTAAGTTACAGGGATGTAAACACACCAACACCAGTTGTCAAGCAGTGAGTGGGGACAAACATAGACGCAAAGATACACAAACATAGACACAAAGCTACACACACACATACATATACTATGGGCTTCTTTCAGTTTCTGCCAACCAAATGCACTCACAAGGCTTTGGTTGGCCCAAGGCTTTAGTAGAGGATATTTGCCCAAAGTTTCACACAGTGGGACTGAACCTAGAACCATGTAGCTGATAAGCAGGCTTTTTACCACACAGCCATGCATGGAGACAAGAAAAATATCTTTGTGACAAATGACAGTGATAATATAGATTTACAAATTTGCAACAAATAGACAAACAACAAAATTTACATGCACACAAACACTCTGCCAAGAATAAATGTATAAGTTTAATGGCTTTGGAAACAGTTTTGCATGTGTTCTTTTTCCAAAATGTTTCTGAACATTAGATAATGTTTCAGTGTAAAAAAAAGAAATAAAAAAAAAAAAACATGGAAGAAGCGTGTCTCAAAAGATCTTGTCTGAGGAATCTGCCAAAAAATGGTCAAGAAAAAAAGTGACACAAACAGATCTAAAACAAAAGTACTTACTATGATTGAGTAAATAGATTTGATGTTCACCCCCCCCCC
>NC_068982.1:87404981-87408064 GCF_001194135.2 Octopus bimaculoides | reverse complement strand
ACACACACACACACACACACACACACACACACACACACACACACACACACACACACACACACAAACAAACAAACAAATGTATATATAATTATATATGTATATATAATTTTTAAACTTCTAAAGAACATGAAATAATTTTTTGTGTGTTGTTTGTATATCATCATCATTATCATCATCGTCATCATCATTGTTGTTTAATGTCCGCCTTCCATGCTGGCATGAGTTGGATGGTTCAAGGAGCCTGCACCAAACTTCTGTGTCTGTTTTGGCAGTTTTTACAGCTGGATGTCCTTCCTAACAGCAACCGCCCAGTAGAGTGGTTATATTAATATATTGGTATATTTAATGTGTGTGTGTGTGTGTGTACACATGTGTGTACACGTGTGTGTACACATGTGTGTGCCTGTGTGTGCATTTGTATGTATCCTTGTCTTATTGATGGTTCTAAACAAGCATCACCATTATACAAACAATGTTGTTCTTTCCAGTTTTCTGTGAAAAACATATTTGGTCATAGTTAAATACAACCTTACTTGGAAACTGGTGAGGGTTGATAGCTGTAAGGACATCTGTTTATCGTAAATCTGTCTCAATGAATTCTGTCTGAAAGTTGAAATGATGATGATGATGATGAAGACGACAATGACAATGACAATGATGGCAATGTTGTTGATCAAGAAAAAATCAAGCCTCATTCCTGCTGTAAACTGAACAGCCTTACAAGCCACTGCATCAAGATGACATCACAACTTCTGATGTGCAAATTAGAAACCTTAACCTAGCAATCTAGATAGTTCTCTGCCTATTAGTAAAGAACTCTAGATGTAAGAGATAGAGAGTAATCAATTCATTGACAAATTAACATAAAAAAATATTGATCTCTAACATAGGCTCAGACCTCTGAATTTGAGATGGATATAATCAATTAAGATCAACCAAGATACTGATTTGTACTTATGATCAGCGAAGGAATGAAATGTAAAATTAAACTTTGTGGGATTAGAAATAAGAGGCTTAAAGAAATATTTATTTCAAATTTTGGCACAAGGACATGCATTGACTCCAGTGTTCAACTGGTATTTACTTTATTGATCCTGAAAGGAAGAAAGGCAAAGTCAACTTCAATGGAAATTGAACTCAGAACATAAAGACAGACAAAATACTGCTAAGCATTTTGCCCAGTGTGTTAACAATTCTGCCAGCACACCATCTTCACTCATAAAAAAATATTGGTTTCATATTTTGGCACAAGGTCAGCAATTTCAGTGGAAGGGTAAGTTGATTACATCAACTCAGTATTCAACTGGCACTTATTTTATCCCAAAAGGATGAACAGCAAAGTCAACCTCAACAAAATTTGAACTCAGAACATACAAACAGATGAAATGCCACTAAGCATTTTACCCAGTGTGCTAACTATTCTACCAGCCTACTGCCTTCACACATGAAGAAATATTAAGACTGAAACACCTCACCTCCCACACTGGACCGAGATGCTTCCCATTCTTTGCAGTACACCGCTGGAGTAATGGCTCTCTGTTGCAAAAATTATAGACTGCCACACTGCCATCATATAATCCAGCACAAAGCATGTAACAGTAGACAGGGTGGATATCAAGACACATTACACCACAATCAGTTGAAGTATAGTATTTGGGATAAGATGGATTCTTCAATGTGTAAAGCAATATCATTCCATTATATTGATTGCCAAAGTCATCTGGAATTGAAAATCAAGAAAATAAATAACTTAATACATATATGAGATGTAGTCAAAAAGTATCCAATCTTGATTTTTTTTTTTACAAAATAGTAATACATGAGCAAAATCCGCATGGGTATTAGGTGGCCACATCTTTCCTGAGCATGCGGAAAAATTTTCGGGTCTGTAGGTTGTGCCATTCACCCACAGTGAAGAGTGTGCTGTACAATTTTTCTTTTTGAGTCAAGATGACCAAGCACATTGAGCAAAAATACTATATCAAATTCTGCCAAAAACTTGGTGATATGCAAGCCCAAACTATCAAGAAGATTCAGAAGGCCTTTCAAGATGACGCTATGGGAAAAATACAAATAAAGAAATGATAAAACTGGTTCAAAGATGGTGAAAACATTGGGTGAAAACAACCCAACCTGTGGGCTGCAAAGAATTGGAAACTCCACCATGACAATGCACTTGCTCATTCCATCTGCATCATTCAAGCATTCCTCATCAAGCAAAACACACCACTTGTTTGTCAGGCTTCCTACTCCCTAGACTTGGCTCCGTGTGGCTTTTGGCTATTCCCAAAGCTCAAAAAAAAAACACTCAAAGGGAGATTTGAGTCAACAGAGAACATTAAGCAAAATTCGATGGCACAGTTCTGCAGCATCCCAAAAAGTGATTTCCAGAAATGTTTCCAGCAGTAACAGGAATGCTGGCAGAAGTGTGTAGACTCCCAAGGTAAATATTTTGAAGGAGATTAAATCAAAATGGTGAATTTTTTAATATTACTTGCTTTTTGGCCAAAGGTCGGATATTTTTTGACTACACCTTGTATATGGGTGTATATGTGTGTGTGTGTGAAAATAATATAACATGAAGATGGAGGATATCAGGCTTTTAATAGTAAATCACAACATACATTTCTGCACTGCACACCAGCTTTTGGTGGCTGAGTTTATATTAAAATACCAGTGTTGCCAACTTAAAATCAGCATTTTATACTAAATTTCAGTAGAAAAAATACCAAAAAAATGCTAAATATGACAAAAAATGCTAAAGACTAATTATATCAAAAAGCTTAATTTTTATTTACATTTTTATTTACTTTCTTTAATTATATTCATCATTGAGAAATAATTTCTTGAATTTCACTGATTTGATCACTTTCAGCTACAGTGCCTAGGTCTTGACTTCTATATACATTCAAGGTTCCTATCTTGTTAATTATGTGTTTTGGAATATCAAAGTTTTTGCAACATTTGCCATATCTTTTCAGGCCATATTTTATAGCATAGGAAGATGCATTTTGTTTTTCAATTTTGATTTGATTACACCCATACTAGTAAACAACTGTTCAACTTCTGCATTTGAGTTTGGC
>NC_068982.1:87398187-87404971 GCF_001194135.2 Octopus bimaculoides | reverse complement strand
GCCACAATGCCTCAGTATTAGGCATATTTGTCCATTTAACTATTAAACAGAATTAAAATATTAAACTGAATTTCAATTGAAGCAATTTTTTCTTCATTTAAATGTATTGCTTTAAAGACAGGTTAAATTGGCTCTTTGAAATGCCAAAAAATATTCTCTACTGAAAAACATTTGATATTCCTCAGTATATTAATATTTCCTGGCAAATGTTGCTTGAGCTCTTTATAAAGGCAGAGTAAAAATTGTGCTCTTTTGCAAATATTATTTTCTTCAGTGGCTGTTACAGTCTTCTTGATAATCATTTCTGTTATCTTTCTCTTGAACCTGTAGCCTATATTTGGTTTAGGATCCATAAATTTTTCAATAGAAGCATCCAGATCAAAAGGATCACTTCTACATGTTGGCAAAACTATCATATTAGCAACAGATTTGATCAAATTTGAAAGATCTTCAAGTAATTTTGTTTTGTCGACAGTGTTTGATTCAAACATTTCCTGAGCATGTTTTAAAATTGGATTCAAAAATAAAAGGTAAAGTTCATTCCTAGAATCACAAAACATTTCATGTGACATTTGTGCTGTAAAGCATTTTTCTTTAGTAGTTGTAGTTTGGAAGTGAGTTTGCAATTCAAACCATTGGCTTAAAATTCTATTTACTGCTGGTTCTATTGACAGCCACCTAGTTGTACAAGAATTCACGATCTTCAAAGGCTCTTTATCATTGATAACAAGGTAAAATTGTTTGTAGGCACTTTGTCTTGTTGAAGAACCATTTATAGGTTTTGGATACTAAAAATTCTAAATTTATGGGCAAGCATTCAGCACAAGTGTGGGATACTGTCAACTGTAAAGAATGACATACACATCTAAATAGAAGTAATGATGAAGCTTCTTTTAATTTCTGGAAAACATCATTGTTGACTCCTATCATTACTCTAGCGTTGTCGGTTCCTATAGCCAGTAATTTTTTTATATCTAATTCCTTTTTTTCTAATTCAATTTTTAAGGCATCTACAATGCCATCTGCGTCGCATGTTTCTTAAGATACCATATTGAGATATGTATGTACCACTTTTTTGTGAGTGTCACTATAATATATGATAACAATTCCTAACAACTTGTTTATTGATATATCATTGGATTCATTTAATAACAGGCTAAATTTTCTATCTCCGATATAAGAAATCAAATCTCCATCAAAATATGGAGCTAGAACATTTCTCACAATATTTACGCATTTTGTACGATGCAACTTCACTTTGGACATAATATCACTATCAGACATATAATTCTTACATAACTCTATTAAGTGATCACAGCTATTAAATGATGAGTGGCAACAAATAAACATTGCTAAATTTGCTTCAAGCATAAATGTCTTATCATTTTTGGTTTTAATAAAATTGCTAAGAGGAATCATTTGCTGTGGAGTTGATGCCTTATGTTTCTTTGCTTCACAGTGGCTTACTACAAGAGAATATTTTGCCAGTATATTACATCTACAATATCTGCAATGTGCTTTAGATTGGTCACTAGGTACTTCACACAACCACTTAGTAAATGCTGGCATCTTAAGCCATTCCTTTCGGAATTTTTGCTGGTACAACTTTTTTCCTTTGCTCATTATAATGTAGTGGGAAGCAAGAAAATAAATTTCATGTGATATTTGTACTGTAAAACACTTTTCTTTTGTAGTTGTAGTTTACAAGTGAGTTTGCAATTCAAATCATTGGCTTAAAATTCTATTTACCGCTGGTTCTACTGACAGCCACCTAGTTGTACAAGAATTCACGATTGAAAACACAACTTACCAGTTTGCCGCTAACAATTCTTTCATTCATCATTAACAATTCTTATGTTTGCTGCTTACAAATTCTTGAGGTGAACTATACTGATTCAGGGTGCAGTGTGGCCAACTTATAAATGGAAGACTAAAATCTGCAGAAACCCTAAAATTGTGTTCTGATATGAGCCTGGGAACATCATATTTCGCTTCCACTCTTACATTTAATATCTATTGGTAAAACCACAAATATTACTATAATACTTGAAAAAAAAAAAGTAAATAGAAATATAAAGGGGGAGACCACCCCCACCACCCCCATACTTCTGTACAAGATATATAATCCAAAACAAGCATGAAAAAACACAGGCCTATTTTAAAACAGTCAAACTGAAAGTAAATCAGTCAACCTGTCATGATAAAAACTCATCACTATAGAATAAAGCATTGTTAGGACGAATTTCCATGCTTTCATTCTTTGCAACATATTTACATTATTGTGTAGTGAGTTCAGGTGCTGACATGAGTTATCTTCTCCCCTCCCCCCAGCACCACTCTGTATCCAAGCCGGGTGGGGTGCCGAAAAAGTTTATAACTTGATAAACTTCCTTTTGACAAACTTTCATTTGAAGTTTCAAGAAAGTGAAAGAAAAATTCAACAATAGCCGATACTACTAACATTTTGCTATAAGATACATTAACAAAAGTAAAAAAGGAGGAAAAAGAAGAAAAAAGGGTAACTATTGTGGAAATGTCATATCTGAGAAAAATGCTAAAAAAAAATGCTGAATGAAATTTTAAACCTGCTATTTTCCCTGCTAAATGTTAGATTCAAAAATTGTTTGCTAAATGCTGAAAAAAATGCTAGATCTAGCATTAAATATGTTAAATTGGCAACCCTGGATGCTTCATCAGGTAGAATATAATTAATTTCTGTTGAATTTTTCTGAATTCTTTGAATAAATAATGTACATTACTTTCCACCGATCAAATTATCAGAAAAAAAAAGAATGAACACATAAGTAATATTACAATAATAGCACCAACAACAATAACAGAGCTAAGGTGACTTTCAAGATACTCAAGGTATTATACCTATGTATACACACACACATACACATGCACACGTGTGTATGTATGTGTGTGGGGAAAGACATGCTCTAGTCATAAGGATGTTCAGCTCATGATCAGAAAGTGAATTAGGCAGTAACTTGTGTCTTTCAGCAAGGTACTTCAGTCCACTCAGCTGTAAATGATTACCACCCAAGTGCTGATACAGCTCTTTTTCCCTCCATTTTGTCAAATTTTGGATGTGCTGCTGAATCAAACGTGAGTGGAACCGTGGAGTTATCTTTATTTGCTCATGACTACATTGGCAGCTAAAAGAATTAATGAAAGCATGGTACATCTGCGAAGCCATACTCATTCACAAGTGTTAGCAGGCTGTACTTGTGTACATATGCATATTCACATGTGCATATGTGCCTCTCTCTCTCTCTCTCTCTCTCTCTCTCTCTCTCTCTCTCTCTGTCCTAGTTATTTTATAAGCCATACAACCACCTTACTTTGCTAAATTTCACTCAAATAAAACCTACAGTTTTGTAAAATGAAGGACACATCCAGTAATGTATTCTTAGATACACTATGTCCCCCCACCTCAATCAAGCTGGAGTGATCACTGCTGGAATGATCAGTTAGAACTGAGTTGAAGCTAAACAAGAACAACAATGGTACCATGAATTTGCCAAAATGCATTTGAAACGGTGGAACAGAATTCCAAGATTACTTACATGATCCAAAAGACACAGCAAACAAGTCTTTGTATTTGGGATTCCAACAAAGAGAAGTTACTGTCAAGTGCTTGGCTTTATCAAAAGAAAATTTCCATAATGGTAAAAGAGTTCCTTCAAGATCACGGAATTCATCTGAACCATCTTCCCAATATTTGAAATCTATAATTAGTGAAAATAATAAAAAAAAAAAAAGAAAACTTTGTAGAACAGACACTGGCATGGCTGTGTGGTTAAGAAGTTCACTTCTTTACCATGTGGTTTGGGGTTCAATTTCCTTGCATGACACATTGGGGGAAGTGTCTTCTACTATAGCTCCAGAGTAACCAAAACTTTGTGAGAGGATTCGGTTGCCTGAAACTGAAAGAAGCCCACTGTGTGTGTGTGTGTGTGTGTGTGTGTGTGAGCAAGCATGCATGCGTGTGTGTGAATGTGCATGTGTATGTTATATTTACCTATTGTTCTCCTCAGTGTAATACTCCGAATTATAAATTTGTGAGTGTTAGGATTAAATATGTACACAATCAAGCATCATCGCATAACTAGTATTCAACTGCACTCCCAAAAATATACAGCTGAATGTGATACATATTTATCCTTTATACCCATGTGTGTGTTACGACCTATCCCACACTCATATATATACATGCATATACATATATATGTATGCATAGAAAAGAGGTATGTATATGTATGTGTTAAATAAAATACCACCCATTGGTCCTTTGTTGAACTTAGTAACATCCAATCTGCTACAAATACTATAACCATATCTCTGGTTTGATCACAACCCAGGAACCATGCTTACTTCCTCCCCATTTCCCCTACACCTCTTGACTCCGCCTCTTCTTTTTACTATGCTTTAAAAAAAACCTTACAAAACATTATTCACCTTGTAAAAGCTGTAATAGGGACGGCAAAAGCAGTAGAAGCAACAGAGATAGTAGCAGAAGCATTGGGAAATGCAGTAACAACAATAACAAAAGCAGTAGGAACAGCAGCAGCAGCAGCGACAGAAGCAGTAGAAATGGCAGTAACAGCATCAGCAGCAGTATATTTTTAAAGTAAAGAAATTGTGTTCACTCTACCTTGAGCAATATCATCATAAGTGTTCTGATTTACCATTCTCTCTATTATCATGGCTGCTTTATTTACAGAGGAAATGTCATCAGTCTGTGAGAAAATAAATGGTAAAAATAGATAAAGATGATGGAAGAATGTAAAAGAGTTGAAGACTAAGAATTGTATAAACGAATTAGGAATTGTAATCTGTACATTCTTTATGTTCAGATGAACGATCCTGGTTTATTGTGCAGTGCAAATGTGGCTGTGTTCTTCCTAACTGCATGGTTTGGATTTCAGTCCTGCTGTATGGTACCTTGGGTAAAAGTTTTCTATAACCCTGTGAGTAGATTTGGTGGATGGAGTCTGAAAGAACCCCATCATGTATGTATGTATGTGTGTGTGTGTGTGTGTGTGTGTGTGAGTGTGTGTATGTTTGTGTCTCCTTGTCTTGACATTGTGTAATCACTATATATGACTGTCCTTTCTTTTCCAGTATTTTGTGAAAACAAGCCTGATTATTACCTTGCTTGGAAGCAAATAAGGGTTCACAAGAAGGGCATCCAACTGTTGAAAATCTGTCTCATTAAACTCAATCTGACCCATGCAAGCATGGAAAAGTGGACATTAAATGATGATGATGATGATGATGACAACGACGACAGCAATGATGATGACGAGGAGGAGGAGGAAGAAGAGGAACAGAAGGAGGAGGAGGAAGAGGAAGAGGAAGAGAAAGAGGAGGAGAAGGAGATGGTGATGATGACAATGATGATGACTGGTGACGACGACGATGAAGAGAATGATGATGACAATAATGATGATGATGAATACTTGTTAATCATTTCTCCAAACTGAAAAAGTTGTAAGAATGCCAAGACCAAAACATTTTATGGATTGACATCATAGGTACAGGCATGGTTAAGAAGTTTGCTTTGCTGATACTTGTATCACAATGTATCACTCTGAATCAGTTTCTGAGTGAAATTTGGTAGACAAAATATGGAATCTTATCAGAGAAATTTGGTAGACGGAAACTGAAAGAAGCCTGTCGTGTGTGTGTGTGTGTGTGTGTCCAACATCGCTTGACAACCGATGCTGGTTTGTTTACGTCCCCGAAACTTAGCGGTTCAGCAAAAGAGACCGATAGAATTAGTACTAGGCTTACAAAGTATAAGTCCTGGGGTCGATTTGCTCCAGCATGGCCACAGTCAAATGACTGAAACAAGTAAAAGAGTATCTTAACCAAAATAATCTAGAATATATCAGAAAATATACTCACTGTTGATTCAATATTAGTTAGTTTTTTCTTAACTTGTTCTTCTTTCTTTCCAGCATAACCTTTCTTCTCTTTTTCCTTTTTCTCTTGCTGAAAAACATCAAAATAAATAAATCCACAAATGACAATCATCTCATGCTGTTCTACTTTCAAACTTTTCTTACTCTTTTCCCACATTAACATGGATAGGATTTAATGCATTATTGAAACAGGTTATTAACAGAATAATATTTAAATGGAACATAAGATAGCTTATTCTTTTTTAGCAAATATGAGGAAGGAGGTAAGAACTAGAGAAACACTTAAACAAGAGAAATATTAAAATGCCCGATGTCAGATAAGTCAATATTGAATCAGTATATCAAATAGGCAGCACCAAAATAGCTGTGCCAAAACATCTCATACTTTTTGCTCTTATATTTTTGGAATTGGACATGCATTTCTTGTGGATTAGTACCTTTATCTTCAATCAGAAGAAAACTATTCGCCTAAATGAAAAATAGTGGCTGTGTGGTAAGTAGCTTGCTTACCAACCACATGGTTCCAGGTTCAGTCCCACTGCGTGGCACCTTGGGCAAGTGTCTTCTACTATAGCCTCGGGCCGACCAAAGCCTTGTGAGTGGATTTGGTAGACGGAAACTGAAAAAAGCCCGTTGTATATATGTATATATATATGTGTTTGTGTGTCTGTGTTTGTCCCCCCCAACATCGCTTGACAACCGATGCTGGTGTGTTTACGTCCCCATAATTTAGCGGTTCGACAAAAGAGACCGATAGAATAAGTACTAGTCTTCCAAAGAATAAGTCCTGGGGTCGATTTGCTCGACTAAAAGGCAGTGCTCCAGCATGGCCACAGTCAAATGACTGAAAC
>NC_068982.1:87384905-87397663 GCF_001194135.2 Octopus bimaculoides | reverse complement strand
ATATATATGACAGGCTACTTTCAGTTTCTGTCTACCAAATCCACTCACAAGGCTTTGGTCAGCTCAAAGCTATGATAGAAGACACTTGCTCAAGATGCCATGCAGTGGGACTGAATCTCGAACCATGTGGTTGGGAAGCAAGCTTCTTACCACACAGCCACTCCTGCACAAAGTGTGCATTTTTTAAATTTTATACCCTAGATCTACAGCAAGGAGCAAGGGAGAGGGAAAAGATTAGTGACAGGGTCGAGAAAAAGAGGAAGAAGAAAGTTGAATAGATAACAGGGTGGGTAATGGGTTATATAAGTGGGAATCTAGGGTTTTCCCTTCTAGGTATTTTCACCAAATAAGTTAGTAAAACAAAGATTACCTGTTTTTCAAAATCTTCAATATAAGCATCAAATATTTCCCACTGGCTAACATTAGATGAAAATCTGACTTTTGGTGGTGGTTCTGTCATAGTTCCAGCATCCTGCATAAGAATATTGGACTAAATATGGTGCCTCAAAATAAAACCACACATACATATACACAAAGAGAGTCACATATGTTATTGTCATTACCACACTCTACTTGGTCACTCAACCTGCTAGAAGCTACCAAATTTTCCTCAAATCACCTTATCATGTTAGGAAAGGCAACAGCATATTGGATGATAAAAGCTATTAAAAGCACGGACTGGCCATAACTAGAATGACTTTGATCATCTATCTATGCAATCAGAGTTGACCTGGCTGCACAACACCATCAATGTTTTATTGCTTTTCCATTGTGGTATTAGCTGACTGTCATACAACATAATGTCACTCCCATTGGTCTTTGTTTTATCTGTGAAACTCAGCACTAAGATCTGAGTTCATTACATTTTTCTATATCTTTCTCAGTCTTCATATTCCATAGCTAACCATTATCAATATGATGCATCCCTTGTTTTAAATCCTTTTCATACTACCCCTCCCAAGACATACCCTGGTTTTATGACACAAACTCCCTAAAGTGAACTAAATCAATATCTGCTATCAATATTTCATTGTTCCAAACACCTGCTTAATAATGACATTGTCATTATTTCAAAAATTTATTTAAACAAAAGCAGTGTATTTCAGCAAACATATGATAACATAAGAGCTAATCAGCGTCCATAGTTCATTCACAACACAAGTCTATATTAGAGTAGTAATTTTTGCAACACAGTGTGGTTGATGCCTTATGCCAAGCCACTAGTTTTATTACTTGTGTTGGCTTTTCATGCAGATTAACATTATACATCTAACACATCAAGTTCACTTCATTCCTTTCCAGTTTCTACTTATTGTCTCAATGGGGTGTATAACATGCTGTCCTCTTCAACAGCATGAAGACAATAACTACACAAAACTATATTCTTCAGGGGATCATTAGTCTAATAATGAAAACAAAATGTATATATTCACAACACATCTTCATGACAATAGGTTATAGAATATAAAGAAGGAATTTTTTTTCTTATGTTTTAGTTAGGAGTGGAGAAGGCAAAGTCCATGACTCTTTATAGACCCTTCAAGACTTTTGGGAGGGAGAAAGCATCCTCAAACTTGAGAACTGGCCCAAATGCTTGCAATAAACTGGACTCTGCTGAAAGTAACCCATTCAAGGTGATGTTAAATGGGGAACTAGGTTAAGTATACCACCCAAGTAAGCCATTGTTGAGTTTGAATTCAGAACACAAAGAACTTGAACAAATACTGGTTTCAACAATGTACATCACAGATTGGTATTATTTTTTTATGGACTCTAAAAAGAAGAAAGGCAAAGTTGACCTTGGTGAAATTTGAATTCAGAGCACACAGGATCAGAACTAATACCATAAGTCATTCCATCTGACACTCTAACAACTCTACTGGTTCATCACCTACAGTATTGATAATATTAATGAAGATTTCATTAGCATTATTATTAGTAAGCACAAGGTTATAGATTTGATGAAGAAAACAGTTGATTAAATAATCTCTACTTAATGTGATGTCTCTTATGATTTGGTAACAGTTTACCAGCGATCAAAGATAATCTTCCATCAAAACCAGCTTTGTACACAGTCTCAACAAATGTCACTATCTTTATAGCAACCAGCTTTGGCCAGTTTGAATACAATAGTTAAAAGCAATCAGATAACCATTAATTTTATGACTAACCCGTATAGGATTGTTATAGGTTTGAGAAGCTCTTTCACTGAAATTAAACTGGTTTGTCAATTTTCCTTTTGCTGGTGATGCTACAGGTTCTTCTGGTGTTATTACCTGAAATAAATGAATAATCTTGGATGACAAGAATATTATGCATTGTTAATAGTTAGTAGCTATACTATAAAATGATTTGTTTCCATTTATAGCTAAATATTCGACTGAAATGATTAAAGCATATTAGTGATACTTATTTCCTGTGGGAGTGAAGTACAGGAAAAGCAAACTAGACTCCAAAGTAAATCAAACATAAAAACAAGATTTAAGTAAATACTGTAATTTATAAAGCTGCTGCTTTGACCATCTTCACTATATTGGCAGTACTCTGAACCAATGAAGGAACTGTTATGTGGTTTGCTCAACCAGCTAGAGATAACAGCTAAATATCTTTAAAATCAGAGCTCCTTTGAATTTAAAAAAAGGAGGATAAATTTGAGAATGTAGTTTAGAAACATTATGTCTGAAGAAAAAAAAACTGGTTCAAAAAATATCAACAAAAGAAAATAAAGCAATACAATGCAAAACATGAAAAACTGAGGATGGGTATAAATTTTTAAAATTTTAAAGAAATTAAAGGAAATTTGGAGAATTTTAGAAGTGTTCTGAGAAAATCAGAGACCAGAAAAGTAGATAAACAACAATTCTATATAAATAGAAACTATGGAAATAAGTAAAATTTCGAAGGAAGATTTGAGGTGAACAAAAATCAAAATAAATAATCTCTCTCTCATTCTCTCTTTCATTCTCTTTTTCTCTCTCTTCTATGTGAGTGTATGTGTAGGTGTGTGTTTGTTTCACTTTGTTTTGACATTGTGTGATAGTTATAAACAAGTTTCACCATCAGACAAGCAATGTCCTTTGTTTTCAGTCTTACTTGAAAACATAACCAACCACGTGGAAATATTATCATAGCGGGAACCAAGCAAGGGTTGGCAACAGGAAGGGCATCCAACCATAGAAAATTTGCCATAGAAAATTCACCATAGAAAATTCGCACACATACAAATTATTATTAATCAGTAGCAATTGCAAAGGGACGCAAGAGCCAAGGGCTTCATGTGAAGTCTGCAAATTAATAGCGGTTTCAAATTTTGGTACAAGGCCAGCAATTTTTAGAGAGGAGCTAAGTTGATTCCATCAACCTCAATGTTCAACTGGTCCTTATTTTATTCCAAAAGGGTGAAAGACAAAGTTGACCTCAGTAGAATTTGAACTTATAACATAAAGCCAGACAAAATGCTGCTAAGGATCTTGCCCAGCTTGCTAACGATTCTACCAGCTCACTGCCTTGCTCTGCCAATTAACAATAAAAAATATATATGCTTATCTTTTGATTTTTTTTTTCCTGCTTGTATCATCAAATACACACACACATACACAAACATCATCATCATCATCATCATTTCCATGCAAGCATGGATTTGACTGTTATTAAAACATCATTATTTGTCTTGATGCACTTCATCATCATCAATGCTAATCCTTAACTGTCTTCCAAATATGGTATTTTTATTTCTCTGAATTTCATATCAAAACAAATGAAACAATAAAACTATGGAATGTATTGTCCCACTTGATACATAAACATCTATCCATCCACTTTTTCCACTCACTATTCCTAGGAGGGTTGTAGGGAGTAGAATCCTAGTATACCTCCTCCATAGGGTCCTATAAGAAACAACGCTTATTGCATTTTTCAGCTGGATTCCCTAATGTGACCAACTGAAACTATGGACATTATCCAACCATCTTAATCTTGGTCTACCCCTAGGTCACCTTTCGCTTGGTACCTCTTGAAGAAACTGTCTTACGATCTATTCCTGTGACATTCTAATCACATGTCCATAGTAACAGAGCAGTGATCTTTCAATGCGGAGGTGTAGCAGTTCAGCCTAGAGAGGCTTCTTCCAGATCTCCAAACTATACATCCTGTCAAGCAACATTACTCAAGAGATCTGTTGTTCAAATGCTGTCAACATGAAAAAATATGGTAACACACACACACAAACACACACATTTACAAACACACCCACACCCATACATCTATAAAACATAAAAAAGATCCCCTTGGGTCATGAACGATCATGGAATTGCACCTAGAAAGTTACCCTCAGAGGCATAAGTCTGGGCAAGGTTGTTTATGGAAGACCAGCAGTCACCCATGCATACCAGCCTCTCCTCTCCCTGCCACTGATTTTATCCAAGGGAAAGGCAAAGGCCAATACAGCTCGTCCCCAGTCATGTCACAACTCAGTTCTACAGCTGAGTAGACTGGAGGCAATGGGAAATAAAGTGTCTTGCTCAAGAACCCAACACACAACCTGGTCCAGGAATCAAACTCACTACCTCATGATTGTGAGCCTGGTGCTCTAACCACTGAGCTATGTAGTATTTTTCTACTGTGGGGTTTACCTCAAAATTCTCTTTTGCAGAATCTCCTTCAACGCTTTCATTTCCTTCTGGTGTAGATTTATCTTCTTCATTAACAGCAGTTTCAGAAACCACAGCTGAAAGAAAATTAGGTTTTTCTTTTTAGTTTTTGTTTTGTTCTATGTTTAGATGTTCAAATTTAAGACTCTACATTTCATTAACTCTCATTCCATCACACACACATATGTTTAATTAAAGTTTTTTTTTCCTTTTTACTTTCCAATTTCAATCAAGAGATTTTCTAAAGAATTTTAAATCATAGACAATGAACAAGGTAAGCTATTATTGATGCAGTAGCTAGGGGCAACTACTACAGCTTATGTCATAGGAAACAGAATGGAAAAAAAAATTTAAAGCATAAACCAGTTTTATACATTCACATAGTATGAGTCAAAGAATTTAACATTTTAAGTTGCTGTTGTTGTTGTTGTTACTACTACTACTACTACTACTACTACTACTACTACTACTACTACTACTACTACTATCATTATTATACTTATCATGATTCTTCTTCTTCTTCTTCTTCTTATTATTATTATTAATATACTTTTTTTTATTATCATTACAGACAGAATTTAATTTTTTTATGGAAACCTCTTTTCAGAGTGGAGTTTTGCAATTGGTACTTGGCAAGACATATAGAAGATGCTCACTTTCCAACAGTAGGAAGCTAGCAGAAACAAAATATTTAATGGCATTTTTTCTGATTCATAAACTTTCTGAGTTCAAATTCCACTGAAGCTAACTTCATCTTTTTGGTGTCTATAGTAGACAGGATTGCTATTATTCAGTAGTCTTATTTTTATCACATGCTTTCACTGCACTACTGAATGCAGTTCTGTGTGCCTTGGGTATGTGCTATAGTTTGTTTTGGTGCTGTTATTTTCACTGTATTAAAAGTGTTTTCTGTAGGATGTGCACAGTGCCTAGTAGTGCTTTTGTCTGAGTGTTATTTATATTCATAAATCCTGGTGCTTTTGTTATGTATTTGTCTGAATGTTTTTTTAATCATGTCCAATGCATCTACCATTATTGGGATTGTTTGTTTTTAGGCTCCACATTCAGGTTATCTCTATTTCTAGATCTTTGTATTTTGAGAGTATTTTGTTATCTGCTGGGTTTAATACATCAATTAGAAAGCATTTTTTTTTCTTGATGATCTCTGACAACTATGTCCAGTCTATTAGCCTTGATTTCTCTATCTGTGTGTATTGGCATATCCCAGAGTATGGTTGCTTTGTCATTTTTTGAGATCTTTTCTGGGGTATATCTATACCATCTTTTTCCTGCTGTCATAGCTTCCAGTGTATATAGGTCCCATCTCTGTCATGTCTGTGAATATATTCTTTCTTAGCCAGAACTGAACCGCTAGAGACAGTATGATTTATTGTTTCTTCCCCATCACCACATATTCATATTATGTTTTTGGTGATTTCTGGTTGTATTGCAATTAAAAACCCTTCAGTCTTTGCTTTGATTCTTGAGCTTCTCAACAATTCTTTACTTTGTCTATTTCTTTTCTGTTTAGCATGTCCCAGTATTTGTAATGTAAGGGCTTTTCTTGCCATCGTTTTATCATGGTATTTTGCTGTTCCAGTTTCAGTTTGGATTTCAGTTGTTTTACAGCTTTTGTTTCTTCTTTTTTTTTCATAGCTGTCAGATACAATGACTTCTTTGTTGTATTTTGTAGCTTCCTTAAAGACAGAAAACAGTGTTTTGTTTTGTTTGTATTTTGTACCAGTTTCCTTTGCTTCTGAATTAGATATTTCTGTAATCCTATGATGGTTATTTTATAATAGTTTTGTAGTTGTATAAGGCCTGTATTATCTTCAATTCATTGTGCATATACTCTTTCTATGTCAGATTTTGGGTGATGCATCCTAAATTCTTTCATTATTTTTTCTTTGTTTTCCTGTCTAGTTTGGTTAGTTCATTTAGAGTCCAAATAAGGATATTGTAACTGTAACTTATTACCAGGGAAGCCAGAGTGTTGATACCTATTATCATGTTTTCTGCATTGAGCTCTGTTTTAAGTATTAATCTAACTTGTCTATGATATTCCTTCCTTATCTTCGCTTTTATTTGTGTGTTGTGCCATGTCTGGATCATTGATTCATAAGTATTTGTATGTCTGGCTTTGGTCTCATTCTCTTATTTTATTTGCTTTATCTAGTGGGATATTGTTACTCTTAACTAGTTTTCCTCTTTTCAAAGTTGCTTTGGCTCATTTTTCTAAGGTAAATTTCATGTTTATTTCTTTGTTAAATCTATGCACTGTCTGTAGTAATGTTTCCAGTTGTTTATCCTTTGCAACATACGGTTTTAGATCATCCATATACAAGAGATGGTTGATTGTTTTTCTCTAGCATTTGTAGCCACATCCAGTTCTGCTTAGCATGTCAGTTAAAGGCATCAGTGCCAAGCAGGAAAGGATTATTATTATTATTATTATTATTATTATTATTATTATTATTATTATTATTATTATTATTAATATCATTATTATTATATAAGGTAGCGAGCTGGCAGAATCATTAGTGCACTGGACAAAACGCTTAGCAGTATTTTGCCCGTTGCTATGTTCTAAGCTCAAATTCCACCAAGGTTGTCTTTTTCTTTCATCCTCTCAAGTTCAATAAAATAAGTACCAGTTGAATGCCGGGCTCAGTATTTTCAACTCATCCCCTCCCCCAAAATTGCTGTCCTTGTGGCAAAATTTTAAACCATTATTATTATTATTATTATCATTATTATTGCGTGAGAGACCAGTGCATGCCATCAAAGTGTTACTGAGGTACAAATATACAAAGCTCAACATACCCATCATGACTACCCATCTGATAAGGGTATACCAGGCACATGCATCACAACCATATGTGCGCAACATGGTGATCTCATATCAAGATAAACAGCACATGACCTTGCAGGTGGGGCCCAGTTAGAATTTTCTTCAAGTCGAGTAGCCCATTCCACTCAAAAGTTCACTGAATAAAGTTCGTTTAAAGATGTTGAATGAAATACCCATGTTTCCAGAGGTGAATAATTCAAACCCCAAAGAATTTCTCTCAACACATGGCTATGATGCTCCCCACTACTTCTGCTTGTGATCAGAGATGCACATATCATCAGCCACCAAGGGACATGCTTGACTGGTTAAGATCAAGCAACTGACAAGCAAATGTGTGGTACTGAGCAGAATATTTGCTGTAGCCCATCTTTTATACCAAGACAAAACATGTGCATGGTCACACTTCTAATCAGTTAAGATCAGAAGTTATGAGAGCCAGTGCCTGGTACTGCATCAGGGCATTTTTATTATTATTATTATTATTATTATTATTATTATTATTATTATTATTATTATTATTATCATTATTATTTTTATTATTATTATTATTTAAGGTGGCGAGCTGGTAGGATGATTAGCATAGCAGGCGAAATGCTTAGTTCTATTTTGTCTGTCTTTATGTTCTTGGTTCAAATTCTGCCAAGGTCAACTTTGTCTTTCATCCTTTTGGGGTCAATAAATTAAGTACCAGTGAAACACTGGAGTCAATATAATCAACTAGTCCCCTCCCCCAAAATTTCAAGGATTATTATTATTATTATTATTATTATTATTATTATTATTATTATTATTATTATTATTATTATTTATAGGACAGAGGTAACTCCTCCAGAAGATATAGAAGCAAAAAAAGAAGAGTACCATCGTTATCAAGTGAACAATATTTTGACATCTCGTGTGTCTTCCATGGGTTCAAAAAATAAACTTATCAATCTACTTCATTTTGGTTAATATTTGTAGGATTGAGGTAACTCCTCCAGAAGAAATAGAAACATAAAAAGAAGAGTGCCATTGTTGTTATTATTATTATTATTATTATTGTTCAGTAGTTTTATTTTTATAACGTGCTTTCACTTCACTACCGAGCGCAGCTCTGTGCGCCTTGGGTATGTGCTGTGGTTTGCTGTGGTGCTTTTATGTTTACTGTATTGAAAGTGTTTTGCGTAGAATGTGTGCAGTACCCAGTAGTGCAATTTTCTGTATGTTACATATATTTGTAAGTCCTGGTATTTTTGTTATGTATTTGTCTGAGTATTTTTTAATTATACCTAAGTATTATTATTATTATTATCATTATGGTGGTGAGCTGATAGAGTTGTTAGTATATTGAACAAAATGCTTAGTAGCATTCCTTCTAACTCTTTACATTGTGAGCTAAAATATTGGAAAGGTTGATTTTGACCTTTCATCTTTTTGTGGTCAATAAAATAGGTACCAGTTGAGCATGTAGGAGGATGTAATCGTTGAAACCCCTTTCACTGAAATTTTCTAGATTTGTGCAAAAGTTTGAATCCATTATCATTATTAGTGATGATGTCAGGGCTTTACTCTCATTCATTGCAGCAGCTGCAGGCTGGAAGAGGCTTTGTGGAAGGCCCCACACCAGAGGCTTGACATCACCTTAGAGGATGCAGAGGGGCTGGCACAGGACTGCCAGTGATGCAGAGCACTGGTGGACCTGGTCAGATCTACACATGATGGCATTTTTGAGACTACTAACCTGGGATGACCCCAGCCCCATCAAGCAAAAACATGAAGCAAGTAAGCAGCAAGCAATCATCATTATTATTAGTTGGCAATAAAGGTTGTGACCTGGCAGAAATGTTAGCATGCTGGGCAAAATGCTTAGTGGTATTTCGTCTGGCTTTACGTTCTGTGTTCAAATTCTGCTGAGGTCGACTTTGCCTTTCATCCTTTCAGGGTCGATAAATTAAGTACCAGTTTCGTACTGGAGTCAATCTAATCGACTTCCCCACCCCCCGCCTCCCCAAAAATTTCGGGCTTTGTGCCTAGAGTAGAAAAGATTATTAGTTGGCAATATCAGAGAAACAAAAGAGAAAATACTGAGCTGGATTCAATTACATTCTTTTATATTATGAGTTCACACTCACCAACACCACAGATGAATTTGCTTTTCATCCTTCCTTGATCAATGAAATAAGTACCAGTCAAATACTGAAGTCAATTTAATCAACTAAACCTCTCCACTAACATTTCTGGCCTCATACCTCTGTTATAAAGCATTAGTATATGTTGTCTCTGACATACTTGCATCATCATCATCATCATCATCATCATCATCATCATCGGAATCATCATCATCATCATCATCATCATCGGAATCATCATCATCATCATCATCATCATTATTATTACGAAGGTGGTGAGCTGGCAGAATCATTAGCATGCCAGGCAAAATTCTTAGCAGCATTCCATCTGTCCTTATGTTCGCAGTTCAAATTTCGCCAAGGTCAACTTTACCTTTCATCTTTTCAGGGTCAATAAATTAAGTACCAGTGAAACACTAGGGTCGATGTAATCAACTAGTCCCTGTCCCACCAAATTTCAGGCCTTGTGCCTTTAGTAGAAAGGATTATCATTATTACTATTATTAGGATGGTGGATCCACAGACTCACAAAAGTGTTGGAAAAATTGATTGTAATATTTGTTGCATCTCTTTGACAGTCAAACAAACTGAGGTATGCAGTGATATGTTCGTTGCTTTAGAATAGGACAAAATTATCTTCATAAGATTTGAACTATTGACCTCATGTGATATGATGTAAATAATCCTTGTTAAATTACTGGATTGTTTTAATCAACTACATTATGCCCCAAAATGAGTGGCCTGCTACCTTTATTAGAAATATATAACCTTGCATTTTGTATCAAAACCATTTTATTTAATATAATTCAAGACAGAATTCCTGAAGAGCTGGGAAAGCCAGTAATTTCTGAAAGAGTGCTTGTTTAAAGGTTTTGTATTTTTTGATGGGTGGGTAATTGAGAAAATAAGTTTGGTAAATACCATCTGGAACATTCATTCGCATAAATTGTCGCCTTGCCTCATCGGAATCTTTATGGATGATGTTACCATCAAGAGTGAAATGGACAGCCAGTTGATCAACAGTTGAGATTGGTTTATACTGTCTTTCCTAAAAAGTGAAGACATTTATTATTATATCAATAACTAAATAATGATTTCATTTATTTATCAAAGTATATAATTCACATATGATGGGAATATATGAGGAAATATCAGTTCATTATTACCATCGTTAAGTCCATGTTCCATGGTGGCATAGGTTACATGGTTTGATAGGATCTGATGTGTCCAAAGACTCCATATTCACCTGTATCTGCTTTGGCTTGGATTCTGTGGTTGGATGTGCTTCTTAATGCTAACTACTCTACAGCATGGGCTGGGTGTTTTTTATATGCTACCTGCACTTTTGAAGTTACCACACAATTCACAGGAGTGTGAACCCTGGGGGTGTTAGGAGCTCACTTTGATGCTAGGAAATGAGGGGATTACTATGAGGGTGGCGGGGGAAAAGCAGCTTCTTGTAGAGGGATCTGCATGGCTATCACATCTAATATGGGAAAGGGAGACAGAAAAAAGAAAATGCTCAGTAGGAGCTGCAAGAGATAGATAATAGTGATAAGATGCCCAGGTTGTTCCTTAATGTACAAAGTGATTATAAGAGCATGGATGGGAGAGCAGTTCACAAGACTGTATGGGAAAGAGAATGAGGGGATAGGGGGATGACTGAAAAATGGGTAGGGCTGAAGAGTGGATAAACAAAGAGCTGGAGAAGACAAAAGGATACAGAAGAGGGTAGCTGGGGGAGGGAGTGGTAGGAGCAGTATTCTATTAGTCAATTTGCATAACTGTTAAGTTACAGGGACATAAACACACCAACACTGGTTATCAAGTGGTGGTGGTTGTGGGACAAACACAGTTACAAACACACACACATAGATACACACACACACACATACACACACGTGCACACACACACACACGTGCGCACACACACACACACATGCGCACGCGCACACACACACACACACACACACACACACACACATATGACAGGCTTCTTTACCAAATCCTCTCACAAGGCTTTGGTCAGCCTAAGGCTATAGAAGAAGATACTTGCCTGCACCTATATATATATATATATATATATATATATATATATATATATATAACAAATACGGATAAGGGTATATTAAATAGCATACAAGATAAATTCTTGAAATTTCTGCTTCCAGAGAAGTTAGATCCATCACTTGGTAACAGTTGGTAGTAATTCCAAATGAGAAAATATTTAAAAAAAAAAACATTAAGAAAAAGACAGTCGGGTTGTCTGAAGACAAGAGGACAACTGTGGACATGTGTTTCTGTCTCAATAGGTGTCATCAGCACAGCAATTGTCCCACCTGATCTTCAGCAGGCAGGATGGGAAAATTTGATTTATACACAAAAGACTAGAATTCATTTATGGCCAAGGTAATTTGGATAAATAAAATGAAAATGTGCCAAAAGAACTCAAAGCACCCAGTGGCATGTATTTGAACAAGAAAGACAAATAAAGAATATTAAATAACATACAATATGAATTCTAAAGTTATTGAAATTATCTCTGCTTTTAAAGACAGCAAGTTAATTGCTTCATGTCAATTGCTACCAACTTTAAATGAGAATCAAGGATTCTCCAAAATGACCGTACCATTAAAGAAAAGACAAAGACACACACATACATATGCACACACACACACACACATGTACACACACATACATACACACACACACATATATATACATACATATATATATGCATATATGTATGTATATATATGTGTATGTATGTGCCTATGAGTGTGTGTGCATGTGTGTGTGTGTATGTATATATATATATATATATATATATATATATGTAGATATATGGATACATACATATTTGTGTGTGTGTGTGTGTGTGTGTATTTGAAAAAGGAAAAGAATGACTACTGGTAGTTCTAATCAATTAAATTTTTTAATAATATAATTTTACAGTTTGGTTTGTAGATCTAGTAAGTTCTTTGTTAACTTCGGTGGAGAGATTTTTTAAGTTCACATATACATTGGGGGGAGGGGATTAGTGAAATGGTAGTGTACCTCCAAGGGTTGTTCTTCTTTTCAACAATCGAATGTGTGTATGTATATATATGCATGTATACATGTGTGTGTGTATGTATGTACATATATATA
>NC_068982.1:87384244-87384873 GCF_001194135.2 Octopus bimaculoides | reverse complement strand
ATATATATATATATATATATATATACATATGTGTATATGTATGTATGTATATATGCGTAGCCACTACACATTCTTTATTTTCTCTCCTTGTTTCTTTCTGTGCTCCTTTCTGTGGAAGAGCATAGGCTTGAAACGTTAAAGATTTTTCACTTTTAACTAATACATCTGTTTGTTGTCAACACCACCTGTCTTCGTCTTTTGTTTTTGTGAATTCTCTCTATATGTATATATGCCTGTGTATATATAAATATATATATGTATATATGTATGTATATGTATGCATGTGTGTATATGGGTGTATAGGAGAATTCATGAAAAAACAACAGACAAAGACAAGTGGTGTAAACAACAAATGGATGTATTAGTATAACGCTCGGGAATAGAGAAAGTCTTTAACGTTTTGAGCCTATGCTCTTCAACAGATGGAACACAGAAAGAAACAAGGAGAGAAAAAAATATAAGTGTAGTGGTCAGCGATCTATCATGGTGAATGCCAGACAGAAGGATCAAACAGGCGAGTTGAGAAGAAGGGGAGATAACAAAAAAGTAGTGATCCCAAAACGAAGGTGCATGTGTGTGAGAGAATGCTGATGATCTTAAGGTTACTTTTTGTATGTTTATATGTAGGG
>NC_068982.1:87381353-87384234 GCF_001194135.2 Octopus bimaculoides | reverse complement strand
GCATGTGTGTGAGAGAATGCTGATGATCTTAAGGTTACTTTTTGTATGTTTATATGTAGGGAAGTAAATATGTGAGCTAGCATGATCTCCCCCACCTCCCCTCCCAATATAAGAAAATACATTTCTATTAACAAACATTTCAAAACTAACCTTATTTCTTTCTCTCTACTATCATCACTTTTTATCAAAAGACACCTTATACCTCATTAACCTCTACCCCTACCCCCCAGACACACACCTAAATTCAGCTATAAAAAAAGAATTTGAAAAACATCTGACCATTATATTTTTACCAAAGGTCAACTATTCAAATGAAACCAGCTGGAGGACACTTTCGAAAGCCCTTCATAAAACACTCCTTAAACACCCCACCACCTCCCCACTCCACTTTCAATCAATTACCTTGTTTCTACCATTCACTATTTTCTTTCAACTCTTGTTCATCAACACTCCTTCACTCTCACACTTATTAACAAACCCCAACCCCACCACAGATACACCCAAATCTCTTAAATATAGAATGACACAGCACAACAATACCAGAGATCAGTTTTGTCAACTGCCACCCATGAATGCAAGAAAGTTCTCCAGGAAAGTTAACAAGGAACCTTTAAAAAATCTCCCCACCAAAGTTTACAAAGAACTTACTAGATCTACAAACTAAACAGTAAAATTATATTATTAAAAAATTAAATTGATTAGAAATACCAGTGAAGTCATTCTTTTCCTTTTTCAAATATACCTAACTGTACCAAGGATTTCACACATTTTCCTATATATATATATATATATATATATATTTATTTAGACACACACACACATTCACACATATGAGGGTTGGCTGAAAAGTTCATAGTCTGACCAAGATACTCTCGAGAGTGAAAATATTAATAGTCCATAGAAGCACTCTTTGATTTTGATCTGATTGGCATGCTAGTGAGTGAATTTGGTAAATGGAAATTGTATGGAAGCCCAGTGTGTGTGTGTGTATCAGTGTTTGCCCCTACCCCCACACCACTTGATAAGTGGTATTACTTTTTGCTCTTAACTTAACAACTTGGCACAAGAAACAAAAGAATAAATACCAAGCTTAAAAGTAAGTACTCATATTGATCTGTTCAATAAAATTCCTTTGAGGTGGTGCTGCAGTATGGCTGCAGTCCAATGACTGCAACAAGTAAAAGATAAAAGACTGGTTTGACACAGGTAATTTTTCACAGTAAATCCTGGTGCCTGTCCTCTCATTAATTAAATTGAGATAATATAAATCCTGTAAAACACAGGCACATATGGAACTTCAGTTAACAGAAGAGTAGTAATTATTGTGATGTGACTGATACCATTTTGCTTGTCTCAGCAGTGACACAAGTAGATGAGCTACTGTATTAAGGGAGCTTCTACCTGGTAATTGACCAGCTAGAAATAGCAAACTAATTTCCTACAAACCAGATCCTACCATCTTAAAATAATGTACATTGAGACATGCTGGAAAAAGACAGGAGGATTGTTGCTAAATGCCTTTTATCACAGGTCTGTTATATCAAGACTGACCTGGGACTTAAAAAGGAAACCACAACAGACATACAGAAAAATACTGGATTGTGGAGAGATTGTTACATTACTTGAAATGATGGATATGTGGGCTATGTTTATACATTTGGTTCACTACTTGAGTGTCATTATTATTTGATGACCTTCAAGTAGTCAGCCAATGTTCAGGTATGTTGTCCAGTATGACTATCTCTTCAGTCTCTAGGTATATCTGTATACCTGCAGAGGGACACTGCCAGTTACCTGGGGGCCTCACTGATCTAAGGGTCCACTTCTGATCTACGTATACTGTGGCTTGCTGTCAATAAACAAATACTATAAGGCTCAGTGCACTGATTTGCCCAAGGGCTTATAATACCTGTTGCTGTGACTTGTAACTACACATTATAACTGCAACAACTGCAACAAATCAAATTTTCTAAATTTCCTCACAACATTGCAGGAAATTTGTTAGTAATCTTCTATTTTAACAATGTACACAAGAGTTATTTTAATTCCTTTAGTAACAGTGAAATTCTAGCAGTGAAAGAGAGGAGTTATATTAACAATACAGAAACATTGAAATCTACTTTCAACTTTTGAAATTTTTCATCTAGGTTAGAAATGAAATTACAATAAACAGCGAGAGAGCCAAAATTCTAAGAATAATTCTATAACTGGATGGCAACAACAATATGATTGAATTGATTATCAAATCAGAAATAGATAGGAGGAGAAAAAGCAGAACATAAACTTAAGAAAAAACATAAGGCTTCACTAGATCAATATATCTCATTGTTGATAACAAAGACTTTTGGTAAAGAATCTTGGCACAAGAAATCTGATTATATGTTTTAGTAAGAGATGACTATCATCGCAACAACAAAATGTACTTTTGTGTTTTGCTTTGTATTGTTTTTTTCACTTTTGTTTCTCTTTATATCTTTATATTCCATGCAAACTTCTTCCTATAGAATTACTTAGCCTGCTAGAAATAGTAGCCAAATCACACTTCAAAACAAACCCTACTGATTTATAAAAAGGAAGTACATATTGGATAATGTAGTCCTGGATTCACTATGTTGATGGAATAATTATCACTGGAATGTAAACATTTAATCCTGTGTTCATCTGATCTGGGACTAAGTAACAAACAGTAACATCTGGTGGTTTGATGGCCTAGAAAATATATAGCAACAGGGAACAGCCTTTGACCTCTCACACAGAAACACAGACTCCTGTACACACATATATATATATATATATATATATATATATATATACATATATATGTATGTGTGGTGTGGTATGTATGTGTGTGTATGTTTGTATGTATATGTATATAGATATA
>NC_068982.1:87370826-87381308 GCF_001194135.2 Octopus bimaculoides | reverse complement strand
TGTGTGTGTGTGTGTGTGTGTGTGTGTGTGTGTGTGTGTGTGTGTGTGTGTGTGTCTGTCTGTCTGTCTGTCTGTATGTATATATTATTGGTCAGCTGTCCATAGGTCAAAAGAAAATCACACTGTAAAACAGAACTTGAGCATTTAAGGCATATAGCTAAATAATTGATCAGAAAGTTAAAATTGGTTTAACATCTACTATTGCACTCGATAATATGGATAACCCATCAGACACGCTGGTTGGAAATACATAACCATTTAAATGCTAGAAGTAAATATAGTCTTGATCAGCTTAGTGATGAAAAACAAAACCAAAAAAAAAAAAAAGATTTAGCTGCTGCCCTCATGGTAGAAAATTTGCTTTGAATTCACAAACTGAAATTTTTAATCACTGCCATCATGACAGAAAATTCATTTCAGAAATGTGGTCTTATTCATTTGCATACTAGATAACAAGAAAATACATACAAGCACAGCTGACCACCTGCTTCAGCCATGGCTGGAATCATATAAGGAGAGGCAACTCTTCGTTACCTCTTAGAAAAGGTACTTTCATTTCATTTTTCTCACAATCAAACAGACTGAAACAATTTTTTATATTTACCTCCAGCTTTAAAGAGGTTATGGATTTCTGGCCAGCATGTAAGATGAATTGTCTATATTGCCTAGTGTAATAGTAGATGCGAAACCAACAATAACTTTTTGTCAAGTTATATGTTTCCATGTAAAAAGCACTGATATTGATGCCACATAAAAGCACCCTGGAGGCCATGGTTGAAGTCAGTGACAATTTTATTGAATAAATTTACTCTTTAGTATTTCAAGATATTGTAATGTAATTTTGGTAATACAGTTCTATATTTAAGAGATGAGGAATTATGTACATTATTTACATTATTGACAGTTAAGGGATACCTTAGGAATGAGAACCCAGGTTTGAAATTTCCCCAAGACACCTGATGAAGACTGGAGGGCATATCAGCTGAAATGTGTTAACAACAAACAAGATGAGGACAAATATCCATCAACTGTAAATAATGTAATTTTGGAAAATATAACTGTTAAAATGAGATGTCAGTGTTATTTTCATTTTTGCGTAATTTAGATGACAATATATTCACTGCACCCTGTACATATAACCTTTTATTGGCCTTGACCATTAATATTTAAGTGCTCCTTCATCTTCTTTTACATCTACACATGTATGTACATACATACATATAAATATGTATGTATGTATCTGTGGGCTTTTTTGAAATTTCTATATAGCAAAATTACTTACAGGGATTTGGGTAGCCCAAAACTACAATAGAAGAAAATTACTAGCAGGGTTTTGGCTGGCCAAAGACTACAATAGAAGACATGTGCCCAGGGGCTTGCACAGTGGGATTGAACCTGAAACTATGTGATTGTGAAGTGAATTTCGTAGCTTACACATCCATGCTTAACCACATAGACATTCTCCCCACCTCAAATGAAGTGTTCACATTTAACATTAATCACATGAATTTTACAAATGTCTCCTAATTTCTCAATATGATTGCAAAAGCTATGCATACACACACTTCTCTTTAGAAAAACTAAACAGATGTACACAATAGAAAAATGACTTAGAACAGAATAAAATACAAAATTACGAAATATATGACGAAATAAATGAAAATTAAATTATCACTTTTTTTTTTTTATAAACTTACTTTGAAGTTGAATCTTACAATATTTTGTGGTGCATGTGGGTTATTGGCTGTCAAAATGCGAGTAAATTCTTCTTTCAATTCCTTTAATTGTAAAGCACAGAGAACATTAAAAGCAGAATTTGTGTGTTAATAGAAATAATTTTTTAAACAGTTTAATCATACACACATAAACTAATAACATTGACGGATTATCAGAAATTTAATTTTCTCTTGATTACTCTTTTGATTTTTTTTTTTTTGCTAATTTTTGTATTTGTAATTAATTTATTGTCGCAAAAGAGAAATCATTTTTTATTGCCTGACAATGAATATCCAGGCTTAGTAGTTAGGCGTGTTGGACTCATGATCATAAGGTTGGGGTTTCAATTCCAGGACCAGTTGGCACATTGTGTCTTTGAGCAATATGCTGCATTTCACATTGCTTCAGTCTACTCAGCAGAGTAATACAGCCCTTTTCAGCTCTATTTCCCTCTAGCTAGTGTATCTTTAATTTTCTTCATGTGCTGTGAGAGCTGAGAGAATATTTATGTCAGCTCACCAATACAGAGGCACTTAAAACAGCTAGTTAAAAGAATGATACACGCTAGAAGATCATACTCACTAGCAAGTGATGTGTATAACTATTTTTATGGGGGTATCTCAATCAAGGAAATTAATGGACACTTGTTGTTGAATATCTGCAGACAATGACTTTAATGCTACATTTTATTCGTCACACACAATATGTAGTCAGAACTAGAATTTAAATTCAAAAGTAAGATGATCCAATATGAACAAGGAACACTAACTCTGATGCTGGACTGACTTCTCTTGACCTACATTTATCATTTGCAAGTCAGTATATTCATTGTTGTTATGAGTTAGTTAAGTGAAATACTGAGACAGAATGATTGTTACTAAATATAGAAATGAATGCTTCATAAAAATTACTTTTAGCTCCATTGAGTAAATGGCTGAACTCAGTACTGAAAGCTAACAGTTAGGTTGTTAATTTTATAATGACATTACTGTTTAGAGCAATTAGTTGTTCTCACCCCTGTGGTACATAATGCCAACTAGATGGACTGAGAGTTAAGCAACTTGTAACAGTGAAGTGCTGCTGACAGAATATGAACTTCTAACTTCTTGGCCAGTAGGCAAACACTCTTTAAACGTGATAATCTCTGTATCTTAGGGGTAATTAATTATGAACAAATTATTACTGCAATAAGTTCATCTCATTAGATGACTAAGTCAACTACATGTCTTTTAATGAAAAAAAAAAGAACGTATCCATCAATGGGTTATCATATCTACTGATAAAACCAGCAAAAGCTTGGGTTTTCTATTCAGGCTACCAACAAGAGGAATTGAACTCAGTACTTTGAGTTAACAAGGAAATCTCTACATAGACGTTCAATTGGTTGGAAATAGCAGTCACCTCTTCACTCTCAAATCGTCTCATCTTATGAAAAATAACCCTGAAAATATAACCAAGAATGTATTGGACATTGCATCTGAATAAAAAATGGGTTGCAACTAGAAAGCTTTTCACCATGGGTCTGCTCACTCACAGATGGCCTGGAGCTAAACAACAACAAACCACTTACCAGTTTTACCGTATTGCTACTGCCTACCATAGTGGATTGCTTATACCCTTCAGTACCTACTAACATCCAGACAGACTGAGCTATTCAAAACTTAACTGTTTCTACTGTAATGGACACTATGCAGTACCAGTGACAAACTGCTGAACTTTTTGTTGGAGATTCTTTAGACTATTTACTTGGTTTTCCAATTTGTTTTGTGCAAGAATATAAAGAAGACATTACAAGTGAGAGATGTCAACCATCACATATACACAATAGTTTTTTTTATTAGTTTACCAGCAAGGGGAAAATAAATAAAAATTACTCACAGCTTCAGTCAAATAGAGTTGGTCATCCGGCTTCACTAATGTTTTACTCTGCCAAAATATAACCACAAATAGAATATTGAGTGTAATTATTATTGCCCTTATGTACAGGTAAACAAGATACAGCAAGCAGAAAACTATGGGTAATGGAATGCTGAAACAGTGTATGTTGAATTTATAACGGACACCATTAAAAATAGATTCTGAAGCTTCTATAACTTTTTGAGGTTATCCGTGATAAAAATTATTGTACAAGCGTATTATTGTCATTTATTAAGTTTTCTGCCTGTTTTTCTATGCCAGCATGAGTTAGTCAGATAAGATATATATTACTGAGGCATGGTTTTACAGCAGGATGTCCCTACCTTCTTTTCATGTAAGAACTTTTCATTCCATTTGTCTTCAAAACTGCAAAGCTCACAAAGGAATTGATAGGGAATGTCAAAAAATATCATTGTTTGTAGCTCAGAGCTTTTTCATACAAAGCACAGAATGTAAATACTCCCCCACCGCTCCCCCCCACATATAAATACATACATACAACCATACATACATACATACATACATACATAATGCATGCATGTATAACTACCTACCTACCAACCTACCTATCAAATACATACATATAGACACACACACACATGCATACATACATACATACAGACAGACAGACACACACATATATACATACACACATGCACACATGCATACATACATACATACATACATACATTAATCAAAGTACAAGTGCATATTTTTTTCAGAATTTTTTTATTTTTAGATGGCTATATATGATATATATATAGAAATTGGTGAGCTACAAGTTTGTGTCAAGCTCCAATGTCAGCTTTGGCATGGTTGACATTTGAGCATATCCTGCCAAAATATGCAACCCACACCAGCATAGAAAACAGATGTTAGATGATCACACACACACACACACACAACAGTTTCTGTCCACTAAATTCATCCACAAGTTGTCGGTCAGCCTGGACTGAATTCAAAACCATGTAATTAAGAAGCAAACTTCTTAACCACATCTAAGTATTTATTTAAATCCATCTACATCTGTCTATCTATCAATAATAAAGTTAAATTTTAATATTGATTTCTACATAATATGACATATATTTAAATTCATGCTCTAGTTGCAATGATATAAGATAGCTATGGGTGTAAATAGAGCAAGAGACATGAAATAATAGAATTAGTATAGATTTTTGTTGACACTCATCCTGAAAATAAGCCCTGGTATGTGTCTGCATGAATGTGTGTGTGTGTGTGTGTGTGTGTGTGTGCACGTATGTATGTATGTATGGGTGTATGAATGTATGCATACAGTGTAAATAAACATATACACATATACACACACACATCTGTGTAGTTATATAACGTAGTCGTAGTAAAAGAAGAAGAAGAAGAAGAAGAAGAAGAAGAAGAAGAAGAAGAAGAAGAAGAAGAAGAAGAAGAAGAAGAAGAAGAAGAAGAAGAAGAAGAAAAAGAAGAAGAAGAAGAAGAAGAAGAAGAAGAAGAAGAAGAAGAAGAAGAAGAAGAAGAAGACTTGTTTCATAATGTTAAAGATTTTAACTAAGACTCCAATTTCAATCCATTCTTAATGTTATTGAAAGCATAACATTTGAACTTATTTTGTTATGTTAAAAGATTTCAGTTATCTCATTCAATATTTAACATTAAAAGGAATGTTAAATTTTATATTGTTTCTTTCTGTCATTCTATAGTTAATGATTGTTGATATTTTAACACTCAAATGTCATGACAAGGTGCATAATATTATAGATGACATTAGATATTACAGGTGCCAGTTTGAGACAAAAAATAACTTCACTGACAGGACTCAAACCATGTATCTTTCACAAGCTGGATGAAGGCATTAGTGATTACAAAATAGAGTGTCTGCTTCTCTCTCTGTTGAAATACACTGACTTTGATTCAATTTATTATTAAAACAATGAAAAATTTACTAAAATAACCTTGTCATTCTTAAACTGGTGTTTGCAGCATAAATTAGCACAAAATTTTGATGCTACATTTTAATTTAGATTACTTTAAGACAGAAATTTTGTATCATAAAACCAGTGACATTCTCAGGTGGATTGGCATCAAAAAGGATTAAATCTATTTTGCTGCTATTTTTAACAGTACTGTTTTTGTCTCCACAAGATAATTGGCCAGTTACATTGCACTAACGTAATAATATTATAACTTTATATACTACTGCCCAATATAACAAAGTGCCCTACCTTAATTTGATGTTAGCAGCAGGAAATAATTCTGTGATGTAGTTTTCTAATGAATTAACTGCCAACATCTTTGGTGTAAAATTATATTGGATACACTACATTGTGCTTGCCACTTCATCTTATCAAATTTATTCCCACTAGATAATTCAGTCATCACTTAGTACTTTTAGTAGAATAGACTAATCATTTAACTGCTTTGTTGCCATATTTCTTTTAAGATATACTACATTTGTTTCAATTGATTCTGAAGATAACTAAGAATTTACTAAAATAAGTTTTTCATAATTAAACTGGTGTTTGGAACTTAAATTAGCATGAAACTTTAATTGATAGTTTAATTTAGATCACTTTAATATAGGAAGTTTGTATCACTGTATCACAGAGCCAAAGTTGGTCTTAAGCAGGTTGGCATCAAAAGGTTAAAGAATATATTGTATCATACTTACATGCATCCAGTCTTCTGTATCAGCATCCCCAGTTTCAGTTAAATCATCACCATCCTTCAAAATATGACAACAATTTAAACATTTTACAAAACTTCAAGGAACTGAAAACCTTTACAAAAGTAATTATGAAAAAAAAAGACACAATTTAACTTGTAACTTAAAGTAGCATGTAAGATCACAATTAGCTGATTTAGTATTGTATTGAATATCCAATTAAAAGGCAAGTGTTTCATACCCTGTCACTGGTACTTTGTGGTGTTAGTCGAGACATTTAGCAAGTCATAAGTTGTTTTAATCAGCCTCAATAAAGTAAACCTGTAATCAAAGAGGTTCCATTCATGACTATCCTCATTTTTTTGAGACATGTATTTACCTTGCCTCTGATTTTTTAAGGCATTAAAGTGTGATTAGATGGAAATTTGGCTGATATCTCTAGCAGGTTGGGGCTAGTCTAAATCAAGATTACAAATGCATGTAGCAGTAGGAGTGCTGTAGAACTAATGTAGTTTATTAGCAGCTTGCAGTGCTGGGTTTTATTCCAGCTGTAGGAAAAGCTATTTCTACAGGCTAGCATATTTGCCAAAAAAGATTTATCTCTCACCTGCTTTACATTATAGAAACTGGAGATTCATCAAATAGATTAGCTTTAAATTAGTTAATATGGTAAGTGTCACAAAGAAGACAGAAAGCTATTGTTAAAATAAATCAATAAAATGAGCCAACTCAGAAGGATTTATGTAGTCAATCAACCTGCTAGAAATAACAGCTAAATCTTTCTTAAACTTTTTTTCAAAAAGGGAAGGAAACGTTGGATAATATTGTCATACATACACAATACTCAATAAGTTAAAAGGATGGTCATGGCTAGGACACCTTTAATCAGATTAGTGGTCTTCTCTACTAGGGTGGACCTGGGGGCTAAACCATAAGAAGAAGTCTGCAAAATTTTAAATTTTGTTTTTTAATGGTTTTGTTAGATGAGGAAGCACTGCACCTATAACCATTTCTATGGTCTACAAGACTATGAGAATAAAAGGAGAATTATTCTCAGACCAGGGGCCTGGGCCAAATGTTTGCACTTGAGAGGACTTTATACAAAGCACCCAGCAATCACGTGGTTGAGCTAAACCATGTAATGGATTGAGTTGAAACTATTTCATTTTGTTTATATTTTTAATGCCCTTCATTAAGGCATGGAGCCGGCAGAATTGTTATCTCACTGAACAAAATGCTTAGCAACATTTTTTCCAGCTTTACATTCTGAGTTCAAATTTTGCTGAGGTTGACTTTGCCTTTCATCTTTTTGGGGTTTATAAATTAAAACTAGTTGAGCATGGGTCAATGTAATTGACTAACTACATCTCCCAAAATTTCAGACCTTGTGCCTTTAGCAGAAAGATTTAATGGCTTTAGTAGAAAGTATGGTCACTTCAGCTCTCATTGTCTACTTGCTCTGAAGTCATTAGAGCTGATCACCTGTTGGTGAATACTTCAAATCATGAAATGTTAAGGCATTTGTTGCATACATTACGGAATAAAAGAAATACAAGAACTGGAATATGGCAGAGTTGTTAGAGTGTTAGATACAATGCATCGTGGTATTTATCCCAACTCTCTAAGCTCTGTATTCAAATCATGTCAAGACAAACTTTGCTTTTCATCCTTTCAGAGTCATCATCATCATTATCATCATTTAACATCTGTTTTCCATATTAGCAAGGGTTGCCAATCCAATATAGTGGATTGACAGACCTGTTAAAGAGTAAAGCAAGATGGCTTGCAGTATATCCTCTGGCTCTTTGCATTCTGCTAGCAATACCTTCAATGATACTGGTGCTAAGCATAAGTGACTCAAGACAGTGGCCTTTTCCTTGGATAAACATCAGTGCCATGGAGAGAGCGGAGTCTTGCATATATGAGCAAGAGATAGACTTTCTCAAAAAAAATAAATAAATAATACCTTGCCTAGGCCTACACATTCTTGTGCAAATACAGGATCATATTGGTTTCAGATTTTGACACAAGGCTAGAAATTTCAGGGAAGAGATTTAATCTATTACATCATCCCCAGTGCTCAACTGGTACTTGTCAATCCCAAAAGGATGAAAGGCAAAGTCGACTTCACTGGAATTTGAATTTTGAATGTAAGAATGGACAAAATGCCACTAAGCATTGAGTAAAAACTGTTCTAAGCATAATGATTTTGCTTATTAACACAAAGGAGTACAGTCAATTAAATAGCTATGACTGGTATTGTTAAATTTGTAGCCCTGTGCCAATGTCTTCTAACTGGAAACTGAGATTTTGTGGTTACTGTTATGTAGCTCTGTTCATATAATAAGACAAATTATTCTAATTTCTCCATTTTAAAGAATATATAGAATTCGTTGTGTGGGACTTGGTGTCTGCCCATTGAACAGGTCAGTTGGCTATGTATAAGCTTCCTAGCTGTGTTAATTGATCCATGATTAAGTGGATATTAACATATTTAATGTAGCAATCCAATCTTCAAAATATAAAATATAAAATGAAAAAAAGAAAAAAAGTAGTGAAAAGAAGTATAAGCATTAATGATAATTCTTGCCAAGAAAAACAAGGGAAATGACTCTGGAATCCAAGTTGATTAAAAATTCAATAAGGTCTGCAGCGGGGAGCAAGTTGCTTTAATTGAGTATGCAATTTAATGATCCATAATGATAAGAAATTCTCTTACACCAGAATATGTGTGTGTGTGTGTGTGTGTGTGTGTGTGCGTGTGTGTGTGTGTGTGTGTGTGTGTGTGTGTGTGTGTGTGTGTATACACACATATATATAGGTTGAAAATATGTGGAAAACATATATAAAAAGTGGAAGAGAAATGCCTTCATTTCATATAGTTTAATATCTTGTTATAAAGAAATTTTTTTATATAAATACATATTTTATGGATGTCATGAAATCCAACTGGTTTTCGCTATTTAAATTAGCGAAATAAATATCTCATTCAATCTAGCAAAAAGGATCTGTACAATTGCATCTAATGCAACCACTTGGGAACTTTTCCTACAAGAACTCAAAATAACACTCACTGAATGTCAATACCTACCTGCACTTATAGACCATGGAATTAAACATGCTAAGAAATTGGACACAAACACACTAAGGACAACAAAACAAAACACCACACCTCACTTTAAACCACTCCCATATATATCAACCCACAATCCCAGAAACAATGAAGCATACAACACAATTATACAAAATCTCCTTCTGCTCAATCAAGACCTGAAAATGAACAACATCCTAAATACACATAAACTCCTCAAACGCAAAAGACAACACAAATCACTTAAGAGATTCCTAACAAGTGCAAAACTATACTCAATACATACGGTACCAACAGTTAAAAAATGCAGATGACCTAATTGTGGTACATGCCCATACCTAACTGAAGGCTCAGAATTCCCATTCCAGCAAGGAGAAAAATTCTCAGTTAAGACTAACTTCACATGTACTTCCCAGAACCTTATCTATGTCCTAACCTGCTCAGGTTGCGGCCACAATTATGTGGGCCAAACGTGCCTTACTTTGAGACACAGAGTCACGCTGTATAAAGAGCAGATTTGTTTTCCTAAATACGGGCAGATAGCCCTGAGCGAACATATTGACAGATGCACAAGAAATAAAATGCTGAATTTCTATAGCTTTCCATTATACCAATGCAAAGATTCAATCTTCTTACCAGAACACCTAAACAAGGAAAACCTGTTCATACAAAAGTACAGACCACACCTTAATATACAAACTTGACTACCTGATCCTTACACATTCCTATTTCAACAATTATACTGAGGTGTTACTTGTCCTCCTTGCCACATGTTTCCCCCCTTTGTCCACTCTCTAGACTCATTCTTACTTTTCAAGCATCCAAAATGGCAAGACCCCTTTGTCACAAGAATTGATTACTTCACAATGCCCCTTGAAAAGCTAATTTAAATAGTGAAAACCAGTTGGATTTCATGACATCCATAAAATATGTATTTATATAAAAATTTCTTTATAACAAGATATTAAACTATATGAAATGAAGGCATTTCTCTTCCACTTTTTATATGTCTTCCACATATTTTCAGCTCATAATTTCACCACGTGGTATATACTGAATCTCCAGTATTTTTCCTATATATATATATATATATATATAT
>NC_068982.1:87357515-87370615 GCF_001194135.2 Octopus bimaculoides | reverse complement strand
TATATATATATATATATATATATATATATATGTATACTAAAGAGTAAAGGGTAAAAGGTATAGATATAAATATTTATCTATATATGTATAAATATAAAACACTCATAAACAATAGCAATAATAAACAGTATCAAAAACAACAACAATAATAACAACAGTTATGATACCTTTGTTGATCCAGCTTGTTTGGAAACACTTAATCTCCGTTTTGATATACCTTTTGTTAGTATCACCGATGATGGCTGTTAGTAATATTAGTAAGGAAAAATATGTTATTTGCATAGCAAATGTCGAAGTATATTAATATTCCACTTATATGATGATGATGATGATGATGATGATGATGATGATGATGATGATGATGATGATGAGGACAACAATGATGTTGATGATGGCCATGATGACCACTGTGACGCTAATTACTAGACTACAAATAAAAACATATTTTTAATGCCAAACTTTAACCTTTTTGCATTGATACTGGTTATATATAGCCAAAATATTCTCACTGCTTTATGTTGAAACTTAGCAGATTCAATCTCTCATACCTACCCTACAATTATATCGTTGTAAAAATAAACAATCACCTCATTGAAATCCAGAAGCTACGAGATTAATGTGTAGTTAATTCTAAACAATGTGAATAAATAAGTATTACATTTGACAGAGTAACCTGAAAGCTAATGAGTTAAAACAAAAAAAATACATGAATTAGATTTTTTTCCCAAATTCTCCATGTCCATTTTTTTTTACAATAGATTTTAATGAAACAGTTGTGTTTTGTTCTCAATAGCTTGATGACCTTTCTACTTCTAAAACTTGAACCATAAAGTGGGAGGGAAACTATTTTGGTTATCAACCAAGCTGAGGGAAACAGAGTTATGTGCTTTACTTAGGACTACAATCACAATAACTGCTATTATAAGATATGAAATTATAATGATATGATCAATAAAACCCAGGACTTTAACCTCACAACTATTGTGATCCTCATAATGGATTCCATTCTATATACTTCTCATTAATTTTTCTAATGTTTGTTTGATTAAGAAGCTTGCTTTGCTACCATAAGATTTCAAGTTCAGGCAAGTGTTTCTCCTACTACAGCACCGGGCCAACCAATGCCTCGCAAGTGAATTTGGTAGATGGGACTTGTGGAAGTCTGTTTTGTGTGTGTGTGTGTCTTTATGCCTGTGTTTGTTTCCTTCCCTTCCATACACACACCACTTGACTTGCTTATGTTCTCATAACAAAGCAGTTTGACAAAAGAGACCAATAGAATAAGCATCAGACTTAAAAAGTAAGTACTGGGGTTGGTTTGTTCAACTAAAAACCCTTCAAGCATGGCTACAGTCCAATGACTGAAACAAGTGAAAGATAAAGAATAAAAATAGCATTTAGTTCTTTGCATAGTCACAATAATCATTTGAATAACACATACTATTACAATGTCTTTGTTTTATTTCTTGATAGTCCTCAACACTACTTATGTCAAAAACTGTTGTTAAACATCCACAACTTGATCACTGACACAATTAGTAAACTGTAAACAATACTATAAAGAAATCATGAAAGAAGACAAGTTAACATTATATGTGTGTTTTAAATGGTGTGGTTGACTCTTTCACAATGAAATTAATTCAGTTTCAACACATGAACTCATTGAAGGTGTGTGGCTTTGAGGTTAGGTTTTAGGCTTACAATTTTCTAGGTCATGGGTTTAATTCTTGGGTTTGGCTATGCTTCGTGTCTTTGAACAAGATTCTTTATTTTGTATTGCGCCAGTGCTCACAGTTGAAAATGGCACAGTGGCATTGAGTGGCTTTAACTCTGATGGACAGGTATCCATTTCAATGGCGGAATCTTGTTCTCTCAGGATAAATGCTTTGAAAATCCTGATAAGCTCCAGCCACATGAGCCTTTAGGCTTGAGGTAAGTGGTTTCATGTCAAGGCAATTGCTTACAAGTACCACTCCATGATTCTTTCAGTAGGAGAGGCACAAAGTTTCACTAATTGATTTTATCAAAGTATATTGTTGAAGGTGTACGGTTTAGTGGTTAGGGGTTTTCAGCTCACAATCACAAGGACATGAGTTCAATTCCCAGCAACACATTGTGTCCTTGAGCATGACACTTTATTTCACATTGCTCCACTCCACTCAGCTGGTAAAATGAGTAGTACCTGTAATTCAAAGGACCAACCTTTTTACTTCTTTTGTCATGCTGAATCTCCCTGAGAACTATGTTAAGTGCATGAGTGTCCATGAAGTGCTCAGCCACTTGCACATTAATTCCATGAGCAGATTAATCTGCTAATCAGATCAACTGGAACCCTTATCATTGGAACCAACAGAGTGCCAGCTTATATTGCTTGTTTAGTGTTAAAATCCATATCCATATTAATATTGATATTCTTTCTAATTTTTAGCACACGACCTACAGTTTTGAGGGGAGGGGGCAAGTTAACAACATTGGTCCCAGTACGTGACTGGAATTTATTTCATCAATCCTGAAAGATGAAAACCAAAATAAGCCTCAGTGGGATTTGAACTCAAGCCGTAAAGAGAAAACATCCATATTAAAGTAGAAGCATGGATGACATCATCATTATAACTGTTTTATATCCTCTCTCTCTGCTGCTATGGGTTGGACAGGTTTTCTGAGACAGTATTTTACTGTTATCAACTCTTTTAGTCACCTCTTATGATATGCAGGACATTATGTAGTTATTCAAAAACCAGGACATGTGCAGTGTTACAGAAGCATGGATTTGCATGTTGTTTATCATTCATCAATGTGGTACAAATGGAATCTGTTTTATTAGACATAACTATTTGCTTTATCTGGTGAAGGGAAAAAAACAATGGGTGTAGTAATATTGTTTGAAGTTGTAAATCATATTATTTCTAAATCCCATACCCAACACAAAACTAACATTCAATTTATTGATATGTGAAGAGATACTAAAGCAGACTTCATAGGAGTTGAACACAGAAACATGAAGGAACTGATGTTCCCTCAAAGTTCAGTTCTCTACTATAATGAACAAGTTCCTTAACCCCCTGGGGATCAATGGGGTGCTGCAGCCATGCAGCATATCTTGGGTGAGAAAGCCTGGTGGAGCCTATCATTCTCCAGGTTAAACTCATTTCTACAGTTGAGTGGACTGGAGCAATGTGAAATGAAGTGTTTTGCTCAAGAACACAACGCATTGCCTGGTGCAGGAAATGAAACCACAATCTTATGATCATGAGTCCAACACCCTAACCACTAAGCCATGCGCCTCCACACATTCTCTACAATACTGATTGCTAACAGATACACACACAAGATGTTGTATTTTTGTGGTGTTGTATTTTTGATTATATTAACTCAGTTTTTGACTGGTATTGATTTTATCAATAGCTCTGTATGAAGAAACACAAAAGTCAGTCTAGTAGAATTTGAAAACAAAATGACCAAGGATAAAACTAAGTGCAGCAAAAGACATTGCTGGCCTTCAATCTGCAATTAATATGAAGTATATATAACAGATTCATTAGTGTCAGACAAACATGCTATGTGGTATTTAGTTATAACTATTTAGTTCCTAAGTTCAAATCTTGGTAAGATCATCTTTTATCCTTCCAGGTGATAGGTCAAAAAAATAAAGTACTAGTTAAGGACTGGAATTGATTTAATAGAATACATTGTCCCCTAAAATTGTGTGTCTAAATGGAAAAACAGTTGTATACCTTATTGTATATCTTATTTACTTATTTATTTAAAATCATGACTGGTGGATACAATAGTATTATTGGTTATCAGTTTCCAATATGATAGTTACTGATTCAAAATATTTCTGAGAGTAAGAGTGGCAAGGAAGTACCTGTAACTTGAGACAGAATAAATATCTGTTTTATGGGGTTCTTTTTTACTGATATTTTATATTCTTTATATAGTTTGCATCTACCAAATATCATTCACAAGGTATTGGCCAACCCAAGGCTATAGTAGAAGAAACTTGCCCAAAGTGCCTTGCAGTGGGATTGAACCAAGAATTCTAGGGCTGCAAATATTTGATGAATTTAGTTTTTTACTCTTACTTGTTTTAGTTTCAAATCCTATTTGGATCAAGATTATCTGTCTTTTCAAAAGGAAGGTATGAATAATAAACTAAAATTGCTTCAATCAGTTACACTTTCTTATATACAGAAATATTGACCTTTTATCAAGTCAAAAGTAATCAATAAGCAAATGACATAAAGCAGAGGTATGCTACAAGTAAAAAGATCTATAGCCTGAGTTCCACACTGTCTTCTATTACAGCTTCAAATAAAAGATGCATTGTGGACTTTGTTCTAGTGAAAAATTGAGAATCTTGACTCAAGACAGTAATAGTTTGAACAAAAGAACTGGACTGTTAATGTGTTGTATGCATGTGACCAAGTATCTTTTATGCAAATGTAAGCTTCTTTGAATTTTGTTCTGATTCAGAAAAAAAACATTGATTTTGAAATGTTTGATTAATAGGTTTTATTGATATGTTTTAATATGTGTGTATGGGGGATGTCTATGTGTGCACATGTGCACATATGCATTTGTATATATGTGTGTACATGAATACATAATTCTGTATATATATGTGTGTATGAGTGTGTGTATATGTGTGCATCTGCACAAGCGTATGTAAAATGAACATCCACATACACACTTATTGTTTTTAAAAAACATTGGTTAAAAGTATTACTTTGGAACATTGCTTTAACAGCAATGCACTTGTATGGAGTTTGAAAACCAGAAATGAAATCAAAAGTGTGAGCTTGAAGTAACTGTTTTTTGCATGTGTTGTTTATAAAAGATTTTAAACAGAACATAAGGATAAGCATTTTCTTCAAACTTTCATTTCTTATTTTAAAAAAATATCCAGACAATGGATATTTCAGAAGAAAACCGGGCTCAGTTTACTAGCTGAGGATTAGATATGAGTAAACTCTGAATACTGGAAATTAGAGCCTTTCAGTCACAACGTATTAAAGAATGCTCTACATTTCCACTGAGTTCTGTTATTTATCACTTTTGGTGAATCAACAGACATGTTTATATATAGAGAAAAGACTACTTTCATGTAGGGGCCAGCTCTCTTTTTTCAAAAAGAGACTAGCTAATCATTTAAATTCTTTCAGAAATAGGAAAACAAAAAATACAAGCCTGATCATCATCGTTTAATGTCCACTTTCCATACTGGCATGGGTTGGACGGTTTGACTGAGGACTGGCAAGCTAGGAGGCTGCACCAGGCTCCAATCTGATCTGGCAAGGTTCCTACAGCTGGATGCCCTTCCTAATGCCAACCACTCCAAGAGTGTAGAGGGTGCTTTTTACATGCCACCAACATGGAGGCCAGTCAGGCAGCACTGGTATTGACCACACTTGAATGATGCTGTAGTAAACTAGTTTTGTCAATTAGAAGCAAAATCAATAGCTATTCTATTGATTGGTAACTAATTAATACCGCTAAGCCTTATCAAGTAAGGGGAAATAGATGTGACCTATGCATAGAACTTTACATCAAAACACACATTAATTAATACAAGACACGAACAAGCCTTAAGATGTTTATACAAACACAGGAGGACATTTAAGAGATATAGGGATAATTCTAGATAACCAATACCTCAGAAACAATTGAGCTTGATATAACAAATAGAATAACATGACCTAAACATAACAATACTTAACAACCATCATTAAAAAAAGAACAAACCCTACCCAATATATAACACAAATCATGAGCAGCCCAACGAAAAAATGAAACTAAACAAATTTGAATCCTTCAATGCAAGCACTACACTTGAAATCAAAGACATAACACACGCAATCATTAAAACAAACAAAAGCCTTACAAAAACAATAATCTTAACCATGACCTATTTTAGACTAAGCCCTAACTTCAGACAGGAGTGGCCTATAAATAACAACATCCCAACTCCCATAGAACACTAACTAAGAAAAATTTACTTCAATCAGTTCACTTCAAGGACAATCAAATGTACAGAACCTGATGAAGCAGCACCAACATTATTGCAAGGTTGCATTTGCAACAGTGAGTAGTCAATAAGCAGAAGCATATGTAGGCCATCATAATATGCTGTACATAACTATGAGATAAATTTTGAGGATGTACAAGTCTTCATATTCTTTATCATTATTAATATCAACATATACTACAGATGATTTTTACCATCCAGCAAAGAATATCCAGAAGAATTCACAGAGTGACAAACAAATTGTAGCCACAGACGTTAAATACTGATCGTTGTGGTTAACCATTAATTGGAACTTAACTGACAGCTAATGCAGTATCTGCCTGGATAATCTATCCCTCCAAACTCACTTATATATATACATATATAACAATGATAATGATGATGATGATATATATATATACATACATATGAATGTGTGTGTGTGTGTGTGTTTGTCTCTCATCACTTGCTAATTGATATTAGTTTATTTGTATCTGTGCAACTTAGCAGTTTAGCAAAAAAAGACTGATGGAGTAAGTACTAGACTTAAAATAAATATTGAGGTCAATTCAATTGATTATACCCTTCTAAACGGTGCCCCAGCATGGCTGGACAAGTTAAATTCCATATATTATAAAATATATACACTAATACTGCCTGTAGTAAAGTAACTCACCTTAATTTGATTTATGCTTATGATGAAAAATGATTTCATGTATTAGATTATGAATGGTTTAATTCATAAGATTTTTCAATGTAAAATTATATTAAGCAATATAAGAACCAATTTATAAAAAAAAAAAGAAAAGAAAGAAATAACCCCACAGATAGGATACAAACAACATACCTACTGTATGCCATGTCTATGTTATACTGCAAACAGTCTGCAAGTCCCCATCTCCCACTCTCTCTCTCCCCAATAAACCAATATTCTGTCCTGAGAGTGATTCATTGTTCATTCACTTACCTTTGTTGTTTATGAATATATATATATATATATATATTATAGTGGTAGAAATATTGATTAGTTGAAAATAAAATCCAAATAAAGCATTGATAGCATTAATCAAATTTAATGATTGTAAAATGGCCTTAATGTGTTAACACTCATAACAGAAGATTTAAGCAGCATGTTAATAGATACATTAGTAAAAACTTAATATCCCAATTAAATACAAATAGCTAATTATATTTATATTTATGTTTTTTTTTACGAGTTAGTCAAGGGAGAAGGGACAGTACCTATGAACATTTTCTGGGCCTCTCTGAGATAGCGGGGCAAAAAACAATAAGTCATCCTCAAACCAGTGGCCTGGCCTGAATGCTTACAACAGTGGTTAGTTAAAGCAAATAAAGAATTTAAAATCAAATTACATGAAAATTAATTTCACAAGAAATGTTATTTCTACTGATAGAAAGTTAATCTTTAAAAGTTTTTATTATCATACCATTATTTTTTAAAAACCTTACCCTGATTTTTGTCATTCTCCTTCGCAACATATCCACATTTCCTGTAATCTGAGTGCTCTAAATTGATAATATTGAAGCAATGACAGATGATATTGATGTCCATGTTTGATACAACATAGAATAAATTTCATTTCATTTCATATACATTCTACCTTTCTCTATTGTATGATCAACATAGTCAAAATAACTATAAGTATCTGTAATATGTCTTAGAGATGTGGTATAAGTTGGACATTCACTCTTTGAAATAACCCATGCATTTCCTCACCTTTCACTAATTACACAACAGTTTTTAACTCTTTGAAGAAGAAGCTTATTGATTTTTGTGCACTGAAGATAAAACCATTTTCACATGATACAAAAAAAAAAAATAAAAAATAAGAGTGTCTAGTCAATTCTTGTGTATCCAACTTTTGGTATTCAAATACTGATTTTTGGATTTCAATAAAAAAAGAAGGCATTTTACAAAGGTAAACAATAAAGAATGGAGAAAGAATAAATAAGAAAAGGAAAGGAAATTGTCATCATTGTCATTGCTTTTCCATACATACATAAATCTGATGGAATTCATTGAAGCCCTTTGTGTCACCAACCTGCACCTATTTTCAGCAAGGTAATATGTCTCCATGGTTGGATATATTTTCATGGAAGTTTGTAAATGAAGGATACCACTTGTATGATGGCAATGTTCATTTATAACTATAGTATGATGTCAAAATAAGGAGACACAATCTCACACACATATTATATGCAATGGGTTTCTTTCAGTTTCTGTCTACCAAATCCACTCAAGGCTTTGATTGGTCTAGAGCTAATGCAGAAGACACTTGGCCTTACCCACATCTTATAGTATATAAATGATCAAAATAAAGCATACATTTGCCATTTAATTACTCATCACACTAAGGGAAACAAGTTTTACTCTCTAAAAACTGTGTTACTATTTAAAAGTCAGTAAAACAATATCTGAAATTCAATAGACAAAGAAAATTACATTCTTGAATATCAGCCCTTTCTTCTTTCTAACACAATAGTGTGAGGTTGAACATCCAAGTTGTCTTGTAAAAGTTATGATGGAAATGATTCAACAACAGTCATACAACTTGAACAGTTTTCCATTTATAAGAAATATGAAATGAAATGTTGAGAAGTTAAGATAACTAAATTTCTGAACAAACAAAGCTCAGAAACACAAATCTATGGCCATTGAGTTATACCTCAACTCAAGACAATATTCAGATAACCTCGGTCTATTTGGTTGACAATAATTTTCACTCTTACCTCACAGCTTAGTGGTTATTTATAGAAACAATGTCCATTTCTTGAAGTAGTTGTTAAATCATTTTGCATAATATAGAAAAATCAATACTATATTAAATTAGGAAACCAATGGATTATTTTACATAATGTAATTAGTTGACAACAATATGATTAAATATTAACTCATTTTATCCATTAATTTTATCTCTCTTAACAGCCCAATCCTTGTCCCTGCAAAGCTTATATTCTGTAGGTCTCCTCGTTTTTAATTAGTCTGAAAAATTCGTATTTAACAATAATTGAAACAATCTCAGATACTAGGTTTGTGTTGTTATATTTAGTATCAGGAACATGAAAACGTTAACTTGAAATAATTATACAGTGCGAAAAAGAAAATTAATCTAAGACTAACAATATTTCAAATAGTTCGATAATTAAGAGAGACAACTTCGAACATGTTTTAGACTTTTTTTTTTACCAGCCATGCAAAGACTTCACCATACTTGCTGTAGTAGCGAGGAAAGAATCACTATGGAAATGCATAAGAAAAATCGAATTGTTTTGAGGATAAGTAACATACACACATACACACACGTACGCACGCACGAATGCAAATAAGTTAGTGTTAATATATTTAATTTAGTGAGCAGTTAACACTTTCCACCAGTTTAGAATTACCTTAATTGTCTCAAATAAAGATAATTAAACTGAATATTAAAGGTAATTAAAAGGAATATTCATATGTAAGAATAAGACTAAAACATATATTATTTAATTTCTATGTATAATTACATTTTCTGCCAGCCCAGGCAACAGTTACTAAACGATTTGAATAGTTTTGTGTTACGCTAACGTAGCCAATAAACTAAAGGTAATTCACATTGATTAAAAATAAAAACGTTTAAAAGTTCTACGTTATACGTACCGCTTTCTTATTTAAAGATTTGGATGGCATTTTAAAAGAGTAAATTGAGAAATTAACTCAAACAATTTAGTGCTTGATATCTAGAAAAGTAAGGTGTGCGTTAGTTGCTATGGGTTACATAAATATAATCACGGTTGACACGAGGTGAAAGCCAAGATTATTTACGAAGGTAAGGAACAGAAAACACGTTTTCGTTGTGAATACAGAGTAAAATTACAAATAAATATAATCAAAAATTTTGTTTTTAATAGAAATATCTATCCGGGAAATAGTTATACAATTTAAAGAATAATTATCGATCGATCTAAACCCAGAATCGAACTTGTGAACAAGAGACGTGTATTTACCAAGCGGTAAATAATATTCGTCTACTGTTGTCACATGATTACAATTCTACTTCCGGTAGTTGCATTCGTGGGATTCCAGATATAAATATTGTTTACTGCTGCTCGTTTAATTTCCTTTTGCCTAAAATGTTCTGGCAATACTTCTCTGATCGTTATTGCTGTTATAGTCCAACATAATAGCAAAGACAGAGTTCAATTGCTGGAATCTTATTTACTCTTTCTTTGCTTTCCATCACTATTTTCATTTTCTCCCCGTTTGTTTTATGTTAGCTACGATCTGGATTTACAATTCACATTGCCGATGGATGGTATGGAAGACAGTGGCTTTGATAGTGATCCTAAGCCGGTTACACAAACAGAACAGCTGAAAAAAATAGTAGGTACTTTTATTGATTATAAACGAAGATTTTCTCTATGCATAGGCATAAATCCATTTGTTTCTTTGCGGGGGCATGTGATGTCCACATTGACCATGTTAGTAGTTCGTGTGTTTAGAGAACTTCTTCAGCTATGGGGGGGAAACTTGTATCTAACATTATAGGGCTTTCTCTTCGTCTGAAATTAGAAAATTATTTTACACTCTCTGACCCAGGGACAACCCCCTAAGAGACAGATTCTTCCCTTTTCCCCATTGCCTTCAAATTTATCCGAAATCATGAACTTCATTTACAAAATTCTTGCCAACGCAGACCGCCACCAGTTTTTTTTTTCTTCATGTTTTTAAATGTTGATTGAAAGAGTCTGTAGTGGTGTAGATCGACTAGTGTTTATCGTAGTTCTACATTGCTCTGTACCTTATGGGATCGACCCGATTAGTAAAATACGGACTACTTTTATGTAGGGCTATATGGAGAGGTGAGACAGATGGCCTGGTATAGTGTACCTCGAGGACTCCTTGTATTATAGGGTTCATTTACTATATATATATATATATATATATATCCTCTGTGTATATATCTATGTGTGTGTGTGTGTGTATATATATATTGTATGTGTGTTTATGTTGTTGCACATTTATTACATAACTAAATAAAGTTTCTTATCAGCTTATTAACAATCTACTGTTTACTAATAACTTATTTTTATTGAATAGCTCTGTAGCTACAATCAACTTTTTCTAGAGTAGAATTATGGCCCTGAAGTGAGCAGTTGAACCTGTAGCATGAACGATCAACAGGTTCAACACATGAATGGCGTTTCGTTTTCAGTCCAAATTTATCGTTTCGTCATTCTCGCAGCAGTGACCATCCCAGTTTTATCCTAGATATACTGTTGTAAGATACAGTGTTTTAAAACACGAACTTTATTTTCAAAACGATGTAGAAGCTTTTGAAGAGAGATCTTACTAACTATTTTCAGCAGGGCAAGCGATTAAGTAGGAGCTTCTTCGCTCACTTCACTCTTACAAGTGTTGAAGTAAAGGACGGGGAACATTAACGAACATATTGTGTGAAGTTGCCACATCTGTTTATTGATTACTTATTTAAGCATAATGTCCCAGGTTTATGCGATATATTCATCTTCCTTACGGCAAACCTTATCCCACTTTTTAACTGTTTGTTATGCATTATTTCTCAGCGTAGACTGTCAATAGTTATTTTGTTTTTGTATCCTAACCATTTATAATAATATTTAGTGGTGGACTTTCGGAACAGTCGCTCCACATAAATCGGAATTTCTCCCTTTTTTTTGGAGATTTTCTCAAGTTTTTGTAAGCTACGTTTCGAAACAATGTTGGCGGTGGTGGGGCATTAAAAAAAAATTAAAATCCATATTTTTTTAAACGTCTGCTTCACCGCCATCATGACAGCAGCCAGAAATATATTTTTACGTTTACTTCATGTTTTTGTATTCCACATTTTAAAGAAACTCGTGTAAATTGCATTTTTAGAGAAAAAAAAAAGGAAAAAAAAATTCACTCCACTTTCTTTCATAGTACTTTTCAACATTAAATTTTCTTCCTCCATCATTTTTTATAGTATTCCACACCCTGAAACATTTCTGATAGACTTGTAATTTGAATTAGAAAAGCAAAAATTTTAATTCATGTTGTTCAAATTTCTTATCCTCCACCTTTCATCACTCTTCATCCTTTATTACCATTTCATTCTTGAAAAAAAATTCTTCAGAATTCCATTTTATAATACCCCCACCCCTTTTATTTTGTCTTTCACACTTTGCCATCACATATTTATTAATTTTTTTACTCTCAAATCACATTTTTGTTTCGCTCTTTACCATAGGTTATTTAGCTCCATCCTGTAAAAACTCTTTTATATACAAAATAAAAATTAAATGAATGCAAAACAAAAAATTAAGGTTTAACTCGCTTCAGTGCTTGTGTTGATGGCGAACTTAAGCAACTTTTTTCCATTAAAATGTTTCAACTTATGGACAAGAAAATAATGATCTACCGCCATCCTGGAAAGAAATATTCATTTAGAAAACTTACAAAAAGAAATAGAAATCGATTTAATTCCCATTACATTCAATCTTACATAGCATTTTTTCATTTCATACACAACAGAATTGTGGATCAGGTTTACTTCACCTCGACAAAATACCAGTTGTCAGCTGCTGTTCTTCAGGTTATCATGTATATATATATATAAGCAATAATAAATCTCTGAGTAAGGTATGAACAGTAGCTGCACGACATCATGAAGTATATTTGCCACCTAAATGTGGCTAACCCTTAACGGTTGATGCTACTGTAGCTTGTAGTCCCAGGAAGACATCTCCTCCAGCTGGCTATTGACACACTGTCTGTGCCCTATCGGTATTTGCAAAGAGAAGTCATCATTCCCATCTCCAGCCTGACGTAATACATATGGACCCGAGTTTCTGAATATTGCTTGTTTCCACTTTTTCAAGATCAGTGACTTTTCGTCACTGGAAAAAGTATATATATATATTTGCATTGAGAATCATTTCCCATCGCCAACCAGTGGTTGTCACATGCTGATGATGGGTCAATATCCAGAAACTCAGGTCCATGTGTATCATGTCAAGCTGGAGATGGGAACGATGACTTCCCATTGCAAATACTGATTGGGCACAGATAGTGTGTCAATAGCCAGCTGGAGATGTC
>NC_068982.1:87351069-87357505 GCF_001194135.2 Octopus bimaculoides | reverse complement strand
TACTGATTGGGCACAGATAGTGTGTCAATAGCCAGCTGGAGATGTCTTCCTGGCGCTACAAGCTACAGTAGCATCAACCCTTAAGGGTTAGCCACATTTAGGTGGCAAATATACTTCACAAGATATATAATCGTTTAACATGTTTTCTATGCTAGCACAGGTTGGATAGTTTGATAGGAGCTAGTCAGCTGGGTGTGGGGGCTGTCCAGACCTCCCTAACATAAACCACTATACAGAGTGTGCTGGTTGCTTTTTGCATACCACAGAGGCACAAGCCTGTATGTATGGAGCCTTGCACCTTTACAGGTGCTGGTGCCACATAAAATGTACTCATGCGGTGCTGCATAAATGCACCTGTGCTGGTGACACATAAAAAGCTATATATATACATATATATATATATATATATATATATATATTATGCATGTGTGTCTGTATAATCCTTGTTTTAACTTTCACTTTTCCATGCTCACATGCGTTGGCAGAATTCGTTGAGGTAGATTTCCAACAGCTGGATGCCCTTCCTGTTGTCAACCTCCAAGTAAGTTGACTTTGTTTTCTGGGGAAGTGTACCTTTGTCTAAATCTCATAACATGGGTGTAAATGAGCATCACTGACATACAAGTGATGTTGTTTGTTTCCGGTTTTCTGTGAAAAATATGTCTGACAATGGGACATGAGTGAGTGTTGGTGACAGAAAGGGCAGTTAGCCATAGAAAAGCAGCCCCAACAAATTCTGTCTGATGCAAGCATGGAAAGTGGTCATTAAATGATGATGAATCCTCAAAAACATTCTTCCAGACTATATCAAGAAATTTATTTTTGGTACCCAACTTCACCTCCACCCCAATGGGAATATCAACCCCTTTGACATTGGGAACATTTACTGTTGATAATGTTTGCTATTGCTTAGCTGCAAAAGTTTCACTCTAACCTTGTGTTATGAGCTTCTCTAAATGTTTTCTTCTCACTCAATTGGGATTGGATGCTCCACAATGTTTTTAGGCTGTTGTTTATGAACAGGCTAACATATTTCTCAGGGTTTGTCACTAAAGGTCATTATGAAGATAGATATAAAGAAGGTATTGAATTTTGTCAGATGTGTTGACATTTTGAGCCATGCTGCCAACTAACTTCCATCACTGTATCAATTGCTATGATGACCATAATATTTCCTCTAAATATGGTATACAAAAGAGAGTAAACCCAAAAGGGACCTACTTCTCTTTTCATTTGCTATCATTTCATGGTTTCAAAATAGTTTAAGCTTTCCTTGCATGTTATACTGTCTGCACATTAGGTGCATTAAATGTGTGTCTCTTTGATGTGTAATGATTGTGTCTTTGTGCTGGTGAAAGAGATTAAGGCCAATAGGTGTTGATAGGTTTGATGTCAGGAGATAATACAGAATCAATATTTATGGAAAGATGCAACAATGCGTATTTGTCACAAACAGCCACGTTAACATGAAACAATTGGTGATGAATTGTTAGTGCTAATGTTGCTATTTTTGTTCCTTAGGAGAATACATTTATAAAATGGCATGGGCTAAACCATTATATTCATTATAATTTTGCAATCCCATTCAATTCATATTCTTTAAATCCACTTTAAAATCCCAGTTGGTATGTCTATATATTAAAACTAATAATAAATAATCCTCCATTCCCTACACCACTCAGTATACAAAATAGAATTTGAAGTGCTTCAAGACGAGGCTAAAAAACCTGGTTTGATGCTTGTAAAAACATTTTTTCTTAATACTCCTAAATTTGCTTTATTTAGACTATATTATGTTTTAATTAATAGCTCGCTCAAATTACCTCTAATTTTGTAAAATTATTAAGTGATTTCTGGTATTGTTTGCATAAAGTACTGAAGCATGGTAACCAACTACCTAAGATATTTAAAAGTTTCCATTAATATTTTATCATTTATCTTTGGCCAGTAGCCATGACCTCCACTCATAGCTAGGATATAAATATAAATTATTTTGTTGATAAATCTCTGAGACATCATATTATTTACATTATTAAAATTGTATTACTAAGACTGGGCTTTGTTTCAGGGCTAGTAAATGCTTCTATTTGTGCTGAACAGCTATCAAATGATTACACTAGAGTGCTACTTGTATCTGGGATGTTGCTGCACTCATACATGCATACATACATACATATATGCCTGCATTCTTCATTACATCAAAAGAAACCATTGCCATTTGATTGATATTTAGCCATTTGCTTATCATTCAACTGTTTTTTGCTAAGTTGTGTGGCTAAAGTAGTTCACTTTGCAACTGCATGGTCCCAAGCAAAAACACCTTTCAAGCATTGGGCCTCACAGAGGCAATGACAAATGACTGGGACCTTTGGCAATATGCTGTACTTAACCCATCAAACCAAGTAAAATCATAGTCGTGGTAGATACTGGCATCACACAACTGGCACTTGTACCAGTAACATGTAAAAGCACCCATTACACTCTCAAGGTGGTTGGTGTTAGGAACGGCATCCAGCCAGAGAAACCATGCCAAATCAGACTGGAGTCTGGCGCAGCCTCTCAGCTTACCAGCCCTGGTCAAATCATCCAACCTATGCCAGCATGAGCAACAGAGATTAAATGATGATGATTATATATATATATATATATATATATATATATATACTTGTTTCAGTCATTAGACTGCTGCCATGCTGGGGCACCACCACTTTGAATAAATATATATATTTATGGTTAGTGATTGGGATGCTTTTGCTGCAGTCATCCACAACTCCTCTGCTGCTACTTTCACTGAGCCTCCCCATCTGGGATGCTTTTACTACTTTCATTCTGTGCTTCTCAACTTCTACGATCTCTTCTCTCCATATCTCACTATATTCCTTCACTTCCAGCTTCTCTTTCCCTCACTACTCTCATTGCACTCACCCACTGCTCCCCACTGTCTGTCACATTTTCTCTTACTGTCCTCTTCTCACAAGTTCCCTTATACCATCATGTCTCTTCCTCTCTGGCCTATCCCCAACTCACTCTATTCCCCTTTAAGTGACTCTCTCCAGATCCTCACCACCCTCTGTCATGTTCCTTTCTCCGTCACATTTTCCCTCCTTATTCATTCTAGCAATGTGGAATAGCTCAAGACCCTTGTACACAACCCACCTTATCTTTATCATTCGGTTGTTCTCATTAATCCCTGACATTAATCCATTTTCCCTTATTCCTTCCATACTCCTCCGATAGTGTCTGTTCTGTTATTCTCTTCTCTACCACCCTTTCCCAGCTGTCTGTTCCCTTCATCATACTTTACCCTTTCACGTTTTCTTCTATTCTCCTTTAGGCCATTATAGTCTTGCAAGGTGCAAAGCAACTTCACTAGTGTTAGTGCCTCAAAAAAAGCACCCAGTACATTCTGTACTGTGGTTAGCATTAGGAAAGGCATCCAACCATGCCAGAACAGACATTAGATGCTTCTACCAACTCATTGGATCCAATCAAATGACTGAATCCATGCCAGTCTGGAAAATGGATGTTAAATGATGAGGTTAATGATATATATGCATATATGTATCATCGTAGTCTTTTAATGTCCATCTTTCATGCTGGTACGGTTGGGTAGTTTGACAAGATTCAGTGGTCTGAGAACTGCTTGTGTTCCAGTGTCTGCTTTAGCATTGTTTCTACAGCTGGATGAGCCTCACAGAGATGACAAGAGACCAAGACTTCTGGTGATTTGCTGTGCTTGAGAACACATGTCAAGCTAAGTAAAATTATGGCCATCCACACATACACACATGTCCTTCATAGACCTACCCCCCATCTCACATGCACAGGCATTATCTGGCCTTTGTTAAAACTCCCCCATCTTCCCAATACCTGCTGCAGGCCTCTCCCCACCACTTTCCCTCATGTGTCCCACCCACTGCAAGCCTTTCCACTCCGCTCTACCTCATGCTCCTCTCCCACGGCAGGGCCCTCCACTTTCTTGTGCCTATCCACACACTCTCCATGTCCTCACATATTTTCCTTACCACACCTCTCAGCCTCTCCGATTTTCCTCACCATTATTTGCTGTCTTCCTCATTTCTAAACATATCCCCTAACTCTTATGGAACATGCCCCTCTATTCCCTCTGTACTACTTATACTCCCACCTCCACTGTTCACTGTAGATAGGCCTCAATACATCTCCAACACCATCTATTTCTCTCTCTCTCTCATATTCTGACTCTCTCTATCGTTCTCTCTAACTCTCTCCCACCTTCCTTCTTTGTCCTACTGGGATAGCCAAGTATCTCCTCTATAGTAAGACAACTATCTCTGTCCCTCTATCATATTTTAACCTCTCACCTGGCAGACTGTCACTCTCTTTGGCTTCACCCCCCTCTCACAACTGAGAGGCTTTTGTCTTGCAAGTTACTTGGCAACCCTGCTGGCGCTGGTACCATGTAAAAAGTACCCGGTGCACCCTAAAGTAGTTGGTATTAAGAAGGGCATCCAGCCATAGACACCATGCCAAACATAATTGGAACCTGGTGCAGCTTGCCAGTCCCTGTCAAGCCATCCAACCCATGCCAGCATGGGAAACAGACATCAAATGATGACGGTAGATATATATATGTGTGTGCGTGCGCGCGCACACACACACACACACACACACATTAAAACAAGCAGACTAACATTCAAACAAATGTTCAAACAAACAAATGTTGAAACATTAATTTGAAGTACCACTCAGTTCCTTTCAGTAGAGTAACTTTTTTATATCATTTATAAGAAGAAAAGGTTGATAATTACTTTGAAGTTTCAATTGCATAGCCTTCATCAACCAGCTGTCTTGAACCTACATTCAAAACTTCAAAGCAACTATCAACTTTTTCCTTGTGTGTGTCTGCACATATTTGCATCTATTGGTGCACACTGGCAAAAATTGAGTGCATCAAATTAACATACTTTTTATTTTCAATTCATCTTAACTGCTTCTCTTTACCCTTGGTTGACTCTGCTTTCTATCCTTCAATAAGTACCTGACAAAATATTGAGTTTAATGAATGTTCTGCTCCATCATGGTTGCTGTGTAATGATTGAATCTAGTTACAGGTTTCCTTTATGACTACAATAATAGCCGTCTCCATTTTACAAGCTTTAATCTCATTCTCTTGAAATATTCACCAGCTTTGACATACTTCTTTCCATTACAATTGCTAGATCTTTCTTAGCACACTTGGTTCCTACATCCCACTACACTCTTTAATTCCTCCCTTCTGTACACATTACCTGTTCCTCTCTGATTGCTGATCGACTATAATTCGAATGAAACATTAAACACATCCCATTATTAACCACATAATTATATAAATTGTGTAGAGCTATCTATGGACACTGCCCATCTGCTCCAGGCATATAATTAAAAGCATACCCAGTTAATGTTAGCTGTAAAAGCAATCTTTGCAAAAAGTAATGAAAATGTCAGCATGGAAATAATATTTTCACACACACACACACACACACACATACATATATATAGTGGTGAAGGCAGATGGCTCAGTGGTTAGAGCATCAAGCTTACGATCGTGAGGTTGTGAGTTTGAATCCCGGACCGGGCCGCGTGTTGTGTTCTTGAGCAAGACACTTTATTTCACGTTGCTCCAGTTCACTCAGCTGTAGAAATGAGTTGCGATGTCACAGGTGCCAAGCTGTATGTCTTTGCCTTTCCCTTGGATAACACTGGTGGCGTGGAGAGGGGAGGCTGGTATGTATGGATGACTGCTGGTCTTCCATAAACATCCTTGCCCGGACTTGTGCCTGGGAGGGTAACTTTCTAGGTGCAATCTCATGGTCAGTCATGACTGAAGGGAGTCTCATATATAGTGAAGGTGTGTGGCTTACTGGTTAGGGTAATTGGCTCACAACCATAAGGCCATGAGTTCGATTCCCAGTTGCACATTGTGTCCTTAGGCAAGAACTTTATTTCACATTGCTCCAGTCCTCTCAGCTAGCAAAAATGAGTTGTACCTGTATTTCAGAGGGCCATCCATGTCACATTCTGTGTTACGCTGAACCTCCATGAGAACAATATTAAGGGATACATGTGTCTGTGGAGTACACAACAATTTCATGAGCAGGCTGATCAACTGAAACCCTCGTTGTTGCAACCAACAGAGTGCTAGTTAATATATATATATACTCTTTTACTTGTTTCAGTCATTTGACTGCAGCCATGCTGGAGCACCACCTTTAGTCGAGCAAATCAACCCCAGGACTTATTCTTTGGAAGCCTAGTACTTATTCTATCGGTCTCTTTTGTCGAACCGCTAAGTTACGGGGACGTAAACACACCAGCATCGGTTGTTAAGTGATGTTGGGGGAACAAACACAGACACACAAACATATACACACACATACATATTTCTATATATACATATATATAAGACGGACTTCTT
>NC_068982.1:87340877-87350884 GCF_001194135.2 Octopus bimaculoides | reverse complement strand
TATATATATATATATATTAATGTCTATATATAGGTGCAAGTAGCTGTGTGGGGTTCAGTCCCACTGTGGCAACTTGGACAACTGTCAAAGCCTTGTGATAGACTTTGTGAACAAAAACTGGAAGAAGCTGTTGTGTGTGTGTGTGTGCTTGTCTCTCCTTGTCTTGACATCACGTGATAGTGGTAACTGAGCATCATCATACAAACAATATTGTTCATTTCCAATCTTCTGTGACAGTATGTCTGGCCACAGGGAAATCTTACTTTGCTTGGAAACAGCTCATGGTTGATAATAGGATGGGCATCTGGCTCTAGAAAATTTGCCTCAACAAACTCTATCTGGCCCAGGGATGATAAAATGATGATGATGGCAATATATTTTTGCACTATTTTAAATAATGATTTGAAATTAATCTCATATCCATTACTTTTGACTATTTTTTACCCTATGTGGTGGACATCTGTACTATGTTGTATTCATTATATAATGTTAAATGGTTAAAAACAAAAAAGTTAGAAAAACATTAAGAACAATATTCAGAGATATTATTTTCTGGGGTAATGGATTTAACTTCTAATTATCTAATATCAACTAGGGCTGTGTAACCTGTTGGTATTTCATATGGCTAATTAACTTGTAAGAGTAAATCAACAGCCATATATGAACACTGTGTGTGTTCATATATATATATATATATATATATATATATATATAATACAAATAATATGTGAGTATATGCATATATACGTACATGTATGTACATACCTACATCTACATGTATATATAGATGCATATCTGGGTTCAGGACGTCACAAAAAAACCTGGACAAAATGAGAAACAGAACATAAACAGAGCACAGAAAACATGCAGGCCACATAGAGAACATTTCCTTCATCAGCTGCCACCATTCTAAAACTAAGCGTTTTGAAGAGTTAGGGCAGGATGCATTGTTAGAATGGCTGTTCCCGTGGAAACAAATTAAATTTGTAATGTGGAGGAATATAGTGGCAAACAGAAAACGCGACAGGAAAATGAAACAGTGAAAATAAACAAGAAGGGCTAGTTGGGCCAGACGTGAAAAAAAAATATATATGTGTATACTGAACGCTGTGATGTGACAAACTGAAAGGAAGAGAGAAGAAAGTTCGTGCAAGCTTGGCAGTGGCCAAGATAAGAAAGGAAGCAGTAGCCAGACACATACCCAAGTGTCCTTAAAATAATACATTGGATAATATAGATCTTTATATTCTTAAAAAAACAGATTGTCCTGCCTGGAATAACTTTGATCTAGTGCTACTCAATCAGAGCTGATCTGGGGGCTAAGCACATGCTCTGTCAAGGCCAGTGAAGAACCACCAAAAGGTAGCAGTCAAATCTCCCTACTTTTACTGGCTTAAAGACACATATAAGTCTGAAATACATTATTAGGACAAAAGAAAGATCAGTTGATCCTTGAACAAAGGTTTACTTTTTAGAGTTAACCTAGGACTAAACAACATTGTTATACTGATTTACATCTCTATATATATATAAAAAAAAAAGAAAAAGTTAATTTCTTGAGTCATGCTGGCGCATAAGGGCCAGTTTTTAGGTTTCCATGGCATATAAATTCCCCACCTGGACAGGACGCCGGTCTGTCACACAATTGCTAATTTCTGCCAGCTGAATGGACTGAATAGCATGAAATGAAGCGTTTTGCTCAAGAACACGTCGCCCAGTCCAGGAATCAGAACCACAGTGCCTCCAAATCTCTATATGAAGAAAGATTCAGTTGAGGAACTGATCTAAATCCCATTTTAGAAGAGAGCAAAGTTGTTACATTAAGACATTGAACTACTGACTATAAGGGCAGTAGTTCAAATCCTGTTACTGTTGTATGTTTTTTTGTTTTTTTTTTACTGGTAAAACAATACTCTGCTGGCTTCAGATTACTTTTCTTCACTTTGAAAACAATGTATTCTGGTTCCCTATCAAAGCCAGCTTTAAATTGGTACCTATGACTTTTTAAGGGTTTGGGACTCAGATTATTCAAGGCAGTGAAGTGAATGAGTTGTCACAGTATTTGTTCTAGCCCCCTGCACTCTGAGTTCAAATAGCATTGACGTAAACTTGTTTTCATCCTTTCAAGGGTTGATAAAGTGATATATTGCCAGTTCTGTTTCAGAGTCGATTCTTCTCTTTCTATTGCTCTTTCTGTCCATTTGTCCATCCCTTTGGAAGAAATCAATTGCAGTCAAATCTGGGGAGGGATGAGCTCCTTCTGGTCTAAAAGGTGCCTCAATCATGTTGCATGTCATGACAGTACTCTTGCAACTTCATCAGGAGTTGTCTAAAGCAAATTACAGTCCAAGGCCTGCTTCATAATGATGTTTGTAGGTACAATCTACTTATGACATTCTCATCAGAAGCAAGGCTACTGTGAATAAAATTCATCCCAGTCCTCTATTAGTACTATTATGTTTGAGAAGTAAAAGCTATTAAAAATGTTTACGTTGACAGACTTTTAAATCCTAAGATAATCAGCTAATTGTGATTGATTTGGTTAGTATTGATGAGATAATGGTAGTTAACAATTGGAATGTCATCTGGCTACACAAACATTTTCTCCAGAAATTTATAAATTTATGATTTAATAGAACAGAAGCCTGTATGAGTATACACTACCAACATCATCACTATTACCAATTTCACCATCTCAATTACCACCACCTTCATAATCACTACAGCTGTTATCACCACCTTTACCACTTTAGTAGCCAGATTCCATGTTGGAATGGGTTAAGTAAATATATGGAAGGTTACTTTTGACTTTGTCTCTGTCAGACATCATTTCAGATTTACTTTCAAACCATTTATATCCCAAACTTCCCTTGCTCTCTTTTCACTTGAGTAACTCCCTACTTCCATTTTGTTGCTCATATTTTTCTTTTCATATCCAGATGTACATTATTAGAAGTGTCCTTAATTTTTTTTTAAACAATAGGGTGTGACTGAATAAAGATTTGGATGCTATTTCTATCACTCATTATATATGTGACCCTGTTTTGCTCTGAATCTTTTTGTTCACTGCATCAAAATTTAAGATAACTATCTGCTATGCCAGCTTTGCAAATATGAAAGAAATACATTATGCACAAATGCTTTTTTTTTTTTGCTTCTTCATTCCTGTTTCATCAATAATTCACCAGCCATTAGATACATAAACAAAGCCTAAGTAAAAATTCTAAATGAGGTTTAGTAATTTGGTAGCAGTGAGTGATTGAAGTTAATTGTTATGTAGAGCATAAATAAATTTTCTTAGCACCTAAGCATCCAATGCCAAAATAGGTTTTGCACTGAATCCACAGTTCCAATAAAAGACAAATTTTGTCCCTAATCCTACCAACATTTTATCATAGGTTTTAAATAATTTGGTACCCATTTCCAGCAGTTATGCAGACTGAGGTTTTAAGTGTAGTGTTCAAATTCTCAATGAAACTCTATGGTGAGTTTGAAATCAAGACTTTTTAGGTGATCAAACACACTTGCTATTTTGCTTTTGCACTAGATTGACTTTCTCCCATCTATCATGTGTATGAAGTTTTTAATGATGTTGCTCAATCTAGTAGGTTATGGACTTATTACAGGTACTAAATTTGTTCAAGGATATAATTTAATTCCTATCAACAAACTTTATTAAATATGTTAATGTTTGTGTTTAAGAAATTTGCTTCACAAACATGTGGTCCCTGGCTCAGCCATACTACATATCATCTAGGGCAGGCGTCTTCCACCATATCCCTATGAGTGAATTTGGTAGACAGAAACTGGAAAGAGGCCTGATATACATATACACACACACACACACACTAATAATAAAAATCTTTGGATGGAATTTATAAATATCTTGATGCATTATTATTACTATATTTATCCCATATTATATCAGTATGGCTTGGTGCAACCCACAAAAACTGGTTCACCAGTCAGCAACATTAGATTGTAGCCAGCATAATGGAATAGTTTTACTTGCATATTCAAGACATTTCTCGTAAACAAACTTAAAAGATGTGTGTGTGTGTGTGCGCATATTAGTGTGTACCCTATCACATGATAGTTGTAAATGAACATCACTGTTGCACAAGTAATGTTCATTTATAGTCTTCCTTGGAAAACCTTTCTGATGATGGGGAAATATTATCTTGCTTGGAAACAGGTGAGGTTTGGTGACAGGAATGGCATCTGGCTGTAGGAAATCTGTCTCAACAAATTTTCTAAACCATGGAACAGTGAACATTAAACTATGATGATAATGCTGATTTTTTTTTCCCCTCATTCATGATTACTTTTTCACTCCTCACCTCTGTCACTACTCTGCTGTTCTTCAGTTCTGTCTCCTAACACATTCAAAACTACTACTTTTGGATTTTGAATAGAAAATTCTTTCCTCAGAAAGATCCACTGTAATAGTTTGCTAAAACTAATAGACTTTCAGCATAGTTAAGTACTGAAGATATTCAGGTAAGAAAACTACTTAAAAACCGGAAATTTAAAAGGAGCTTAACTGTTATCTTTCCAGTTAATGTGGAGCACATCTTTTTAAATGCCAAATATCTTTGGTATGGTAGGATGTGTGACAAATAAAGCTAATTAGATATTGATTTGTTACAAAGACAATGTCTTCTGAACTTCAATTTTTAAATCAAAACCAGGTCACAAATTCACTCAGCTTTCCTGCACCTGTCACAAACTGATTTATATTGATTTTTTTTTTAATATAAAATTGGCACATGGTCTTAGAAGAAATAAGGAAATTGAAGTTGTGCTGTTCATGCCTTTCACAATGTCATTACAGCAACTTCAGTGAAATGGCTAAAGCTGAGAACCAAAACAATCATGCATCCAATCTATCTTCATAATGATGCTTGTTGCTGGCTGATTAAAAATTTCCAGTTTTAGTAAGCCATTCAAGATAAATTAGTTGTCAGTGAATAAAGCCAGAAACTCTATAGATAGATGACCATTCTTGTGAACTAATTGTATTATTCACAACTTCAATTGCTTACAGTGCAACGAAGCAGACATTTGTGATATTTCTTACACAGTGTTTCTATGGCCATGTCATGGAGATAATGATAATCTTTGGAAATTATTTATAATTAAGAATAACTACTTAAAAGCTGATTTTTGTCATTGTAATTGTTGTTTTAATGACCATTTGTCAGTTCTGTGGTGGGGATTCACAGATGTAATATAATGAGTTGAGAGACTTTGACTGGCTATACTGGAGCACCACCTTTAGTTGAAGAAATCGACCCCAGTACTTATTCTTTGTAAGCCTAATACTTATTCTATCAGTCTCTTTTGCCAAACTAAGTTTCAGCTCCATAAACGCACCATTGTCAAGCAATGGTGGGGGTGACAGACACAAAGACGCACATAAATAAATATATATATATATATATATATATACACACACACATGACAAGCTTCTTTGTTTCCATCTACCAAATCCACTCACAAGGCTTTGGTTGGCTCAAGGCTATAGTAGAAGACACTTGCCCAAGGTGTCACGCAGTGCGACTGAACCCAGAACCATGTGGTTGGCAAGCAAGCTTCTGACCACACAGCTATGCCAGCACCTATGAAATGAAAATTTTATATTACTCAATGTATGAAACAAGGGCTAACTAAAAGTCTAAAAATTAGCATGGACGTTTAGGACAAACTTAAGGAAATTCATAAGTTTGTCCCAAAACATTTGCATGAATAGGCAAAGGGTTAAAAGGCAATAATTTCATTACATCTAGGGTTCTGTTGGAGTTAATCTCTCATTAGCATATATTATATATGTGGGGACCCTGCCATATATGTATTTAATATGCAGAATGCTTCTCTGAAGTACATTCCCTCAGTCATGTTGTTGATATTATCGACCTCCCTATACTTCTATATTACTGTTAATCTTACCAACTGAGTAGAGTAGGGTTTAATAAGACTGAAGTATGTCTGTTGATTTCAGAGACCAGATCCCCTATAGTCTTCATTGTGCCAAAACAATTACATCTCAAAACTATGAGATAATGCATGATAAATTCAAAACAATGTGAATAAATAAGCATTACATTTGATAGGGTAATCTAAATGCTAAAGGGTTAAACACTCAAAAGGGAGACTTTTGTCTATTAATTGTTTTGGTAATCTCAGTTGCTCATAGTTTTTCAACTCACTCAATGTGAGATCCTATGTGCATACTTCAGCTCAGAATGTATGAACAGCCAGAAGAAATGTCACTAAGTATTTTGTCTGACATGTTTACAATTCAACCAGCTTGCCACCTTAATAATTATGATAATAATTATTTACATTATGTACATAATGCCTCATCTTTTAAATATAGAACTAAATGCTAATAATTGTTTTAACATCCACTTGCTTTCTTTTCCATCTTTGCATCAGTCAGACAAAATTTATGGAGGCATATTTTCATGAAGGGCATCCAACTGTAGTTATATCCCCTTCTTATCACCATCACCTGTTTCTAAGCAAGGTAATATTGCCCCAAGGTCGCATGTGTTTTCACAGAAAATTTAAAACAAAGCATTATATAAGGATGGCATAGTTTATAACTATCACATGATGTCAGACAAAAACAGCAACAATTATAATGACAAAAGGATGGTTTCTAATTTTGGCACAAGGTTAGCAGTTTTGGGGGTGTGGGGTCAGTCAATTACATTAATTTCAGCACTTGATTGACACTTCACTTTATTGACCCCAGGCAAAGTCAACTTTGGCAGAATTCAAATTCAGAATGTAAAGAACTAGAAAAAATGTTGCAAAGCATTTTATCTGATGCATTGGAGATTCTGCCAGCTCACAACCTTCTATAAGAATGCTGATGATATGATAGTAAATTGAAAGTTCGTTTTAGTTTTAAGTGTAACACAGGCTGAAATAATTAGTTTCTAGTCTAACACACAAAATTAGTATGTTGGGGGTGGGGGTGAATTATATTGCTTTAAGTAAAAATGTTGTTTGCCATTATATCAGATTTTTCAAATAAAATTATATCTTTAATATTTTGAATTGGAAATCAGGAATAAAAGAGTGAATTTTAATTTCATGTAGGTTCAGGCACGTCTGTTTGGTAAAGAAGTTTGATTCTTAGCCATATAGTTTCAGGTTCGGTTCCACTGTATGGCGCACCTTGGACAAATTATTTTTGCTATAATCTCAGGCCAACCAAAGCCTTGTGTGTGGAACTGGTAGACAGAAACTGAAAGAAGCCCATCGTGTTTGTATTTGTATGTGCACATGTGTTGTTGCATGTGTGTGTGCATATACAAGGGTGTGCTGAAAAGTTCCTGGCTTTAGGTAAAAAATAAAAAAAAAAAACCACATGAGGATCAGTTATGATTTTATTCAACATATTCCTCTCTCAGATTTACACACTTACTGCAGCAGTCCTTCAGTTTTTCTAAACTCTGTAAAAGCTTTTTCGCAATACCCTTAAAGCCAGGTACTTTACAGCATCCCCTCATGTATACGTGAATGTGAATGTTTGTTTCCTCTTCTTGACGGTGTGTGAGAGTAGTATTTGAGTATCACTGTTATATAAGCAGTGTCATTTCTAGCATTCTGCAAAAATGTATCTGGAAATATTACCTTGCTTAGAATCAAGTGATGGTTAGCAACAGGAAGAGCATCAACCTGTAGAAAATCTGCTTCTAACTCATGACAGCATGGAAAAGTGGATGTTAAAACAATGATACTGATCATTATTTATATTTGACGGATATTTGTCCTCATCTTGTTTGTTGTTAACACGCTTCAGCTGATATAACCTCCAGCCTTCATCAGGTGTCTTGGGGAAATTTCGAACCTGGGTTCTCATTCCTAAGGTCTTTTTCAATATTATTATTATTATCATTATTATGCTTGGAATTGAACTCGGAATCTTGGGGTTAGTAGCCGATGCTCTTAACCACTATGCCATATGACCATGGGCAATTACGGAATGAATTTTAGGGCTTATAAATCTAATTTTTTACCTATCTTTCCTTAATACCGGTTACCATATGCTACTCATATCTACACTCAGTCTGCTTAGGAGGTTGTTGTTTCCTAGCATATGTGCTGCTTCTTTTAGTCTTTGTATTTTCCAGTTGTGTTCTCTGTCTATTATTTTAACTTCATCCCACAGGGGGAGGTGGTCTCCATTTTTCCATACATGATCAGCTATACCCGATTTATCAATATCTCCCAGTGTCACAGCTTTGCGATGTTCCTCTACACTTATTTTGAGGGGGTAGCATGTTTCGCCTTTGTATAATCTATTACAGCTGTATGGGATGGAGCACACACAGTTTTTGGTCATATTCTGCATGTACTCCATCCCATGCAGCTGTGGTAGGTAATACAAAGGCGGAACATGCCACTCCTTCAAAATAAGGGTAGACGAACATTGCAAAGCTGTGACATGAGGAGATATTGATAAATCTGGTATAGCTGATCATGTATGAAAAAATGGAGACCACCTCCTCCGGTAGGATGAAGTTAAAATAATAGACAGAGAACACCGCTGGAAAATATGAAAACTAAAAGAAGCAGCACATATGCTAGGAAACAACAACCTCCTAAGCAGACCGAGTGCAGATATGAGTAGCATATGGGAACCGGTATTAAGGAAGGATAGGAAAATATTAGATTTATAAGCCTTAAAATTCACTCCGTAATTGTCCATGGTCATATGGCATAGTGGTTAAGAGCATCGGCTACTAACCCCAAGATTCCGAGTTCAGTTCCAAGCAGTGACCTGAATAATAATAATAATATCGAAAAATACCTTAGGAATGAGAACCCAGGTTCGAAATTTCCCCAAGACACCTGATGAAGGCTGGAGGTTATATCAGCCGGAACGTTGTGTTAACAGACAAGATGAGAACAAATATCCATCAAATGTAAATAATTCCTCATCTCTTAAATATAGAACTGAATATTACTGATGTGTTTTTGTTGTATTTCTGACAAATTACCTCAGTTTCTTTTGTTTGTTTTTATTTGTTATACACATTTAATCATCTCGGTTTCATCGTTGCATAGTCTAATACACAATAGGTTGTGTCAGCTTGGTGTTTGTCTTTGGTGTTGAATTGGTAGTGATATTACTTTATGGTCCTCCAGACATTTAGTCTAATATTAAGCACACGGCAGTGTATATAATCATCATTCTTAATAGCATTAATCTTATTGATGGAACACATATAAAAGATGAATGATATCTTCCACACTCTAATATAAATCAATAAAAGATAAGATCTTTATATATTTTGTCTGGATTATAAACATAAATGTGTGGTGCACCAGCATGACCGCAGCCACTTGGCTGAAACACATAAATAAATAAATAAATAAATAAAGGTCAAGAAAATCAGAGAAGAGGTGGGGATAAGGACTTATAGGAAGCTAATGAGGATAAAAACTTTGAAATGGATGGAAATGAATGACTTAAGTTATATCTTTAGACTAGGCTGACACTGTAAACAGAGCTAATGAGTTATATATTTGTCATGTAGTCCCTCCCAGGGTCACATTTTCTCATTTATAGAAAATATTGCAGGGTTCTTCCAATCAAAGATATATTATTGTTATAGTTGGAATTTACAGAAAAACAAAAGATGAAGACAGGTGTATTAGTTTAATGCTCAGGAAGGTGAGAAAGTCTTTTACATTTCAAGCCTACACTCTTCAACAGAAAGGAACATGAGAAAATAAACTGAGAATAAAAAAAGCTTTAGCGGCTAGCTGGACAGAGGTGGTTAGCCAGGAGAGCTAGGAAGAAGGGGAGATAATAAAGTATTGGTGATCCCAAAACGAAAGTGCATGTGCACGTGGATGGGCTGGTGACCTTGATGTGTGGATGTGTGCGTAAGTGTGTGCATTTGTAATGTGTAGGTGTGTGGATGATGGTATGGGTGCTGGGAAGTGGTCAGTACTAGTGTGCGAGGGGTGGTGTTGTGTGGGGG
>NC_068982.1:87340060-87340858 GCF_001194135.2 Octopus bimaculoides | reverse complement strand
GGGTGGTGGGGTTTGGATGTGTAGGGGTAGGGTGTGAATGGAGGGGGGGGGTAATGATGAAGGGAGAAGGTGGGTAGGAGTGAAGAGAGAAAGTAGATGTGAGAAGAGAGGAGGAGGAGAGTCAGATGAAGAGGGGAGGTGAGGTGAGTTGAGCCCATGTGGCATGCAGAGAAGATTAATTCCTCTTCATGGTGAAGGTGGGAGTCTGGATGGCCCCTGTGCAAAGACAATCCAAGCCCAGTCAGGTGTTGTAATGAATGACCAGTAGAGCAGAAATGGTGTGAGACCAGGGTGTCATTGCTGAGTCTAATGTCTCAGAGGTGTTCTGTGAACCAGTTAGCCAAGCAGTGTTCCGTTTGATGTGCAGAGACGGACAGAAAGAGCAGGAGATGCAGTAAATGACGTTGCTAGAAGTGCATGTAAAGGAGTCAGTGATATGAAAGGGACGATGATGAGTGCCTGTGAAGATGGTGGTGTTGGAGAGTTAGGGGCAAGTGCGGCAAGGGTTAGGGAAGAAACTGTGGACCAGGAGGTCACGTAGGTTGTGGGCTCGTTTGAAGAAGGGGAGGGGTAGGTTGGAAAGGATGTGCAAAGTGGAGGGGTCAGACTGGAATCACCGGAACGTTTGGAGAGGCAGGGTGGAGGGGTGGTAGGTGAGGGGAAACAGGAGACGGGTAATGGCAGGGCAGGTGCGGGTAGAGAGTGCAGAGGCATGGTCCATGGAACATGCTCTGGCAAGGGTGGTGTGGATAGTAATGAGGAGATATCCATGAAGGATGAAGTGGTGAGCCATGAGTT
>NC_068982.1:87326750-87340050 GCF_001194135.2 Octopus bimaculoides | reverse complement strand
CGTTTGAAGAAGGGGAGGGGTAGGTTGGAAAGGATGTGCAAAGTGGAGGGGTCAGACTGGAATCACCGGAACGTTTGGAGAGGCAGGGTGGAGGGGTGGTAGGTGAGGGGAAACAGGAGACGGGTAATGGCAGGGCAGGTGCGGGTAGAGAGTGCAGAGGCATGGTCCATGGAACATGCTCTGGCAAGGGTGGTGTGGATAGTAATGAGGAGATATCCATGAAGGATGAAGTGGTGAGCCATGAGTTGAGACTGAGTCTCAAAGTCATGGTTGTCACTGCAGAGCCTGCACAGACAGGAATTGGGAGTAGGGGATAGAGAGCTTGGTGCGAGTATGATGGGAGGAGGAGAAGTTGAGGTATGAGTGTGAGTTGGTGTATAAGTAGTGGATGGAGGTGGTGAGAGTGGAGTGGTGTATGTTGACCAAAATGTCGAGAAAGACGATGAAAGTGTTGGAAATAGTGCAGGAGAATTCGAGGGCAGGATGGAAAGATTGGACAAAAGAGAGGATGAGTCTAGTTGTTTGTGGGAGAGCAAGATCACACTGATACAGTCATCAATATAACGCCTGTATAGTTCAGGAGTGGAACCAGTGAATCTTAAAAATATTTGAGCCTCAATATAGCCAATGAACAGGTATGCATAGTTGGGGCCCGTTCCTATTCCCATGGCCACTCCCGAGACCTGTTTGTAAAATTTCCCCGCGAATGAACAGCAGTTGAGGGAGAAATGAAGTGTGGATGTATCAGGTTGGGGGTTAATACTTGGGCATGGTCATAATTTGCCAATTAAACACACACACACACACACGTTTGGTTTTTACTTCAGCTTTATTATTATTTTTGTTTCTATGTCAAAACTCTTTTGTTACACATTGTGTGAACTCATCAATGATGTTTTATCCCATGTGTCTTCTTGTGTGTTTAGTTGACAAAATATGACCCTCCTCAACGCATGATTTCACATCAAGAATCTTGCAAAACAAGTACATAAATGTAGCAAAGGTATATTGTTATTTGAACATCGCATTATGTAGAACTCAACATAATAATGTATCTAATTTTACTATAGATTTGTATATATTAGCTGCAGGCAGGGCTGTGTGGTTAAGGAGCTTGCTTTGCAAGCACATGGTTTAGGGTTTAGTTCCACTGCAAGCATAATACCTTGGGCAAGTGTCTTTTACTATAGCCTCAGACCAACCAATGCCTTATAAATGAATGTTTTGATGAAAACTGTGGAAGCCTATTGTGTGTGTGTGTGTGTGTCTCCTACCCCTACCATCACTTGCCAACTGGTGTTGGTTTGTTTGCATCTGTAATTTGGTAGTTAGGTGAAAGAGGTTGATGGAATAAGTGCGAGGCTCTTTTTTCAAAAAGAGTACTGGGGTTGGTTTGCTCGATTATACCATTCAAGATCTGCTCTAGCATGGCCAAGGTCCAGTGACTGAAATGTATGTAAGGAAAGCTAAAAAATTGAAATACATCTTTTTCTTTCTTCATTTTGCTCTTTACTTCTCTACATAAGTTTTCTCACTCAGTTTTTAGGTGGGGCTCTAAAAAAAATTATTACCACAGATAAAAGAATGCATAAGATATTTATCTCTACCATTTCTGTGCTTAAATTAGAGACTGTTTGTAGAGTTCCTATTTCACTTTAGCCAAAAACATCTATTACATAATTAATGATCCAGTTTGAAGTCACTGAGAAATTGTCATTCATATTTATCTGGAATCTGAAAATGAGCTTTTCTGAAAATTGAACTCATCCCTACCAAAGGAGTACAAAATCCACTGCAACTGGAAGGTTTATTATTTAACATGAAGTTGGTTTTGAATGAGAAGGAACGGGAGTAGAGGAATCCCTTAAATGTAATTATTTAATGTTATCTCAGTGAGTTACATCATGTTTTGTAAAGAATGAGAATGTGATATGCTCATTCATATGATAGATGTAATACATCAGAGATAAAGATAGATAACGTAAGATAAAAAAAGAAATACTGAATGAAGACATTTCTGAGGCAGGCTTGAAGAAAACATTAAACTTGGTTGTATGTGGGCTGATATTGAAAGATGTTTGCTACATTCTAATAATAGCTTAACTTAGTTGTATGAAAGCTAAGTCATCATTACGTATGTTATTTTTGTTTTCAACTTATTGAAGCTCAAATTTTCTGAATCATGAACATAGCCCAGCACAGAAATAGGATCTTTTTACCTTGTTTCAGTCTTTGGACAATGACCCTGCAGGAGCACCACCTTGATGAGTTTAGTTGGACAAATTGACCCCAGTACTTATTTTTTAAAGTCTGTTACTTATTCTGTTGGTCTCTTTTGCCAAACTAAGTTATGGGGATGTTTACAACCCAACACAAGTTCTCAAATGGAGGTGGGGACAAACAGTCACATACAAACATGCATACATGTGTGTGTGTGTGTTACTTCAGAAATGTAACCACACGTGGACAGTCAGTGATTTTCCTTTTTCCTTCTTCTCTAGACTTCTCTCTTTCTCCTTTCCAACAAAGAAGTATGCTCAAAACACTCTCTTTGAAACTAATATAATTCTTGTGCACATCTTCACATTCGTTTTTTTTCTCTTTGCTTTTTATTCGCCTTTTTTTTATTGTTTGGTTGTTTAATTGACTATACACACACACACACACACACACACACACACACACACGGGGGGTGGGAGTGCTGAAATGTTCCTCACTTTAAGGGTATCATGAAAGGCCAAGTTGGAGGCCCAACCTTCTGAACCCTTTTACAGGGTTTAGAAAAAAAACTGAGGGACCACTGCAATAAGTGTGTGAATCTGAGAGGTGAATATGTTGAATAAAATCATAATTAACTGATCCTCCTGTATTTTCTTTTACTCAAAGCCAGGAACTTTCCAGCACCCCTTGTGTGCGTGCGTGTGTGTGTGTGTATGATCATCATCATTATATATATAGTCAACAGATGAGATCCAGAGATTCTCAATATAGAAAACACTTCGTAGCATGTAAATGATTTGAACTTACACTCCAATATCTTTATCAGTAACCAAGTCCACAGTTTTCTCTATTAATATATAAATATCTATATATTTATGCTTGAATAGTCATCTTCAGGAAATGTTCGCTTTGCTTTCCTTCTATTTACATGTGTATATGTATTTTATATGTCAAAACCAAGCAGTTTTATTTATGCACATAATTCTCTTTCTCTCTCTATCTCTCTCTCTCTATCTCTCTCTCTCTCTCTCTTTCTCTCTCTCTCTCTCTCTCTATTTTAATGACTTCTATTCCTCTGCACTAGCTTGTTACATATCATCAGCAAAACAGTTCCTTTCACATTGCTCCAGTCCACTCATCTGTAAATTAGTTAATCCTGCAATGGTGTCCTGTTCAAAAGAAATGTTAATGATGTTGGCCACTTATACACCATGGAAACTGAGTAACTGGCCCTGTGAGTTCTAGGACTCAAGGCATTAATGTCTAAGGTGCTTACTTTGCTTTACTTCCCTTTTTTTTATCCATCTCTCTGGTATTTTCTCCCTACCCATGTTTTTCTTGCAGATGTTGATTTTACTGGTGTTCAAGCTGAACATTTACTTTATTGATTTCACCAAACAGCCTGTGATAGTCATAGACATTATTTCCACACTTTGCCAGTAACACACAATAAAACAATATGAACTAGAGGCTAACTGTAATAAAACCTATATCATCTTCTTGAGAATAAAAGCAGATGTTGAGAAAAAAGACTATCGCTGTGTAAAAGAACATCCTATTTAATGTTACTTCTTAGACATGGTTTTCAGTCCTGTGTCAGCTGTGATCCAACACAACTAGAATCAAAAGCTCATTCTAGGCATTGCTGTGTGGTTAAGAAGCTCACTTTGCAACCGCATGGTTTCACATTGAACCCTAATGCCCTACTGCACAGCACCTTAGGTAAAGGTTTTCTACTAATGCCTCAGGCCAACCAATGCCTTGTGACTAAATTTGATAGACAGAAACGGTGTAGAAACCTATGATGTGCATGTATATGTGTGTCTTTGTGTTTGTCCACCATTCATTACTTAACAACTGCTGTTGGTTTGTTTATGTCTCAGTAACTTAGTAGTTTGGTCAATAGAATAAGTACCAGACTTGAAAAGTAAGTGAAGTTGGCCTGTTCAACTAAACATTTCAAAGTAGTGCTCCAGTATGGCTGCAGAACAATACTGAATTAAGTAAAAGATTTAAAAAAAAAACACTGTCTAATACTATAGTAGCCATAGTCCTTCCTTTTCCTATGATGGCTTCGGTTGGCCTAGGACTATAGTAAGACACTTACCCAAGGCGTTTAGGAAACAGGTTTAATAATAATGGTTTCAGATTTAGACTCAAGGCCAGCAATTTTGTGGGTAGAAGTTAGTCAGTACTTTTGATTCCACTACTTGATAGGTTTTTTATGAATCCTCGAAAGGTACTTTATGAATCCTCAAAAGAATGAAAGGCAAAGTTAGCCCTGGTAGGATTTGAACTCAGAACACAAAGAACTGGAAGAAATACTGCAAGGAAATAATTATATCAATACTTTTATGTTTTGTTTTTTCTTTCTCTAATTCAGATTTCCTATAATTCATTTCTCATCAGCATTGATAAATTTCTCATTTTATTCTTTTGCCCTTTCTGTTTTTTTTAACCCAAAAGAATAAAAGCAATCTGTAGATGCTGGAGTGTAATATAGTAGAACGGACACATATCAACGATGGTGAGGTACTTTCCAGGTTATATACTTTATCTATTTACTCAGCTGTTGGGTTTAGTGTTTTATAGCCAATGTTAGCTTTAATATGGATTTCTGGCTTTTTGCACACAGGTAGCATAAACATACAAATTAGATACCTCACATCAAACACAAACTATAGTAATGACAATCTGGCCTCCTTCAGTCATATTAAAATGCAGCAACTACACATGTGGAGAAAACATATATCCTTTCTATATGAACTGTAAGCAACTAAAGCCATCAAGAAGCTACATATTTAGATGTAACTATGATGGTTTCATGGCTTATCAATGTGCTGTGTCCTATTTCTGTTTTTGTTTCTGCTTTTCTAAACTAAACTTGCTCTCCCAGGAAACTCTAGTAAACTCTTTATTGAAACCTTTCTCCTTAGAAGGCATCCCTCTGAGACTATTCGTGTGTGTGTATGTGTGTGTGTGTGTGTGTGTGGTTAAGAAGCTTACTTCCCAACTATGTGAGTTCAGGTTCAGTCCCACTCTGTGGCATGGGCAAGTATCTTCTATACTTCTGGGTAGACCAAACCCTTGTGAGTGAATTTGGTAGTCTGAAACAGAAAGAAACCCATGTGTGTCTTACCATCACATTATGGTAGTAAACAAGTGTCAATGTCATGTGTTGTTCATTTCTAGTCTTCTATGGATAACGTGTCTGGCATTTGGAAAACATTACCTTGCTTGGTTATAGTTGGTGATAGGAAGGACATATGGCTATAAAAAATCTGACTCAATAAATTCTGTCTGACCCATGCAAGCATGGAAAAGTGGATATTAAATTATGATAGTGCTCATGCAGTGCCATGTAAAAGCACTCAGCACACTCTGTGAAGTGGTTGGTATTAGGAAGGGCATCCAGTTATAGAAACCATGCCAAAACAAACTGGTGTCTGGTGCAGCTCCTTAGCTTGTCAGCTCTGGTCAAACCATCCAACCCTTGCCAGCTTGGAAAATGGACATTAAATGATTATTATATATATATATATATATATATATATATATAAAACAATCCAGTGTCTAGGCTTCTTCTTCAAAACTAGAGTGTACTTCAGGTCTGGTAAATTGACAGTTCTCTGAAAAAAAATCATTGAAGTATTGATCACATCTGAAAGAAGACCATTTGAATGATAGAAAAAGAATCACTGCAACCACAAATTCACAAGCACTGTTTCATATATCACTAGTCTTTGGTCTTCTGCATTTCTTTCTTTCTAATTATCGTCATCATCATTTAACATCCATTTTCCATGCTAGCCTGGCTTTGTCAGTTCAACATGTTTGAGTAAGCAGCAAGGCTGTGCCAAGCTTCTGGGTCAGCTTTGGCATGGTTTCTACAGTTGGATGCCTCTCCTAATGCCAACTACTTCACAGTGTGTGCTGGGTGCTTTTTTCATGCCATTAGCACTAGAGAGATTGCTATGTAACTTGCAAGGTAAAAAGAAAAAAAGGTGTTTGGGGTGGTAGTTTGAACATTACTGAGTGGGAGGAATATTTGAGAGAGGGGGTAGTTTTATACCAGCTATTGCAAGTTTAAAATGTGATTGAGGGACAAGCACAGGTGTGTTGCTATAGAGGAGGATTTCATGCTTACTCCACATTATAAAAAGTGGGTGAGCAGCTGAGAAAATGGTAGTGATGGGGGTGACAGAGCAAACTCTCAAGGTATGAGAGGGTGAGTTTAAGAGATGATGTGGACCATATATAACTAACTGCATTTTAAAGAATATCTTCTCAAACCTGAAACTGTTTTATGTCTGATTAACTGCTGATCCTATACTAAGAAGACACAAGTGCAAGCTTTAACAAATGTATTCCTCACATATGTTACAGAGCAGCTGTTACATATTAATTCTAGGTTAAACCACCCCCTCCTCCAAGCTGTTCATCTGATTGATAAACTTTTGCTCACCAACACATACCCACTAGCATATTGATGTGCTTGATTCTTTTTCTGTTTTTGCTTCTGCTATCATAATGGTTTCTGCTTTTTCTGAACTAGTAAATTGTCTGCTACCTAATGCACTGCCTCTTCTTCTCTCTCTCTCTCTCTCAAAAAAATCTGCACTAAATGCTTTACCAAAACTTTTCTCCATAGAATGCATCACCCTCCACAATTATGCATGATGATGATGATATCAATTTTCAGAAATTTCAAGCTAAACAGCAATCACATTGATCTTGACAGTATGTGTATATCTGTAAAAGCTTTGAGTACTGGCTTTCTCCAGTTTTTAATGTAAAATAATTCTAATATTGGCACAAGACCAGCAAGAGTCAATTACATCAACCTCAGTATTCAAGTGACATTCATTTTATCATCCCCAAAAGGATGAATGGCAAAGTTGAACTCAGAACATAAATAACTAGAAGAAATGTCACTAAGCACTTTGTCCAGCATAGTAATAATTCTGCCAGCTTGCTGCCTTAATAACAATGGTAATAAAAATAATAATAATAATAATTTCTTTCATATATTTTTCAAAATGAACAATATTTGTTAAACCAACATTTCGATTAAGAATATCTCATTAAAAGAGAAAGTTGTTCAATTCTCCAACAGGAAATTTATCAAGTTTGTACTGTAGTATTTTCTGGGTGGGTGGGGCATCACTCCACTGGCTCTAATTGCAAATTCTTTGATTCAAATAATATTGCTCAGTCTGTGTATAGTAGCTATTATAAGATCTGGTTGGACAAAGATAGTAAAAATTCATTAATTAAAAGCTATTAAATGACTGCTTTATTAGTATTTGATGTGTATTGCCATTTCCTTTCTTTAAAAAGTTCCTTCAAATATTAACATCTTTTACATTATTAATGATATTCAAGGAACTACAGTAGTGAAAGATTTTATTTTAATATTCTCTTTTATAAGTTGAGAGAGAGAAGGTGCCTTTACAGTCTCTCTCAGACTAGTGAAATTAATGTAGTTAATATTCAGCCGTATGTTTGTAGGAAAAGTGTTGGAGAGGTTGGGGTTGGGTGAATTTCCAAGGAATTCTAGGGAAGAAGGATTGGGTGAAATATTTTATGCAGCATCTTGGTTAAAGTACAGTAAGAGTAGTAAGAAGAAAAGAGATGGATTGGGCTTGTATGGAGAAGTTCAATTAACTAGTTGAAGGAATCTGAGACTGTTGTATTAACAGTAGAAGAGACAAAAGAGAAGACCACCCAGTTGTGATCTAGACTGTTAGACAAGTTAGTGAAAAGAGCTTTTGCTTGTGGCCTAAGGTATATGGGTGTATAAACAGTTGCCACACTATCTCATGTATACAAACAGTTCTCTGGGGTCTTCTTTTTTTTTTTAATGGATTAGTCACAGGAGGTTGAACGATGCATAGTTGTTTCCCAACCCTTTGTAATTGTGGGTGGGGGTGAAAGGGAACAAGTCATCAACAAAGTGGATTTTGATAATGGTGCTAAACTAGATGAGATAATTGTGCTAAACTAGTCAATAATTTGAGTCTACTAAAAAAAAAAGAATAAAATAGAAACAAGAATTGTCCTTCTTATAGGCTCCTGAGCAATTTTTGTCAACCAAATTTGCTTCAGGAAGCTTTGGTTGATCTGAGGAGTTGGATCACATACTTGCCTAAGGTGTCACTCAGTGCCATATAGTCGCAAAGAGAGCTTCTTAACCACTTAACTAATCTTGTGCCCATTACTTGAAGAGTACATGTTAGTATTTTAGTTAACATGTCTTCATTTAGTATTATTATTTTAGTAAGGTCACTGTTTAGATACTGGGTAAGGAAGCACATATTTCTTATTGCAACATCTTGCTAAGAATGGAGAAGAACTACATTTGAACCACTAAATCATACAACTAGGGAGTTAGTTTTTGTAAGGTAATCCCAGTTAGCTCTGCCCTGTCATACTCAAGATGAAACCTACAACTGACTATGTTACATGTAAACCTTCCTCCAACCTTAGTATGAGCAGTGTCCACATTTAGGATTGGTCACAAAAGGTTGCCATTCTAAAGATTATGACTATCAGGATCCATTAACCCATTACCTACCAGTGATCTCATATGAGATCACTTAAAAATTACAAATTTCCTAATTATCTGTCAATATTTACACATATCTAACCTTTTTGCTATATCTACTAGGTATATTTCTCTGATATTCAAATGAGGTTTGCTAATTTTTCACCCAATATCTCGCTTATTTCTATTTAAAATGTTATTCTGATCATTCTAGTGTGTTTCTAAGGCTGTTTTATGCTAGAAATCAAAGTTTCATAAAAAAAATTCCAGTTAATAGAATTATGGGAGGTAATGGGTTAAGGGAGATTTGGTTCCTCAATGACTCACAGAGTTCTGTGCTTTATGTAATATAGTATTGTGATCTCCATGACTGTTCTGAATACATGCAACATGAGGCTATTTATTACCAACACAGTGAGACAAGCATAAAGACCACTGGTGTTACAAGTTTGTGCAAGTTTGTACTTTGGTAGCCTAATATATACCAAATTCCATAATTCAAGTCATTAATCATTCACTCAACAAAACTGTATAAAAGAAAAAAAAATGTTTTGAATTGCTAATCATAATTTATAATATATATCACAGTATTTGTTTTGTTGTTTGACATACCCTACCATAAAGGATAGGCTAAGCTGGCTGCAATTACCTCTAGGATAATAAGGCAATAGTGAGAATAAGTATGTTGATTTCTGCCACTTAATTGGCCTTCTGTTACTTTATAGCAGGAACCAAAAAAACATTACAGTTGATTGTTTTAATTATCAAGAGTGGCGGCAAAGAATAAACGAAGAATGTAATTCCATGTTTTATCAGCATTTCAGTCCATGACAGCTAGATTGTTGAGTTGTATTAATATTATGATATAACCAGTCGGCCAAGGAAGCATACAAAATGACCATGATAGTTATAGCTGGACTGGTATAATATGGTTAATATTTGCAACTAGTTGACCAAATGTCTAGGCTCCCTTTCCCGAGAGAAGTAATTACACCTTTTTTCTTTTCTTTCTGCATGGCTGCATGTTTTTACTCAATGATCACACTTCCTTATTCTTTTCAAATATATCAACAAAGGAAGAGCTGACCACAATGACATAAATTTTAGTGAAAATTGATGATAGTAGTTGTAATAATAATCCCTTCTCCTGAAGGCACAAGGTCTGGAATGTGTGGGGAGGGGGATAGTCGATTACATCAACCCCAGAACTTGACTGGTACTTAATTTATTGATCTTGAAAGGATGAAAGGCAAAGTTGACCTTGGCCATCATTGTTGATATAATAATAATAATAATAATAATGATGATAATTTTAGTAATAGTATTAGGATTATTAGTTGTGAAGCATTACCAGATCTGGGTTGGGAAATTTTCTTATGCAATATTTCTTTGCAATAATGGCTGCTAATTCAACCTAGGTCTGGTCTTTGATTTATTAAAGTTTCCTTCTAAAAATAGGAAGAAAATATTAAGTTACGACAGTTACCTTATGTTACATTATATTTATGTATAACATTGCGTCTTACAATATAAAATGTTAAAATGAATTGCTTTTCCCTCTGTGTGTGTGTGTGTGTGTGTGTGTGTAAATTCATGTTAAACGATATATCATATTTTATCCTTTTTAATTATATTTTTTATGTAAATTACTGTCAAAATGTACATACATATGCATTAAATTATATTTGTGCTTGTAAATGTAGATCAGCTCATTGAAAGCACAGGGTAATTAGGTATTGAAAACTTAACTCAAATCTAATTGTTTTCTATCATGTTTTTTTATTTATCAGATTTCTTTTTATTCAATATAAACTGATAGTCTCTCTCTCGCATATATATTCTTGTTTCAGTCATTTGACTGGGGCTATGCTGGAGCAGCACCTTTTAGTCAAAGGATCGACCCTAGGACTATTCTTTGTAAGCCTGGTACTTATTCTATTGGTCTCTTTTTCTGAACCACTAAGTTATGGAGATATAAACACACCAACACCAGTTGTCAAGCAATGGTGATGGGGATAAACACAGATACTAAGATACACACATACACATAAAGTAACAAACTGAGGAAAAGAAATCCTTCAAAGGAGTGTGTTAAACATCCAATTCACTGGTATGTCAGTTGGATACCTCTTTGAATTAGCAGCCATTATTGCATAAGAAAATTCCCCAACCATATAATGGAGATGTAGCATTAATATAATTTATTATCTGCAAAAATCCAACGTATTCTTTTACAGCTCTTTCAATTTAGCCTAAAAGATTAAAATTACAATAATTAAATCATTGTATTGGGCAAAATCCCATCAGAGGGTTAGAAAAGATATACTGTTAGATTATTAGGCATTGTGTTTTCAAATCATCATACGATGGGCTTCTTTCAGTTCCTGTTTACCAGATCTGCTCACAAGGCTTTGGTCGGCCTGAGGCTATAGTGGAAGACACTTGCTCAAGGTGCTATGCAGTGGGACTGAAACTGGAACATGTGGTTGGGAAGCAAGCTTACCAGACAGCCATGCCTCTGTGTGTGTGTGTGTGTGTGTGTATATATATATATATATATATATATATATATTGGGTTAGCAGATTAGTTTGTTTATTTCTTATTTGTTGTACTCGGCACTCCATGATATGTATGAAAAGAGGTAAAATCTTTTCAAATTTTTAAAACGAACAATATTTCACAGGAAGAATATAGCTACAAAAAAGAACATAAAGCACTTCAATAAAAGTGTTTATGTTAATTCAAATAATGTTCGGAGGGATTAAAATAAACAGGAAACTGAACAAACTTATCTGTTAATCTGATACACACACCTTTTAAATGTTTCAGCTTTCTTTACAAAAAAAGCCTAAAATAAAACAATTGTAAAACATTCCTAAATCTCAGATATATCAGGAAGTACATGACAACATCAATTCTGATCAAAATAAAACTAGTACTTGAACAAATCGAGATTTGGCAGTTGAAGTTTCACACTGAGCAAGTGACCAAGTGACCAAGCCTCATTGGACAGTTAAACTGAGATACCATACATAACCAAAGATACAACCAATCAGCTTGATGGTCCAACCTCTGTCATTGCTTGACCTGCTAGAATAGCAGCCAAATCTCTTTCAAATCTAAGCCGACCATTTTTAAAAAAATGTTTCTATGTTCACTGTCTCTGGAAATACAACCGGAATGGCTTTGATCATATCTCTGCTTGATTAATGTCAACCTGGGCTAAACAACAACAAACATACTGAGGTAATAATGATGGAAACTCAACAGCACTGCCACTCTAGGTTTGAAATCATGCATTGCAGAGAATGTGTGTGTGAAGCATACTGGAAGCACGACCATCAAACTGAGTTACTGATTAATATTTATATAATAACAGAAAGTAAAATCCAATTCAATAATTTAAAAAAAAAAAATGTAAAAGCTGCTAAAATTATAGTCAGTTTCAAATGCACACACACACACACACACACACACACACACACACACACACACACACACACTCTATTACCTTCTCTTTCTCTCACACCCACTTGTTCACTCCCACTCACATATGACATTTGAGTACTCTCCTTACTACTCGTCCACCTTCTCCCTCACTTACCTTCTCTATTCACTCCTTCATTCTTCTTTTTTGTTTCAATTTTATAATTCTATAATTAAACTAAAATAGAAGATGCAATAACATTGAGTTTCTTAATATAACCAACAAGGCAATGAAGAAGCTCTGCTAATCTACTAGAAATAGCAGCTGAATCTCCCTCTAAATCACATCCTATCATGTTGAAAATTGGAAGGGCTTATTGAATAATATCTTAGAGGCCCCTAGAAAGACGGGATGTTTCTGGCTAGAATGCTTTTGATGATAGGCCTATTTAGTTAGGGTTGAGCTTAACGTTAAACAAGACCTACTATCTAAAAACTCCAATTTCCAGCCCAGTCATTGTTGCCTGACAATTGACATGAATTGTTTTCCACCAAATTATAATTATGGTCCAGTAATTATATATTACATACTAATTTTAGCCTTTGCATTTAAGTATAAAGAATGCAAGCAATTTTCTCATTCAGCTAGACTTTTTGGTGTTTGTTTTTTTTATTTTTTGATTAAAAATCTTTTTCCTTTTTTTTTTTTTTTTTTTTTTTGCAAGACAACTAAGAAATTGCAACCAAATTACTTCTATAAAGAAAACAAAAGTATGTAGTTAGTTAAGTGATGGAGAAGAAAATAGAAAGAGCCTGATATTTCATTAGTATAATGAGCATCATTACCATTTTAATGTCCATTTTTCCATGCTTGCATGGGTTGGACAGAGCTTGTTGAGGCAGAATTTTTACAGCCAGATGCTCTCATCTGTTTCTAAGCAAGATCGTGTACTCCATGAGTGGACATATTTTCATGAAATATTAGTGGCAGATGACACTGTTTGTGTGACAGTGGTGCTTGTTTGTAGCTATCAGACACTGTTAGGACAGGAACTCTCTCTCTCTTTCTCTCTCTCTCTCTCTCTCTCTCTCTCTCTCTCTCTCTC
>NC_068982.1:87324000-87325691 GCF_001194135.2 Octopus bimaculoides | reverse complement strand
TTTTAACTTCATCCCACAGGGGGAGGTGGTCTCCATTTTTCCATACATGATCAGCTAAACCCGATTTATCAATATCTCCTCATGTCACAGCTTTGCGATGTTTGTCTACTCTTATTTTGAGGGGAGTGGCATGTTTCGCCTTTGTATAATCTATCACAGCTGCATGGGATGGAGTACACGCAGTCTTTGGTCATATTCTCTTCTATTGGTGGTTTTACTCGAAGGAGATATTTGTGAAGTGTTGTGTTACTCTTGAATACTGTCCTGATGTCATATGGGCCACATATCTTTTGTATCTTTTTGGAGAAGCCTTTCACATAGAGTAGACAGACTGTGGACAGTTTATTGGTTTCACCCTCTCTTTTCTTCATAATTGGAGTGGATAGTATGTTCTTTGGGGTAGTTATTACTTAATAGATTGTTACTGAGCTTGATCATTTCTTTGTGGTGGCTATCATGATCGCTACTTATATTCTTTGCTCGATGTTTTAAGCACTGAGTAATCCCTCTCTTTACGTTGTATGGGTGGTGAGAATTGAAGTTGAAGTATCGTCCAGTGAAGGTTGGCTTGCGGTATACGGATGTCCTGAATCCATACTTGGTGCGTGTTATTAATACATCCAGGAATGCTAGCTGATTGTCTTTTTCCTTTTCCATTGTGAATTGTATGGATGACTTTATTGAGTTCACATGATCTAACAGCACTTAGACATCTTCCTGGTGGGGCCAGAGTATAAAGGTTCATTAACATATCGCAGTCATAGGGTTGGTTTTAGTGGTTTTGATCCTAAAGCCAAATTCTCGAAGTATTCCATGTATATATTGGCTATTATCGGTGATAATGGCGAACCCATAGCTAAACCATTTTCTTGTCGATATATATCAGTGTCCATACTGAAGTAGGTTGATTTTACACAGAAGGCCAACATTTCCATCAGGTTTGTTATTGGTATACTAATACGTTCTTTTAGATGGGTGTCTGTCACTAGTTTGTCTTGAATCACTGATATTGCTTCACCAGGTGGGACTTTGGTGAACAGACTTATCACATCTAGACTCACCATCTTGTTGGATTCAATGGGAGTATCTTTAATCAATTCTGTGAAGTGGGTGGAATTCTTCACATATGATGTTGACTTTACTGCTAATGGACTGATTATATCCACAAGGAAGCAGCTCAGTGGATGACATGCTGAACCTCCACAGTTCACTATAGGTCTTAATGGAATACCAGCCTTGTGAGACCGTACATGTGTGGTAGTTTACTGTGGTGCTGAGTTAGTTGTCTGTACTTCATTGGTGTAACGTGATCTTTGTTCTTGATCAAGATCTGTGACAACTTCCTGTCTGTTTTCAGAGTTGGGTCTTTCTTTTCTTTGCTGTAGCTACCATCACTTATAAGACTTGCCAATTTTTTCAGAGTAGTCAGACTTGTTCATCACCACTGTAGCATTTCCCTTGTCTGCTGGAAGTATTATGATGGAATTGTCACTCTGTAATCTTTTGATAGAGAACTTTTCTTCCTTAGTGATGTTTGGTTTGGGAAGTTTTGCTTTTTCTAATACCTGTCTCACTTTCCATCTTAGTTCATCTCCCTGAGCTTTTGGTATCTTTATGGCTATCCCTTCAATAGGGGCTATTATGTCCAAGTATGGAATGTGCTTGATGGTTGTCGCAAAGTTGAAACCTTT
>NC_068982.1:87321959-87323717 GCF_001194135.2 Octopus bimaculoides | reverse complement strand
AGCATATGGGAACTGGTATTAAGGAAGAATAGGAAAATATTAGATTTATAAGCCCTAAAATTCACTCCATAATTGCCCACGGGCATATGGCGTAGTGGTTAAGAACATGGGCTACTAACCTCAAGATTCCGAGTTCGATTCCAGGTAGTGACTGGAATAATAATAATAATAATATGGAAAAATACCGTAGGAATGTGAACCCAGGTTCAAAATTTCCCCAAGACACTTGATGAAGGCTGGAGGGTATATCAACCGAAACATTGTGTTAACAACAAACAAGATGAGGACAAATATCTGTCAAATGTAAATAATTCCTCATCTCTTAAATAAAGTATTGTATTATCTAATTGGTACGGAGCCAACATTAGACTTCAATGGAGACATAGAGAAACTCCAGCTCGTCTTTCAAACCATCTAACTTTCCTGTGTAGATGTAGAGACTCAAAGCTAATACCACCTGGCTTGAATATAATGTTACAAAGAATAAGTCCTGGGGTTAATTTGTTTGACTAAAGGCAGTGCTCCAGCATGGCCACAGTCAAATAGCTGAACCGAGTAAAAGAAAGAATAAAGAACTGGAAATCAAATCAGCCTAGTATTCTTTTTATTGGTCCATTATAGTATAAAAAATACCTTTAGCAAGATTTGATCTCAAAACAAAGGAATTTTATGCAAAATCATGTCAACATGCTGAGATTGTATGATGTTTTGAATTTTTTCACTGACAAGTATAGAATAGTGATTTCCTGCATTAGTACAACAGATAGTCAAATTGTTACACAACTAGTTGAGCATCAGGGTCAATGTAATCGACTTACCCTTCCCTCAGAATTGCTAGCCTTGTGCCAAAATCTGGAAGTCATGAATGGATGGAAGTAAAGAAATTAGTGACATTCTTATCTTTCGAAAGGATTTTGACAATGTCAGTGAAGAAAAACTGAGATTTGGAAATGATGAAATGATGAATTGCAGTTACACCAACCAACACTAAATTGTGTTAATGCTGACATTAAAATTCAACATCTGGATTTTAAGTGACTTTATTATCTATTGTTATCTGTGTTAAAAAATAATGTCAAACTATTATTCTATGAATATCCCAATTTATATGCTATCTAAATATTATTTGTCAGAAACAATACACAGTTTATGGATGTGTTTTCTCCAGAATCTTCTAGCTACAGTAGCATACATAAATATTGATTGACACAAAGCTGTGGATTTGTAAGGGAGATGTGTTTGTTTACATTTTTTTTTCCTTCATGCTAGCATGGGTTGGCTGAGTGTGCATTGAGGTATTGTTGCAATGTTCTACAGCCAATGCTCTTCCAGTCCAGTCCCTCTTAATTGTATTTCAGGTAAATGGATTTTTTTTAATGCCATTTACCTATGAAAGGGGATGTCAACAAATATCACCATTTTTTTGTTCAATGTGTTTTCTGTGAGGACATGGAATACACACACACACACACACACACATATATTAGGCTACTAAACTGTTTCCATCTGCCTGTTCTACACCAAGACATTAGTCAGCCTGAGGTTACTGTAGAAGACATTTGCCTAGGGTCCCATGTTGTGAGATAAAGATTGGAAACCATATTGTAAGAAAGCCAGCGCCATACCTGAGATTTATTTTATTAACCAAGGCAAGACTAAAGGCAAAAATCACCCCCAGCTGTATTCAAACTTCAACTGTAAAGTATTTGATGTGGTACTCAGTTTTCACTATTCCACTGCCCTACCATTATATATATA
>NC_068982.1:87318559-87319208 GCF_001194135.2 Octopus bimaculoides | reverse complement strand
CCTAACATAACTCAATTTTCCTGCATCCTTATTTTTCCAACCATTATCTAACTGGATTACCATTGAACTTTAAAAGCTCAAAGACAATATAATGTATTGGTATATTTATTTTTTTATATATTACTTTTTTCATTTTTTACTTCTTTATAAAAAGCATTTTCATTCTCCCTCTTCTTGATAATTTGCCATGCAGTGAAAGCCGGTTAGAAATCTTTATTAAAATATGCTTCCAGTTCAGCATTCTGCCTTATTATTATTTTTCATTTTCCTATATATATATATATGTATATATGTCTATTGTATGTATAATCTAATCTAGATATTTGTAGTGGTTAGTTCAATTCCTGCATTGAGCTTGGAAAATCCACTCCATTTATTCAGCCTTTCAGATCAGTATTCCTTGATTCTCTCTCTCTCTCTCTGTTCATTGTCATTAGAACCACACAGGCTGCATATGACAGCTAGTTGGCATAAGAACAAAATAGCGTTTTCGTCTGTTGTTTGTTGGTCATGTGATATGCCCCTTGTCATTTCATATTGTCATCTGACTGAACGTCATCTCATTAAATTTATGATAGCACCATTTGCTCTCTTTCTCTCTCTCTCTCTCTCTCTCTCTCTCTCTCTCTCTCTCTCTCTCTCTCTCTCT
>NC_068982.1:87316583-87318128 GCF_001194135.2 Octopus bimaculoides | reverse complement strand
TATATGTTTGTGTGTCTGTGTTTGTCCCCCCCAACATCGCTTGACAACCGATGCTGGTGTGTTTACGTCCTCGTAACTTAGCGTTTCGGCAAAAGTGATCGATAGAATAAGCACTAGACTTACAAAGAATGTCCTGGGGGCAATTTGCTCGACTAAAGGTGGTGCTGCAGCATGGCCTAAGTCAAATGACTGAAACAAGTAAAAGAATATTTCTTACTTAAAACCAGCTTTTGTACCAGGAAGATGTAGTCTACTCCAGTGTATTACTGGTACTTGTTTTATCCCCTCAACTGCAATTATCTTTTGAGTTTTACTTTCATTTTCCTTTATGATTAAATTGGTGTTTACAACTTAGTAAGTTCATATATGAACTTTTGTAGGCATGGATGTGTAAAGTTTGTTTTCCAATCCTGTGTTTTGGGGCCCATTCCCACTGCAGAACACTTTGAGCAAGTGTCTTTTACTATATCTGTGGGCTATAGTAATGGTAAGTGGATTTGGTAGACAGAAACTAAAAGAATCCCAGTGTGTGTGTGTGTATATGTTTGGAGGGAAGTTGTGGAAGAGGGAGTCCCAGGAAGAGTGGAACAAAGTATTGAAGGCTGATCTCAAAATGCTGAGCCTTACAAAGCAGGTGGCAGAGGACTGAGATATGTGATGCATTACTGTGATCAAGAAGACCTGCCCACCACAGCAGAATTGGGATCTAAAAACCAAGGTGCCACATAAAAAAGCAATGATGTGGGTGCTGCTGCCATGCAAAAAGCATCCAGTACACTCTGTAAAATGGTTGGCAATAGAAGGGCATCCAGCTGTAGAAATCTGAACCCAGAACCATGTTTTAGAAGTGAAATTCTCAACTACTAAGTGATACCACTCTGTGTGTATACATCAATCATTATCTAAAACAATGGTCCTTATATTGTCTTGCATGAAACTTGTCTGTGGTGCACCACAGACAATTTTTCTAGGGAAAAAAAAATGCAGACTGTGATAGTCAATAAAGCAAAAATAACATTTTAAAATTTCTTTCTGTGTGGCCCAATACCAAATGGTCCATAGCCCAGTGGTTGAGGACTATGATCTAAAATAAATCTGGTGGCATAAGTTGGCAATAAGGGTACAAGGAAAATTAACATATTGCAATGCATATACATGATGTATGCAAGAAAATGGGTTATAATCAGCAGGCAAAATATTCTTATGCAGCATTAATTTATTTTATCGAATCTACACCACAGGCTGTTTTATTCCTGATATGTGTGTATATAAACAATCTGATAAAAAAGAAAAGCACACCTAGTGTAAGCTATGGACACATAAGAGGTGCAGCAATATCAAAGGAAGGCGAACTGGGAAGATAGTTTTTGTGTGGAAAATGCTCAGGAGCAATAAACACTGAAAAGAGAACAGCTTCTATCACATTTCCAGGGAGAAAAACTACAAGTAGTTGATAGCTTCCATTACCTAAGTGACCAAGTCAGTAGCGGGGGTGGATGCTCTGAAAGTGTAGCTGCTAGATTAAGAATAGCTTGGGCAAAGTTC
>NC_068982.1:87308120-87316573 GCF_001194135.2 Octopus bimaculoides | reverse complement strand
TGGATGCTCTGAAAGTGTAGCTGCTAGATTAAGAATAGCTTGGGCAAAGTTCAGAGAGCTCCTACCTCTGCTGGTGACAAAGGGCCTCTCACTCAGAGTAAAAGGTAGGCTGAATGATGCATTGCATGAACAGCCATGCTACATGGCAGTGAAACGGGCCACAACTGCTGAGGACATGCGTAAGCTTGCAAGGAATGAAGCCAGTATGCTCTGCTGGAAGTGTAATGTCAATGTGCATACATGACAGAGTGTAAGCGCCCTGAGAAAAAAGTTGGACTTAAGAAGCATCAGATGTGGTGTGCAAGAGAGACGATTGCACTGGTATGGTCATGTGGTACGAATGGGTGAGGACAGCTGTGTGGAAAAGTGTCACACCCTAGCAGTTGAGGGAACCTGTGGAAGAGGTAGACCCAGGAAGACCTGGGATGAGGTGGTGAAGCACGACCTTCAAACATTGGGCCTCACTGAGGCAATGACTAGTGACCGAGACCTTTGGAGATATGCTGTGCTTGAGAAGACCTGACTAGCCAAGTGAGACCATAACCCATGGCCTATGCCAATGGTGTATGACCAGCCCACTTATGAGTACTCTTCATTCATTGGACAATAAACTTTGCTTGTGACGACCTGTTCAGGCAAGTGAAATCAAAATCACTGACATGGCCGATGACAGTACTGCCTGATTGGCACTTGTGCTAGTGGAACGTTAAAAGCACTATTCAAGCATGATTGAAACCAATGTCGCCTTACTGGCACATGTGCTAGTGGTAAGTGAAACACAACATTCGAACGTGATCGTTGCCAGTACCACTGGACTGGCTCCCATGCAGGTGACATGTAAAAAACTCCTTGAGCGTGGTCGTTGCCAGTACCACCTGACTGCTGGCCATCATACCAGTGGCACGTAAAAGCACCCACTACACTCTCAGAGGGGTTAGTGTTAGGAAGGGCATCCAGCTGTAGGAACTTTGCCAGATCAGTCAAACCATCCAACCAACGCCAGCATTAAATGACGACGATGATGATGATATATATGTGACCCAACTTAATTCAAATAATAGACATTCAGTTTTCCAAATGTGTTATCTCTATTTCAGATTGTGCTATAATTTTGGGATGTCTATACATGGTCACTTGACCTTCTAGAAATAACAGTTAAACCTCTTTTGGATTACACTCTAGCAACTTTCAGAAGGTTACAATGGATAATATAGTACTAGATACACTATGCCTAGAGTAAAGATGGGATAGTAAGAGCTAAAGTGCTTTTGATTATAGCTCTGCATAATCTAGACAACAATAGGAAAGCTAAATTTAAAGTAGGGTTTAAAATGTATATTCAATACTGCCATGTAGACTAATTCTGCATTGACATTTTCATCTGGATTGCTCATTTATTTATTTTTTCTTCATCTTTTCTCCTCTCTTTCTCCTACTGTATTTTGAAGGACATTTTCCAAAATATCACAACAGTGAACTCATTCTCTGAGTGTCAAACTAAATATTCGATCATATTTGTGCCTGTTCATCAGTGGATAAGCACAAAGTGAAATATGGAAAGCTGCATATTGTAAAATAATGTAAATATTTGAAAAACTATTCAGATACAATAGAATTATATGAAAACAAAACTAACATTTTTGTATTACTAATCATTTATCTTATTTCTTCATGCATTTTGTTTTTATTTTATTTATTGGTTTTTCAGTTCTGTATTTGTGTAGTTGTGCTATTTGATAGAACTATGTCCAAAATCACTTTGACCGTCTTTTAAGGTTTACATTAAAAAAATATCTTTTGTATCATTATTTCAGGAGAATTCTAATCATGCAAAGAATGGTGCACATATAAAAGCCTTAAAGAAAGCATCAGAATTGCAGAAAAAGATTGGTATGTAGCCAGTTATATCATGAATAATTATAACATTTTCCTTTTGATTGTTCAGTGATGAAATTTGATTAGTTCATTTATTTGCTATGTATATTTGAATGGTCCATTTGGAAATAGAAATATGTCAATCATTATTACTAATTTAATTTCTACTTTCCAACGGAGGTCCAAATCTTGTATATCTTTCCTTCTAGCTTTTACTTGTTTAGTCATTAGACTGTAGCTGTGCTGGGGCTCCACTTTGAAGAATTTTTAGCTGAATGAATCAAACCCAGTAGTTTGTTAAACCTGATACTGATTCTATGAATATCTTTTTCTGAACTGCTAATTTACAGGAATGTAAACAAACTGGTGTGGCTGTGTGGTAAGAAGCTTGCTTCCCAACCACATGGTTCCAGGTTCAATCCCACTGTGTGGCACCGTGGGCAAATGTTTTCTATAGCCTAGGGCCAACAAAAGTCTTGTGAGTGGATTTGATAGATGGAAACTCTGGCATGGGTGTGTGTTATTAAGAAATTTGATTCATAACTTTATGGTTGCAGGTTCAATTTCACTCACAGGCTTGAACATTGGGCAAGTGTCTTGAAATTTGCTAGATGAAACTTGTGGTAGTCCAGTGTGTGTGTGTGTGTATAAATATGTATGTATGCATATCTGTACACACACCTCTCACCATCTCATTTGCACATCACAAGGCATTTATATAGGGGATTGTATCTCTGTCACTTATACTAAGTAGGTTGTCATACCCCCAACCCTACATTGTCACCTCTCAGTTGCCAGTCACTTTGCAGAGTGTATTGTTTGCATTTTGCCATGGCATCAGTACTTGTGAGCTTGAATTTTACATGACAAGACTATTATGTTTTTTCTGTTCATTCAAAGCAATGTGTCCCAAGAGGTGAAAAGAAAAGAGCAATGACAGAAGACAAACTAGGTTGTAAGTAGTGAGTGAGAGTATGGTGGGTAAAAATGATTCAGGTGACCACATAGTAGAGGAGAAAATAATGGAAGAGACAATAACAGTAGGGAGTAATGGGAGAGAAGTAGTGATGTACATGTTTGTTGGTGAGGGAGAGAGAGAGGGAGTGATGAATAGTTATTGAGATGGAAAATTGTGTTAATAGTGAGTAACATGAGGGAGAGGTCGCAGTACTGAAGGGTGATGGAAGGCTGTTTTTGATACCAACATATCTGATGAAATCCTTCATAATAAATGTATTATGAAGGGGAGAAAGAGAGAGAGAGATGTAGCAATATGGATGATGTAAAATTGAATATAGACAAATCAATGCTACCCTTCATTACATGGGTGGCATTGTACAGAGAATAGAAGAGAGGGGGAATGATAAAAAGAAGTGGGACTGAGGGAAGCAAATGGAGACTTAACAGGAATTTAATGGGTGAGATATTCAAATATATATTATCCATCCCAGCCTCCGCTGTTTTATAATATATTTCACCATACTTGCATGGATAGATGTGTCTCATCTGGTACCATATGTCACTACTCACCATTTCCCTTTGTCATTTCCTCCACGATGTTCAGCTTCTTTATATCAGTTTTTACCACTCAGTCTTGTGTCTCTCACAGGCTCCATCCACATTGAACACTCAACACTTCTTTATACAGTTGATAGCTGCCATAAATATCATCAATGCAGTCTTCCCTTGCACACTACATCAGATTCTTCTTATATCTAGATTTTCCCTCAGTTCATTAGTGCTTGATCATTCATAAACTATAATATTCCTTTCTATTATAAGCACATGACCTGAAATTTCGGGGAGGGAGCTAGGTGATTACATCGACCTCAATGCTCAGCTGGCACTTATTTTATCAACCCTGAAAAGATGAAGGGCAAGGTTGATATTGGCAGAATTTGAACTCAGAACATGAAGACGGATGAAATGTCACAAAGCATTTTGCCTGGCATGCTGATGATTCTATCACCTCGCCACCTTTTCATATACACTAATATTGGTTTCTGGCATGCTAATAATTCTGCCCCCTCATAACTATGAAACTATTTCTTTCAAATTTTGGCACAAGGTCAGCAGGTTCAAGGGAAAGAGTAAGCTAATTACTTCAACCCCAGTGTTTAACTGGTACTTATTTTATTGACCCTGAAAGGATAAAAGTCAACCTCAATGGAGTTTAAACATGAAGATGGACGAAATGCCACAAAGCAATTTGCCCAGTGTGCTAACAATTCTGCCAGCTTCCTGCCTTTTCTTATACACTAATATTACAAATCAAACAGAACATGATCATTTCTCTCTAGCTTTTGCAAATCCTTTGCATTTAAGGCCCACATTTCACTTCTATGCAGCATCATACAATCAACCTTTCTCTCTGAAAGAAAAACTGTTTCTCTTAACAACCAAATCCTTCTCTCTGATCAAGGCCAAATCTCGTCTCACATGGTGTCACATCTACTACCCTGGCATTAAAGACAGCTAGATTAACTTCTCTCCTAACTAAAATGCTTAGTCAGTCTTTCAAATTAAACACTTCTCACTACTGATTACTGCCCAGCACATTTTTGAAGTAAAGGAACATATCAGTAATATATATATATATATATATATATATCTTCCTCTTCTCTCTTTTCTTCCCTACTTCTCTTGTGGCTGTCAATAAGAATTATAAAATACCAATCAATAGAACTGATCTCTGACTTCAGAAAACTAAAAACTGTTATACATTAATGAAGCTTTCAACAAATCAGCTAAGTATGACATTGCAAACTTCTTGTCTAAAATTTGTACGAAATCTCAACACTAATCACCTGAATTCAGAAACTCTTAATTCAGTATCATCATCATCGCTGTCACTGTTTTAGCAGCACTTTTCCATACTAGTATGGACAGATTGAAACTCAAACATTGTTTCCATATGTCTTGGGTCACTATGTCCTTGAATGTGTAGCTGAACATTGTCAGATCTGAACTAATCATTTCCTCCCAATTCTTTCTTTTTCTATAATATGTATTAGAGAGACAGGCATGACTGTGTGGGTTAAATTTGCTTCACAATCCTGTAGTTCCAAGCTTGATCCCACTGTGTGGTATTTTGGACATATGTCCTCTACAATTGTCATGAGTTGACAAAAGCCTTGCATTACATATCCTTGCCATAGTTTCCATCCACTGCATATCCTTGCCATAGTTTCCATCCACTGCATATCCTTGTCATATCTTTTGTCTGTCTCTGTCTTCTTAAACTCTATACTAAGCCCTTCATGTAATTCTTTACTTCCTTCCTCTAATTTTTTTTCTTTTTCCACAATCCTCTGAAATTTTAAAATCTTAATGTTAACACCATTGTTCTTATTCATCCAAACAAGTGCAGCTCCACTGGGTATTGAAGGTGTAGAGCCTTTTCTTTTGACACAACAATTGCATTCTCAGGTCCACTTTGCCTTTCTTTCTTTCTGAAGGCAGTAAGTACTGAGCTCTGTGGAATGGATCACACCCAGAACAGGGGTTCTTAATCTAAACAGTAGTACCCCCTTGGGAGTGTTTTGTGTTGTCAAGGGACACTGTGATATGCAAAGGACATTTAGAGGGATCTTTTTTTTTTCTTATAGAAATAAAATATTTGAAGTTGGGTCAATACTTAAAACACATTTTTAAAAACATCTTTATCAGGATCATGCATGTTGTGTTACCCATGAGCAGAAAACCTGATTGATGATTTGCTAAGGTCCAACATAATTTCATTATATAAGTCCTCACTTTCTTTAAAAATTTCCATAAAAATTTAACATTGGAAGTACTAATCTGTACAAATATCTAAGAAATGATACATGTTGGGTGAGACTGAGAAAATATGGGTTGTAAACCACATTGCAAAATTAGTTTCTGTTTAAAACAATTTTTTATTATTTGTAAAACTGAAGGTGATGGTCTGGCAGAATCATTAGCACATCAGCACTCCTGGCTTTTTATATTTTTAGTTCAAATTTTGCCAAGGCCAACTTTGTTTTTCATTCTTTCAGAGTTAAATAAATAAGTACTAGTTGAGCTCTGGGGTTGATGTAATCAACTATTTGGCCCCACAATTATATTTGCAAAATATGCCATGGGGAGATTTGTAGAATGCCATTCAGTAAAAGAGGATGCTGAGCTATACAAGATTAAGAACCACTACCATGTAGGCAAATGATTAAAAGTAGAAATATTTGAAGAGAAAGTGTATTGGCTGTGCATCATGAGCTTAATGTGGGATGAGCTGTTGTAATGAAAACCAGCGTTTGGGAGTAAGATGGTTAGTATTGGAATGACTTTTTCAAACCATAACAGGAATTGAAGCAAGCATTGTAAGCTATTGACCTATTTCTCACTTTTACATTAACTGTAAGGGAAAAAAAATGATTGTTGACCTGGTTAACTCCAACCCTTTCAGTATATTATAATAGATAGCATTTATTTTTTAAAATTAATTTCAGAAATGGATGTGTTCAATATAAGTAATTAAAATTAAATTCTTTTCCATCATCAGTTTCTAAGATAAAAAAAAGAAATAGTAAATTGTCAGTGCCAAGTTCTATCACCCAAGAGACTTGCTTAATTGTAATTGAATTGACAATTAGCTAATAACAATAGCAGTCTTATAAACATAGTTGACGATGTAATTAAACATTAGTTCTGTGTGATTGTCACTATAATAATGTGTGTTTATTGATTAATGCCAGTATTTCAGGTACTTCATGTTAATTTTTTTCTGGTTGGTTTCTGAAAGAAAAAAAAAAAGAAAGAAAGAAAATTGCAAAATATATATGTATTTTTGCAATACTTCCCAAGAACAAATGTACGTAGAGTAATTTTCTTATTAGGAATTTTATGTAAGAGCAATAAGCTTATTTCCATGTGGAGATCTGTAACTACATAGATATATTTGTGGTATGCATAAGAACTGAAACACTGTGTGCTGGAAAATATAATGTGTAGTTGATTATTGTTTTTCGAAATAAATGTAAACTTGACAGTTGCACTGTGCTTATATATGGTGCAGGAAATGTGAAAATAGACAGCAATGGTATAACTGTGTATGTGTCTGTTGTTTGAATCATTGTCATCATCATCACCACTTAATGTCTGTTTTATATCTTGGTATGAGTTAGACATTTTGACTAGAGCTGGTAAGCCAGAGGACTGTACCAAACTCCATTATCTGCTTTGGCATGATTTTATGGCTGGATGCCCTTCCTAATGCCAAAGTATACTGGGATGCCTTATATGTGACACCAGCACTGGTGAGGTCACCAAGTAACTTGCAAGACAAGACCCCTTCAACTAAGGGGGAAGGGGAAGTAGTATTGAGGGAAGTGGCTTTGTGCCGGACAAGGGGAAGGTGTCATGATGTAGGAGAGATAAAGGGCTGCTCCAGTTGAGAAAAAGGAGAGAGAGGGAAGATTGTGGCGAAGGTGTGTCGGGGCATATCCTAAAGTTACAGGGAGGCCAATATGAGTGAAGTGTTACAGAGGGTTTGGTAGGGTGAGAGTAGGTAAGTTTAGGAGAGTGAAAAAGGAAAGAAGATGGGGGTGGGGAAGAGAGAAACGTTTGTGATATTTTTCAATTTCTTTTTAATGATTGCCAAAAGGAATTGTAACCTTTTAGATTATCTTTATTTTGCATCTCGCCTACTTCAAAAATTCTTCCCAATTTCTCATTCATTTTTCTTTGTTTTTTCTTTGTAAATCACTTTTACCTTTCCATTCTTTGTTCTCCATTGTTTTGTAGAAAGGCAAAGAGATGCATCACGAAAAACACAAAATTTGGCAATTGACCAACAACCCAAAAGATCTTTCTTAGCCCGAAATAGGTAAGATAGTTTTATTTAGCAATTTACTCATATTTTAACAATTTGGTTTACATAAAATAAAAATCAATATAAATCTATCAAAATTTGTTAGTATTGACTAAAATTCTGCATGAAACTATTATTTCACTATTGACCACACAGAAAGTTGCAATATGAACCTAAATTTTCTTTATCTAGTATTATAATACAGACTGCTGAACATGTTAAGGTATTTATTTCTTGTAGCTTCATTGAGATTTTTTTTTTTTTAGCACTATATCAGAGAAACAGTTTCAAATGTGACTGTCTTTTTTAATTATGTTAAACACGTTTAGTGAAAATGCTATAAAGGGATTAAATGACAAACATTATTTTATACAATAGGATAAATAAATAAGTCTTTCATTTCCTTTCAGGAGATTAAATAACTTATTAGAGGTGATTTCCCAACCAGAAAACAACAATAGAGATTTCAAACAATGCAACAATACACTGTTCTGATTAGTTCCTAGGGTATTAAAAAAGATCAAGATATCTGTGAGCAATGTAAATAGGGTTAGCCATAGAAAACTGAATAAGATAAATGAGGCTGATAGACGTGTTGAATTTGCCTAACTATTTCACCTGCTATCATCATCATCGTTTAACGTCCGCTTTCCATGCTAGCATGGGTTGGACGATTTGACTGAGGACTGGTGAAACCGGATGGCAACACCAGGCTCCAATCTAAATTTGGCAGAGTTTCTACAGCTGG
>NC_068982.1:87299539-87306346 GCF_001194135.2 Octopus bimaculoides | reverse complement strand
ATTTAGTGCAAGCGTACCATCATCCATGCGAACACATTTCTCTCCTACGACATCACTATTCTCTCTCCTACACTGTCTTGCAACACGAAATACCTCGAGTCTTTGGTCCTCACGGCGCAGAACATTGGCAAATCTTTTCTTATCTGCTTCCCCTCTGGCTAAATAAACCTGTCGCCTAGCTTCCCTTCTGGCAGATTGGTACAATTCCCTGCTACCACCGTTCTTCCAGTCCTTACAAATTCCTTTTCTCCTTGTCCAGGCTTGTTTTAACTTTATCCTGATATTTGTGCATGCATTTATGATTTATATTTAAGTTCAGAATTGATCATCCTGTATAGTATTAAGAAATAAACAAACTTGGTCCAAATACTAATCTGTAACACAGTTCAAGGCTATTTCTCAAAGACTGCAGTTATTCTTCACAGTTCATAAATTCTAAATAACAGCTCAGCCTTGTGGGACCAGGCTGTTGCTATTCAATCAGACATTGTAGATTGTATCCAGAAAAAGTTAATCCAATTGAACAGCAAACTTTTCATTTGGCATGCTACAATTATTAACACACTCAACCTCTGTTTCACTTCTCCCATTACTACTACTATTACTACTCTGAGTTAGCAAGGTGTACCATTATTGAAATAAAGGATTTGAACTAACAATCTGCATTGCAGTGTTCAACTCCTTCCTCTCCCAAAATATCAACCTGAGAAGTTTGTTAAAAATGCATTGGCATCATGAGTCCAAGGTTTGTAAATACTGTGATTACTACACCTCCTTCTCCAAATAATTCAAAAATATAGTCATGAAATTGGGTTAGGGAGCTCCTTGGTCTTCTCAGTATAGGAAATGGTATACTTCACCTAAGGAAACCAGGCACTACTTCCAATGGGGTTTAAGCATAATCCATGGATTCTAACTTTCACTATTATTGTACAGTTACAATATACGTGTGTGTGTGTGTTCTTTACATATTCTCGAAGTTTCAGATTTATTAAGCAGAAATTAAAACTAGTTGTGAGCCTACCTCTATTGTATAAGGTTTAATTGCTCTATTTGTAATATTTGAATAATCCAGTATATTACTGGTATGTTTTGTCAAATTTGAGGACACAGAATGATTCTGGGAAGATTTGAACCCAGAACGTAGAGTAACAAAACTAAATTCATATAGGATGGCACTCTATGAGCTCTGAGTATGGCACCCTATAATATTTCTAATATTAACAAATTTTGAGTTCATTTCAGAAAAATATGTTTTCAAAATTCTAAGGTCAATTTTTACCTTCCATTGTTATGGAGTCAAAAACCAAGTGTTGGGGTTGATAGAATTGATTGTTCCCTCACCAAAAATGTTTTACTGTGAGCTTTAATCATATCAGCTTGTACAAAGACTGTAAAGAAATGAGGACCCTTTTGTCTTGCAGGGTACATGACAATCTCATTACTAGTGGTACAAACATAAAATGTACCTGGTTGCAAAATGGTTGGTGAATGAGTGGAGACAATAGGAGCAAGAGGATCTTTAATCTTTTCTTGCTGAGGATAGCAATTGGTGCTCTAAATTTCATGTTTGATAATCTCAGACTCAACTTTATCAATTTCCAAGTTGAATCTCCCATGTCCCCTGCAATTTATCCAATTTTGTTGGATGGAGGGAAGCAGACAGCTGCTACTTAATTTTAGATTGCATCCAGAAAAAAATTCTGAGTAATTAGCAAACTTTCATTAACATGCTATAATTACTAACACACCTGTTTCACCTCCTCCACTACAACCATCTTTCATGAAGAAGTAAAATTGGTTGCTTAATTTTATTTCTTCAGAACTATTTTCTGGAATTCTCTTCCCATCCACATTTTTCCTATAGACATAGACCAATGGAATCCAAACCACATTGATCAAATTGGCTTGTGTGTGTGGTGGTGGGAGATTCATAAGTTATCAGCCATCCCTCTTATCTGAAAGTCCATGAAATACACAAACACACACACAAAAGATATATATATATATATATATATATATATATATATATATATATATATATATATATATATATATAGTTCAGTAGTAAATAGCTTAGAGCATGGCTAATCAATAACCTCAACTATGATAGCTAAGAAGGAAACAGATATAGTTAATTGTTATGTTGTAGGTTATTATTAGAAATTTCACCTCTCATAATTAATATAGACAGAAATTACTCTTCTTATTTTTGCTGTGGGTCAGTCATATTGTAGAATAACAGCTCATTAAAATCTATTACTCATATTTAGAGTTTAGAATTTCTAATTTACTTGATAAATGAATTTTTCAAACAAATGTTTTCCTATTCTGGTACAGGTTGATTTCAATTAAATGTAAATTAGTAAACTATGCTTGTAATTAGGATGTGATTCTTAGCTGATGTTCTTTAACCCTTTAGCATTTAAACCAGTTGTATGTGGTGCAAATACTGTACCTGTTTTATGTTCAAACTGACCAGATCCTGCCTCTCACACCTACCCAACAATGTCATTCTAAAAATAAATAATCACATTATTGAAATCTCAAAGCTATCAGATAATGCATGATTAATTTGAATCAATGTGAATTGCAAGCAATGTGAATAAATAATACATTTGACAGAGTAATCTGATTGCTAAAGGGTTTAAGGAAATTAAACTATGTTTTGTGTTGTGACTACAAGCAGATTGTGATCTTGTCAAATATTACTTCTTTTCTTTTGCTGTTGCTAATGTAGAGCCTGAAGTAAGGCTGTGAAGAAATGCTTAGTAGCATTTCATCCCTTTTCAGGGTTGATAAAATAGGTACCAGTTGAGCACTAGGGTCGATATAACTGACTTACCCCCTCTCCCCAAAATTTCTGGCCTTGTGCCAAAATTTGAAACCAATATAGAGCCTGAAATGATATGGTTACTTAGAAGACTAAATAGTAAAGCTCTCTGTTGTGATATATTAGGATTAGAATCACTGAGTCTTACTGGTTTTTTTCTTTTTTTTTTTTATCAGTCAACAATGTTAGTTTAATAAGAGATTAGCAGTGTTATATAGCTTGGACTAAACGACCTTGATACATTTATGGCCATCTAATCTTTTTGTCAGAAAGTATCTTGCACTATATTAATATTTTATGACCTCTTCATTTTTTTTAAGATGGTGGGATGTGATCTGAGAGAGATTTGACTTCTATTTGTAGTCAGTTATGTGACTGCATAGAGGCTCCCATGCTGACTTGATTTTGTCATTAATATTATGAGAGTACTAAATTGGTGGAAACGGTAGTATGGTTGACTGAGAGTATTTGTCTGAAAGAGATTACTTCTTTCTTTATTCTGAGTTCAAATCCCACTAATGATTGCCTTTTATCCTTAGTATTAATAAAATAAGTACTATTTAGAAAATATGGTTGATTCAATTGACTACAATACTCTCCTCAAATTCATGGTCATGTAACAAAATCAGAAACCATTGTTGTCTCATCCTGTTAAGGTTATGCATACTCAACTCTACTGAAGCTATTCTAAACTTGAAAGTAGATTTGCAGTAATAGTTTGTTTTTTTTTACTGACTTTTTTTCCTTTCTGTTTTTAAAATATTGGCTCTGCCTTGGAGCAATATTTTCTAAACTTAATATATGACTGAATCAATGAATAGGCATCGTCATTATCAATATATATTCATATATATTAGACTGGTTGTCATAGTTTAAGACAGTTCTTATTTAAGGTCATTATCACCATAGATAGGTCAGGAGACCACATTTCACTCAAACATTTTTACATTTACTATGGCTTCTATGGCTAGATACCTTTCTTAATAGCAACCATTTATGTAGTGTATTGGATGCATTTTATCATGGCACCAGCACTAAAGAGCTTGACATATCTTTAAGATTAAAGATCCATATGACCATATTGTCTCCTCATTCACCAACCACTTTACAACTGGGTTAATTTTATAGCGGTACTGGTAGTAATGAGATTGCTTTGTTCCCTGCAAGACAAAAGAGTCCTTTCTGCTTTACAAAGTCTTTGTATTGGCCAATGTGACCAAGGCAAAATGGCGTAAATTTCTGGTGAAGGAACAATCAATTCTATGAACCTCAGTATTTTATTTCAACAACTTCAGGACTGGAAGGTAAAATTGACCTTGGAAAGATTCAAAATCAAAATTTAATGAGGTGAAACTAAATATTGCATTAAGTTTTGTCCTATTTTGACTATCATAATGATTCCATTTCCCCATTACATAGTGTCATAACTCAGTAGTTGTTTGTGAATTATTGGTTCAGAATTGTCTTCACTTATGACAATAATGTATGTTATTTGACTGTTGGGGAATGAAAGTCCTGACATTAAGTCTCCTTACAGATGTTCAGACTGAACATTTATTTTAATGCCACCCACACAGGTGGACATACAATGCTTTGCCTACTCTGACTGTCCCATCATCATCATCATCAAACATCTGTATTCCATGCTGGCATGGGTTGAATGGTTCAGCAAGATCCAACTAGCCTGAGGGATGTGTTGGTCACTAGTGTCTGCTTTGGCAAGATTTTTGTGGCTGAATGTCCTTCCTAATGCCCACCACTTTACAGGGTATACTGGGTGCCTTTTCCATAGCATTGAGAACATGAATAAAATAAAATACTAATGACATTGGCAATTTAAATGAAATAAGTAGAACTAGGAATCTCATTTAGGGTCTGAGACTTGTAGCTTGTAGCATTCACTAGAGAAAATAGAAGCCCTTATTTTTGTATTGAGATGGTACTGAGGTATGTGCTAAGAGCCTGTTGAAAGAACACAAAGCAAATATCTGAATTGCTTGACATGGCCATTACAATCCAGTGTAGTAGAAATTTTGATTCAGTTATTGAAGAAATGAAACAAATATTCAAATTTTTAAAAAAATGTTGTTCTGCAGGAAATCCTTTGCTAATAGTAGATAGAATAATTTTTTTTTTTCTTTTAAAACAATCTTTCAATGTTGTGAATTGATTTAATCTATACACTAAATACAGTGAAATATTAAGTGACCTCTTGTTTTACAAATTTGTTTTTGTTTATAACTTTTTATTTTCTGTATTTTTTTTCTTACACAATTACATCTTAGCTACTTGAAGCAAAACAGACACTTTTTTTGTTAGGTATTTACATTATCTATTTAATATAGATTCCTTACGTCAGCAGGAATTAAGGAGTGGAAAAAGTTTTCAACTTTCTTGTTTAAATGAAAAAGACCCCTAAAAACTTATATTGAATAAGACCTTTTTGAACCAAACAGAGGCCTTCTTTCTTTGATAGTTTCATATTGCAACAAAATGCCTATGATAACTGTTGGCTGATTTTAAATTGTTTTTATTTATTTATTCTATGTATTCAACTTAACTTTTGTGCTTTTTATGAACACTATTTTTACATTTTTAAACACATTAAAGTTTACACTCATATGCATGTAAATTATTCCAGTAGTTATTTTTTTTATGCATGTAATCAAAAGTACTTTATTTCCACTAACTCCAGTTTCAAGCTGTCCTGTATCTATGACAGCTTTGTTGTAAGAGATATTAAGAAAATAAAATCTATTTTATTAGACTACTTCAAATCATTTGTTAACTGATTAGAAGTGGTTTAGATTCATTGATGGTTGATGATATCTGTTAGGGTTTATTATAATTATTGGAAAGAAAACTAACACTGTTTGCCTCAAAATAAACCTTTTTACTTTTACTGGGTGACATTCAATTGTTAAATAGTAACACTAATATTTAATGAAAATCTCTTAAATATCATAACTAAAATTCAGTTAAGAGAATAGATGGATTTAAATTCTACTCAATTATATTTAATTGAAAATAGTATTTCATTGCAAATTCTACAAACATAAAAAGGATCCATTTCTAATTCAGGCATTAATTAATTGAAATCTGTTTGCTTTCCTCTTTCTCTAGCAGAAATATTACTGATTCATGCACTCATTCTGTAAAAGTTGGCTTCTCTCCATCCTCTAGTTACATACAGTGCTGGCTCTTGGTTTTACAGTGGCATGGATAAACTGAACCTGGCTGGTCTTACAGGTATAATTCTGCACACCATAGACTAGTCCCCTTGTCTATCTGCCTATTTTACTATAGTATCCACTAATCAAAAAGCATGACAATTGAAAATGTACATAAAAACAACCATGTTGTATTTGAAGTTTATAATTGAGTTAGAAAGTGGGTGAAGTGCATCGAATATACTGGTTAACAACCTTTACAATATACTCTCTGCTCAAGCCAAACAAGGGAACCTATGTTGTCACTTTATCTGCTAGAAATAGCAGAAATTAAACTAGAAATTTCCTTTAAAATGCATCATAAATGGAGGGTGGACCTGGGACTAAACAACACCTACAATATATATACTAGCTGCTAGCATAAGTTTCTGGGCCAGTCTGCAATTACTTGTTTACAAAGAACTACATGTACTAACATTATTATCTATATATATAAAAATGAGAATGTCTGTCTGTCTGTCTGTGTGTTTCCCTAAAACTCGAGAACTACACAACCAATTTCATTCAAATTTTACACATGTCTTATGTGTTTTAGTCAAAAAAAATTTTTTACTTCTTGCATAGTTCGAGCCCACAGCAACATCATATCTCCTCCACTATTTAAATATTACATGTCAAAAGTGAAACAAAAACACTCATGTCAAATACTTTCACTTTAAAAATGAAACTATTCCACTAACTGAAACAATCACATTTCGATACTGTAATGACAGATACTTTCACTTTAATGGTGTGTGTGTATAT
>NC_068982.1:87285787-87297726 GCF_001194135.2 Octopus bimaculoides | reverse complement strand
ATGTGATGCATAAATTGTCAAGTAAATGAGACGCATCTTTGCCTCCACTGATTCACTTGCAAAGTGTTGAGTAAAATTATTTCGTTGCAGACCTCCTTTGAGTCTTTTTATTATCACTGCGACGCACATAGTCCCCAGTTGGTAACATTGATTTCAAGGCCTTCCCAGATGAGAGACTGGCATTCCACTTAATGTCTATGTTCCATGCTGGCATGGATTGGAGAGTTATTAATGTAGAAATATGGTATCGTAGCTACTAACAGTTGAGGGTTGCGTAGTCTAGACAGCGTTTTTAGATTTCATTATTCTCTTTAACCCGGGCAAAGCCGGGTATTTCTGCTAGTCTTTTATATTAATGAGATTTTGAGCATCAAGAAGTGGTGGTATAGTCTCAGAGATTGCCACTTGAAGATAATCTCTACTAATGTTGTTGAAAAAGACATTGTTCAGTTATTCTGCTCGCATCAAATAGAAAACCAGTTTAATGTATATTCTCTAGTACAGTGGTATATGTCACTTAACATCTGTGTCATAACAAGTTAGATCTAGAAACTGATACCTTCATACTTTTTAGTGCTGCTATATGACATGTAGCCTAATGGTTAGGGTGTTGAGCTCATGATTATAAGGTTATAGGTTCAATTCCTGAACCAAGCAGTGGCTTGTGTCTTTGGGTAAGGCACATTATTTCATGTTGCTCCAGTCTAATCAACTGAAAATGAGTACCAACTGATTGCTAGTGCAGCTCTTTCTCCTTCCAACTGTCACATCTTGAATATTCTATTAGGTCAAGAGTGATGAGTCTGAAAGAGCTGTTTGTCTACTTCTGAAAGAATTAACAAAAGTGTAGTATGAGTTACCAGGTCATACTTGCTTGTGAGTGACGATAAAGCCCATGTAACACAGAGTACTACAGTCTCCTCTGCCATCCTCTATCCTCTTAAACTAGTGCTTTTCATTTCATCATCAGCAATCACTTCTTGCAAAAGAGTTCTTCTAGAGTTTTCCTTTAGACAAACATTTAATGCCTTATCTATAAATGTTTCTTGTTAGATCCCCACTTAACATAAACACTTGCTTCATTCTATACAAAAATGTAAGCAAAATAATATTAAGGTTTGCACAGATATTATTTTTAATACTGTTGCATTAACATAGAATTAACAATCCTGCGTGTTAATTACTGCCACCCTAGTTTCATTTAACTAAAATTAAGTTTCAAAGGGTAAAAATAACCTTTCAGATTTTTTTTTTTAATGCCTGAAAATGAAGTGAGCTCAGCATAAAACCAAGTGGTGGCAGTTGGGAAACAAAATCATAAGAAAAATATCTGCTGCTTCTGTCGCAATAGTTTGAAACTTTATCTATGATGGAGGCTGGTTTCTTCATTGGGAGCAGTTCATGTAATTTAAATGAGTTTAATGCCATTACAATTAGCTTAATGTATAAATCTCATTTTACCAACTTGCCTGAGATCACCTTTGGTTCAATGAAAAAAAAAGCCTTTGTTTTAAAGTAGTTTAAATTAAAACCTTCCAACAAAATTTCATGTTGATATATTTTCCAGCACCATCTTAACACAGATAATGTATTAATAAATTCTTCAGTCTTTTCAAAACTGATTAAAACAAAGGTAATGTATTTCAATCAAAATAGGATAACAGGATGAGCCCAGTTTTCTCTCTTTCCTGTAAATCTGAAGCCATCTGTCAACTTCTATGAAGGATATGGAGAAAATGTTTCCTTTTTTGCTGTTTTTTTAACATTAAAATTTTATCTTTTAGATCAGAAATAAATTTATAACCATTTATTGATTAACAGTAATTAAAAGGACATTCAATTTTTCTTTCATTTCTTTATAGAATTTGTGCTAATAGTTCTTAATTATTGATATTAGTATTAGAATTAAGGTGGTGAGCTGGCAGAATCATTAACACGCCAGGTAAAATGCTTAGCGGCATTTCATCTGTCTTCATGTTCTGAATTCAAATTCCATTGAGGTTGACTTTGACTTTCATCCTTTCAAGGTTGATAAAGTAAGTACCCACCACCCCTGAAATTGCTGGCCTTGTCCCATAATTTGAGATAATTGTTTTTCATCTTTACAGTCAGAGTTCAAATCCTACCAAGTTCAACATTATTTTCAGAGTTGATAAAATAAAGTACCAGTCAGTCACTGGTGTTAATGTTATCAGCTAAACTCTACTCCCAAAATTCAGGTCTATGCTAGCAAATATGTTGTGCCTGTGTTAGGAATCATTATAATGAAATCAATATTATTCTTGTTCAGATGGGCAGAATGGTTGGAGCATTGGACAAAATAGCTTGTGGTGTTTGTTCTGCCTTTTTACATTCTCAGTTCAAATCCTGCCTTGGCCAATTTTGTCTTTCATCCCTCCAGGTTTGATAAAGTACTGGTCATGTACTGATTTTACCAACTAACCTCTCTGCCTAAATTTCAAATCCTATGTGTATGTTGGAAACAATTATTAATATAAAGAATTACTAAATTTTACACACCCACCAGTGTCAAGTTACCTGTCATTCTTCTGGTGTTTTATAAAAGATGTATCAAATGTATTAATTCAATCAATTATACTCTCAATCCCCCCCACCCACCAGTGTAGGGTTTTATATCAAATTTAGAAACAATAATAACAACAACAATTAAATTTTCCCAAGATCTATTTTTGCCTTTCATCTTCCTGGGGTCAATAAAATAAGTACTGGTTTTATACTGTTGTTAATAATATTAACTGTTTTTTCTTCCCACTTTTTTTTGGTCTTGCACCTATTTTAGAACGATTATTATTATTATTATTATTACTTGTATATTGTTTTGTTGCTGCTGACTTTCTTTTTTATTTCATAATGCATGTTATACATACACAGTATGTATATATATGTATATATACACACATATAAGAATCTTAATCTTCACATACCATTATGTCAAGTTTCTAATTTCTGACCTTTAGATGATTATTGAAAAATAGCAGGGGTGGAGTGGGGGAACTTTTTAGTACTTCATATGTGGGAAGTCATGTTATGACATGTCAGTTATTTCTCTTTACTTACAATTTACTTGTCAAATAATATATTCTTTCTGATGGATATTTCTTTGTGACAGTCTTTGCAAAGTCATCACCAATATCTATCATTAACAAGTGCCTTGATTCACTTATATCTTGAACTTATTCATGTGTCATATATTCAATTGGAAAACAGCAGTCTAATTTATCGAAAAATTCTATTGTATGGCCATTCCAAATAAATTCTCTGTAAATATGAATTGGGCGATCATTTGATAGTAGTGCTCTACTTGTCAACCAGTACCTGCTGATTGTCAACCAGTAGTCAGCTGGCCAACCTGTCTTTGTTTACATCAATTTGGCAATTTCCGTAAAGAAAGAGGGAAAGGGTGTTAGTCAGCAGGTTCTCTCTCTCTCTCTTTCTCTTAAAAGCACATGTCACTTATCACTCTCTCTCTCTCTTTCTTTCTCTCTCTCTCTCTCTCTCTCTTAAAAACACAAGTGACATGTGTTTTTAAGAGAGAGAGAGAGAAAGTGAGTACCTGCTGTCTGCTGACTAACGCCCTTTCCCTCTTTCTTTATGGAAATTGCGGAATTGATGTAAACAAAGACATGTTGACCAGCTGACTACTGGTTGACAATCAGCAGGTACTGGTTGACAAGTAGCACACTACTATCGAATGATTGCCATGAATTGAAATGACACTCTAAATTTAGTCATGATGGCCAATGAAAAAATGGTATGCGATGCGGAGTAATGATGAAAAAGCTCCAATTTTTAAAATGCATACAAGTTTTAAATAAAATGGCATGCACTCATTGATTGATGGAATTCTGATCATATAACTTTTGTATTCTATGCTGGCATGAGTTGGATGGTTTAACTGGATCCAAGAAGCCTGAAGGCTGCATTAGTCTCCAATATCTGTTCTGGCAAGGTTTCTATGGCTAGATGCCCTTCCTAACTCCAACCACTTTACTGTATATACAAAGTGCTTTTTTTCACACCACAGAAAAAAAAATAACTTACATCTTTCAAATAATATTTTTACTATACATAGTATCAACAAACTGTATACATTGGGTAGGAGTCATTTGTTTGGTTTTATTTATTTTTCAATGTTCGTTGAAAGATCAGTCACAAGAAACATGGAGTATTGGTTTGTGAAGATTCAACTTCCAATGAATTATAAATCACCCTGCTTAGTGTTATTAAATACTCTTCTTCTCTCTCATTTATTTAGATTCATATGCATCCATTTATTTATTTATATATGTGTGCTAGTGTGTGTGTAAGGCATGTATGTGTGCATGCACATTTTCAATGACACACTCTGAAATACACATACAATGCGAAAGACATTCACACATGCACATGTACAGTGTTGTTTCCAAGATTTCTGGTGTTGTAATGTGGTTTGTCTGTTCAGGTCAACTGTTTCCAAGAACGACAGCAGTGGTCCATTTAACCAAGACCAGCAGCCTTTAGTTGCGATTATGTCAGATGACAGGTGAGTTTTGACTGCTGCTGCTGCTATTGCTGCTGCTGTTACTACTACTACTACTACTAATACTGCTGCTGCTATTGGTTAGATGTCAGCTCTCTCTCTACCTCTTTCTCTTTGATTGCTATCCCGGCTTTTCTCTTTCTGTCTCTCTCTCTCACTATCTATACCTTGCTATCTCACTGTGCCTCCCTCCCTCTGCTTCTGCCCCCCCCTGTCTCAAATTTCTCTGTAACTTTCCTCTTTCTTCATATTCTCTTCATATCTTTGTCCTCCTTTCTCTCTCTTTCTCTCTCTTTCTCTCTCTCTCTCCCTCTCTCTCCCTCTCTCTCTCTCTCTCTCTCTCTCTCTCTCTCTCTCTCTCTCTCTTCTGTTCACTATCATTTCACTCATCTCCTTTCTCTCTCCTTTTCACCCAACTCTCTTTTGTACTTATCTTGTTCTCTTTCTCTTCTTCCAGTTTCTAGTATCCTCCAGTTTTAGCCCTTCTGATTTCTTATTTCTTCTTATTACGTCTTGTTCCCTTTCTGATAGATTATTTCCATCCTACTACTTATCAACTTCTTTATAATTATGTCATTCATTGCAAATCTAATATTTCCTTACTAATCCTGCAGACTTATCAAAGACTATTTAAAGTATTCCATCGCCACCTCACCTATGAAATTCTCACAAAATTTTATTCATTTGCTCCTGTTATTTATGTTTAAATTTTATTACCAATGGTTTACATACTGAACACACACACACACACACACACACACATACAGTCTACAGCAAGTAATTTTGGTGTTTTATCTCTAATATTTAATAGTCACTGAAAATTCCCCCCCCTCCTTTTTTTAATTTCTTTCTCCCAATGAACCTATGTTGAGATCTAAATTTGGTTTAGAAGCAGTTTACACTGTTAGCAAAGCCATGATGTGCAAGTCAGCTCTTCTTCATTCATTCATTGATGAGCTTCATGTTTCCTTTTATATATTTACTTCACCCTGGCATAATTTTGTGAGAAAGATTTTCTTGATAAATTTTAGCATTTGGCCTAATTTTGGTCATGTCCATTTTCGTTTTTATTTCTCACTAAACAGATTTACTAATCAGATTTACCTACCTCACTCTATTTCTTCAGTTTATTTTCTGGTAATCTATACTTAACATGTACTTGTATTTTTGTCTTTACCAATATATTCTCTTTCTCAATGCAGTTGAAAATGCAGTCTGGTTTATGTTATTCTTATTGTTTTCATAGTTAAAATTTAAATAAAGTCTGTCCTTTAGATTTCCCCGTTACTACAAATGAGAAAGAATTAAAATAAAAGTAGATTTCAGTTTTTCAATTTGAATTTTCAAATTTCAAAATTTAGAGGTTTCAGAAATTCAATTGTGGAATCTGATATTAATATAAGAAACTTTAATTAAAATCCAATAACATTAAGAATTTTTGTGATTATCTAAATTTCAAAATACAGTTTTGTGTTGTTTCTGATTTCAAATTCAAATCTGAGAGAACCCTCCAAATTTCGATTTATATAAATGAAAATTTTAAAAATTGTTTTATCAATTTCAATGTCAAATGCAAAAGAAAATCACTGAAACATTAAACAAAATGTAAATCTTGAATCACAATTCCTTTCCCTTCATTATCCACATTCTACAACCAAGTTCATTACCCATGTCATATTGGTATATTATATATATATCAAGGTAAGTGAAAAAAGTTTTTTTTTTATATTTCTTGGTAGGTGATCAGGATTGCTGGGTGTATGCAAAGGGATACAAGAGTTAGAGAAAAGAATAGATAAGATCGGGACTACATGTTTCATAGCAAACAGAACGTCATAAGTGGTAAATATCCAAGTGAGGTGTATACCACAGGCTACTCTTCAGGCTGAGGATATCTTGATTAAATGGAATGTTATACTGTCATAAGGAGGTACATGTTGGCGCCTGGAAAGTTCAATCAGAATGTGTGTATGCACCTCACTTGGATATTTACTGCTTCTGAGGTTCTGCTCACTATGAAATATATGTAGCCTGGATCTTATCTACTCCATTCCGTAACGCTTGTATTCCTTTTTGCACACCCAGCAACTCTGGTCGCTTACCATGAAACATAAAAAGAACTTTTTTTCAGCTTATATTTCAATACAAAAAAATATCCAAAGCCATAACCTTCCATCTCAATAAACCACTATCGTCCCTGAAAGTTGTTTTTTGTATTTTGCTATGGATTGCTTGAAAATAACTTTCTTCCTACACCTCGATCTCCAGATCTTACATTTATATATATAAATCAGTTATGATGACAGGGGTTCCAGTTGGTCCAATCAACAGAACAGCCTATTCGTGAAATTAATGTGCAAGTGGCTGAACACTCGACAGACACTTGTACCCTACATGTAGTTCTCAGGGAGATCCAGCATGACACAATGCAATAAGACTGACCCTTTGAAATACAGGTATAGGAATAGATAAGGATAAAGTATCCAGATGGGTTCTGTATGAGCACTGTTATAATCCGAGTTATGGTTAATCTCCTCAAGTTGTAAGGAGCACCTAGGATTACTTAAGGTTAGCAATCCCAATATATTTCATCCGATGGATAAATCCTGGGTTTCCTTCACTGGATTATAACTATTTACTGAGTGTATATCCAAGACAATTACAATGAATATGGAGATTAGTACAAATTGTACAGTATATTTGATTTAAATGTGTCTGACATACATTTCTGCTGCATAGACATCTCACAAATGCATTTGCATCCAGTTACTTTTGACTAGGTACGAGTCCAAGCAACTTTATTCAAGGTCCATCCACTTGAAGCGGATCAATTGTATATGTTTAACTATATGCATATCTAGACTTTCAGGGAATAAGGTTTAGAAAAATGAAAAATATTATAATGATGCTCTAGCAGAAGCAGGTTGTGGGAATAGGTTACTATTTAACACAATGAACTAAAGAAAGAAGCATGCAAGTACGCATGGAACCCAGAACCTACAAACACAGAGAAGGGTAATTATAACTGGAAAATGCCCCCATAACATAAAGTGAAATCAACGGGCAGACCCCAGAATAGCAATAGCAGAAATAATTGTATACTGCACTGGTTTGTTAACATAAGCAATAGTAATGGTGACAAACGTGATATAGAAAGTGCAAAACTAATAGCCTAAGCAATACTAGGACAGGTACCAAAAATAGGAACAACCTCCTTTTGAAAGGGAATATACCATGTACTACTAATGTAAACAAGGATTATAACAACTTCAAGAATAAATCCCTTCCAGCTAAATTTTTTGCTGCTTTAAATAGGCAATTTTTCTAAATTGAAGAATTACAATAGAATCTTTAATCAACATACTTTTTAATTGATAAAACCAAGAAAAGAATACGTGAACTACTTCCTGTCTTTATGTTTACCTCCTACATACCCCCCCCCCCACTTCCAGCTTATGAATTCTTTTATAGGTAGTATAACTTTTCAGCCACTTAGTTTTGTTGGACTCAGTGTGACATTCATCATCAGTTTTATCATCATCATAATTACTACAAAACTTCATCATTGTACTTGAACCATTATGATAGTTCACTAGTCCAGTAGCTCCTATCAGCTGTAACTGAGCAACTTGTGGCATAGTGATTTCTCAACACCTTTGTTCTCTTATACTAATGGTACCTTGTTTTGTCAGTCTTGATACAATTTAATTTTAGTTTACAATTGTAACATTCCAAACTTCTTGTTAGTGCAGAATTGCATCTTAATGGTGAACTTTAGTCTATAACCCTAGCTGACCAGCTGCTCCTGTCCTACCTGTTAAATATGTTGCCTTTCCAGCTCACTCTTTAATGTGTTGTGTGTTTAAAAGATAATCTAACTAGTCTTTGTCTGCTGAATCCTTTTCGGCACCTATTTGTAGGAAAATTCATTGCGTTATTGCTATTAATGCACAAGAGTGCTGGTGAATAAACAAGATTCATAGACTTTTCAACAGTTATCCCTCACACCATTGATTGGTCCTGATATAACCTTGGAAAAGTGAACAAGTCGTAGAACACACACACACCATTCTTTTTTGGGGCAGTGAAACTCAAAACAGCTAAAGTGTGTTATCGGGTTAAAAATCTTTTCCTTTTCAGAGGATTTTGTAACTCTATCTATACATGCTATTATTTGTAGCATTATCTGTTTCAAGTTTCACCATTCCAAAAATGAATTATTTCACAGTCTCAAAGTTTATAAGTTCTTATGACATCAACAGTATATTATTCATTTGTTTAACATCTGCTTTTCCTTCTAGTATAGATTAGATGGTGATTTAAGGCAAGATTTGAGGCTGGACACTCTTCTGACCCCTACTTGTTTTTCAAGTAAAGGATGTTTTATTCCACAGGTCTTCAAATGTGCAGAGCTACAAATTTCAAGAAGCTGAAGTCATAACAAGAAATGTAATGCACGCACACACGCGCACGCGTGAACACACACACACATGACAAGCTTGCTAGTTTTTTGTCTATTTACCATGTGTGTGTAACTACATTTTCTCCACTCTAATACTTTTGAGTCAAAGAAAATTTCATGTTATAGTCTCAAGAAATATATTGCTGAAAGAAAGGTGCTAAGATCTCTAACTTTTGGAATTGAAACAGTTTTCAACAAAACCAGTGATTAGTAACTTTCTTCTGTTACGTCCAGCAACACATAAATACTTACATCACAGTGTTACCCTCATATGTCCATAAGTAGAACATATGTATTGGATGCTAGACCTGTGTGTTACTCTTAAATATTGGCCATCTCTATGTTGTAGGTCTGCTTAATCACAGCTGACCAGGACTACTTGCAAACAAAATCAACAACAACAAACTTATTTCTCTTTTCATGCATCTTTTTCATTTTTATGCATCTTCTGCAATAACATGTTATACTATTTGCTTTCTACTTTGACTTGCTCACTAGTTTTTCTTCTTCTTCACAACATATTCACTAAGCTATCTTGTGCACAAACCTTTGCTATGTTTTCTAGTTATAGTTCACTAAACATCATTATTTCCCATTTCATTTACTTTGACATTGCATGGCTTAATTTATTCATTTAATATCCTTCACATCAACTCACTGCTCTTAATCAATTTCATTCTATTAATTAAAAATTCTTAGTTTAGTTGCATCAAAGCAAAGCATTATCATTCTCATAGAATAATAAAGCTTTGCCTTGTTTGATTCAGCTGATTATCACGTTCTATAAAATACTTTGTTTCAGCTTTCTTACTTTTGTTTTGGTTTTTCAAAGATTTTAAATGTTTTAATTTGCATATGAAATGTATACGAAAATTTGCAATGCTGAATTTTAATATGAACATTAATTCTTGTTGGTAAATTAAGCTGGCCATGAGTATTGCAGACCATAAAGTGATTTAAAAGGGGAAAGGTAATAAATAGGTTTAAACCAAGGATTAGTATAGAATATATATGAGAAAAGTGTAGACTTTGTGATCATGTGGATTAAGTGATGATCACGAGTTCAGATCCTTCCATGAACACTTCCTTAATCTATTCGAGCTATTTACCTACAAAATTTATGCTACTAAATACCTCTCTGTGTGCATGTGTGTGTGTGCATGCATGTGTGTGATTGCTACAAATTTCAAGGAGCTAAAGACTAATATCAATAGACTAAATGTACAATAGTCAGAATTTTCAAATATATAAATACCTTGTAATTACAGAGAGAAAATAGTTAAGATACTTGATGTAATCCACTGCAAGACAAGTTCAAATTTTGCTACATGCATTGTTGTCTATCTAAACAAATGATTATTAATTTGTTTTCATGTCAAGTTATATATAAAAGACAATTTGACGTTGAACTGAGAAATTACTCTATACTTTTTAGTAGAGTACATGTTTAAGCTTTTACAATACAAAAGAGACTTGACAGTGACCTTGAACATTCAGCCTGCTAGCCTTCATACACACAACTTATAACAGCAGCTCCAATAATTCAAATGCCATTCCATCTGTGGTACCATAAGACAGCAGATTGAAAACCAGTAACCAATGAATTGGGGGCATTGACTGGGATGTTCAACTAAAAGATTTTCATGTTTTTGGAGAGTGGAGGTGAGACAATGGATGCTATGTATCTGTTGATTTCCATTACCTTTTTGGAATTGTATTGGATTCGGTTTTGAACCTCCCAGTTGCACTAGATTCCTCCCTCCATTTGATTTCCAACTCAAAATCATTGTAATTTCAAAACCAAATTTTACCAGAAAGCTACTTCTAAGGATCTGTTCATCCACAGTAGATCTGTGGATGCGTGCACGTGTCTTTGTCTCCTCCCCCCACTCCTTGACAACTGGTGTTTGTGTATTTACATCCCTATAACTTAGCAGTTCAGCATAAGAGATTGCTAGTATAAGTGCCAGACTTAATAAAAAGTACTGGGGTCGAGTTATTCAACTAAAATTCTTGAAGATGGTGCCCCAGCATGGCCATAGTCTGATGACTGAAACAGATAAAAGATAAACAGAAGATTGGACCATTCCTACTAGACAATTCGAAAAGTTACTGAAAATCAACAGATACTCAGCATGTTATCAGTCATCTTCTAAGCCCCAAACCCCACTTCAAAATGAAATCTTTCTTCTAACACTTGTTTCTTGAAGCTGCTACACTTTAGTCAGAATACAAACACTGCCATTTGCAAAGCTTTCCACAGAAGAGAGAGCTAAATATATGGCTAGCCCTCTCAGGATATTTCCCTGTGGAAATATCTGTTGAAGAACCCCACGACCACCACTACCACTTCACTCATAACATAATCCTATGCTGGCTTGCTAACTGTCATATGCCTACATATGAGATCAAGTGTGCCAGTTGTACATTGGCAGTACTATTTGGCCACTACACATTCAGATCAAAGAGTATCTCAACGCATGCACACTAATCTTTTTAAAATCCATCTTGACAAATGCAAAAACATTATAGTCTGATACACAATATCAATAACTAAAAAGCTATTTTGATAAAAAAAAGAAAATAGCAAACCCACAGTCAACAACCAGCTCTAATTGAATGAATGTCAATAGATGCTGTGAATACAATGATTCACAGTTCTTGACCCACTTTTCTCTTGTGCACACAACCCACAATGAAATGTAGATCATGGAACACAGTTGAAACATCAAATGTCTACACCCTTTAAAAACACTGTAATTTTATTAGGATCTGACAGCAACAAAATGGACATGTAATTTATCTCATTAAAATTTTGAAAAGGAGATTTTAACTTGCAATATCAGGACAATTTATATATTTCTAAGGTAACATTTCAATATCTTTGTTTTATATATTTATATATATATATATATATATATATATATATATATATAT
>NC_068982.1:87277129-87284824 GCF_001194135.2 Octopus bimaculoides | reverse complement strand
AAAAAAAAAAAAAAGAAAAACAATGTGATGACTGAAAGAAGATAAATGATGCCAAAGCTGAGGAAAAAAAGAGGAAGGAAAGTATTTTGCAGCAGACTAGTAATGGCAAAGAAAACTTCTATTCTGAATGATCCAAATGTTTCACTTGTATTTCATGATAAACCTTCTCTTCCCTGTTATAAGCAATTTTCCATGTCACTGTTGATAAATATATATACATATTATAGTTGATACATAAATCTATTGATTCTGTTGAATTTCTTTCCCTCCTATCTGCTTGCTGACACTGTAGATTAGCAATGCCATACCAGAAGTCTTTCATTCTTTGGTCATAATCTGCAGTTTACTTTTCACTTATATTTCAGTATTGATTTCATGATTTTATTTAATATTTTCATATTTCATGAAATTCATTTTGTTTGTTTTTGTTAGACATTTCCAAAATAAATGTTCTTTTTATTTGTTATAAACCTGATAATTGTGTAAGATATTCTAGATAATTCTGAGGCTCTAAGATAGCTTTGAAATTTAACTTCAGGAAATATTAAAATTCTCTATTAAAATATTCCTCTATTCCCCCCCCCACTAAACTACCCTGATTTCTTGTGCTGAATCCAATGTATTATCTGTCTAAATCTAGATGCCTACTTTTATTTCACTATTTTAGACAAAGGTTGAAATAATGATTACATTATATGTACTGTTGACAAAAATTCTTGATTATGGAATCTCAGAATTGAATTAGATATTTTCATTGAAGATTTTTATCTTTCCATAAAGATTTTTTCTTTTTTTTTTTTCTAAATAAGTTTCAAAATTTTTCTTGTAGTCAGTCTTAGATTAAAGTCTTCCACAAATGAATCCAGCTGTAATATGCTTTTGGATCCTTCTATATTTTTGTCTAATTCTTTTTCATATTAGAAAGTTAATATATTTTCAGAAGAAATTATATATTTTAGATAACTAACACAAAACTAAATCACAGTTAATTTTTAGTTGCAGCTCATAAATATAATTTGATTCACCAAGTACAATAAAAAAAAAAAGAAAAGAAAAATACATTGAAATATTTCATCAACCATTTACAGTGATGAGTTTTCTAATTTTATAACATAAACTGGTAGCTTTTTAGTCATGCTATTTATATACATTTGCTTTCTTTCTTTTATACATATACATTAAATTTTATTTTAAGATAATACATCAAAACTGGAATAAAGCCCTAAACCAAATTGGATTGATGAATATATTAATATGATTACAAATCAAAAGTGTACCTTCAAACAGTATTGGATTTCTGAATGAAGCTAAATAGAGGGTGTGGGGCAGGGTTGACTTGACTTTCACTTGCTTTGATACAGATCTGCTCTAAGTTTGTTTGTTAACAATTGTTATTATCATTGTTTTATCCACTTTTCCCATGCTGGCATGGGTTGAATGGGCTTTCTTCAATGTTTTGCCACTTGTTGTGGACCCTGGTCGTCTCCTTCATCAGGTTCAGCTTTCATCACCTCTTCATCTTTCTCAAGTTTCTTCCATTTAGTTTGCTTTGGTCAGACTCCTAAGAGACTGGTGTTGGTCTGCATTGGCAAGACTTGTATCATTTAGTAAAATCAATATAATACTGGTCTCAATCTAATCATTTAAACAGAGACCTTAAACAAAAACTCAATGAATGAAACTTAAGAGTAAAAGGAAAGAAAGTAATGAATTCCAAACAGTTATTGACAATGTCTCGTCTAAAAAGTTTCTCCTTTCCACTAAGATTCAGTACTGATTTATAGTTATCTTGTGTCACAATTAACTTCAATAACTCTTATACTGACTACTTGTCTTCCTCTTCCTGTGTCACATAACATTCATGGATAATCTTGAACAGTGGTGGAACCCACTCTGTATTTGATATACCGAAGTTAACAATAGTTGCCAGAAGATTCTGCAGCTTGTACTTGAAAGCTTCGAACACAGATTCGATTTGCTTGAGCTTTTTCCATGCTACATCTCTGTTTTGACAAATTCTACTCCATCCTGCTGGTAACAAAATATTAATCCAGAATGTGTTTTGCTGACCTAAAGCTGGTTTCTTTCTCAATAGACTTTCCATAATTGCTAGAACTGGATGAGAAACAGCTGATTGCTGGAAAATGCTTTTCTATCAGCAACAGAATAATTCAGGATTTTTGCAGTGCTTTCCCCAACATATTGTGTTTATCTTTGTGAAGATACCATCATCATTTCATGACCATATTTTCCATCTATTTGTGGGTCTTTACAGTACAGCATCCCACTACCTATTACAGTCTCTTGTCATCTCCTTTGTGAAGTCCCGCTTACTGAAACCAGCTTTCATTTGTTCCTTTGTCTTCTTCCACAGGTTCTCTCCGTTCAGATTGTGTCATATTTCTTCATCTTGCAGTCATCCTTCATACACATCACATGTCTCTGACAGTGCAGTCTTCTCTCTTATTCACTGCATAGGATTTCTTTTTCCTCTGTTTTATATCTTGTTTCACTTGTAGTTTGTTGTTCATCAATGCTAACCTTACATCTGCTGGGTTTCTCTGTATTTATTACTGAAGATGTCTGATAAAGTGAGTAGAGCTAATCAAGTGGCAGCCCAATTTGTCTCTTAATAGAAATTTTAAGTTTACTGGCACGACTGCTGGGTGATTATTTTAAATATGAACTGAGGCCCTTTGTGTGTGTGTGTGTGTGTGTGTGTGAGAGAGAGAGATAAGCTAAGGAATGGAGGTGTGAATTATAGTGAACTCTTCCTTGTACTACCATCTCCTTCCTTTTCTTCTTTTCTCACTTCCGACTAAAGCAGAATCATTTTCAAGAAGTATAAATAACTGAAGATTCTTGACCATAAATAGCTGCAACAGTTGGTGTTGGTTCAGTTTTTAATAGTGATAGTTCTATCTATTTTTCAATACTTACAGTTTATTTGGGTTTTAGATTTCAAGATTATAGGATAAGCAGGGGGGGGGGGGAGAACTTCGCTAGTTGGTATTTGGTTAATAGACCTTACATCGACCACCTGCCTCATTATTGGTATTGATATTATATCATAGAACTATTGATTCTCACAGATATTTAAGATCCATCTGAAGAGATTTGTGAAGGAAGTAAAAAGTAAACACACACATACATGCAGACAATCAATAAATTTCTTTTAACTTGATAAAAGCTACATATTTTACATGTAATACAGGTTGATAAAGGCATTCTGTTAATGATTGCTTTTATGCAGATACATACTTTCAATGCATGCACATTTATGCATTAATCACTGCATGCTCTTTTACACATTGCCTAATGATAACTTTTTGAATACATTTGGTGATTAGTTTTGATTTATAATCACATTTCTCATATTCTCAACAAATGTCCTACATTTAGAGAGACATTTTGTTTCACTTTAAGTCCTGAAGTTTATTCTGTTGGTGTTGTTGTTGTTCAGTACCCGTTGAGCAGATGTATAATCAAAGAAACTCCAGTTACAATCATCCCAACTCTTATTCAGACATGTTGTTACTCAAACTACATAGCTTTTTATTATTATTATTATTATTATTATTATTAAGGTAGCAAGCTGACAGAATTGTTAGCATGCAGGATGAAATGCTTAATGGTATTTTATCTTTCTTCACATTCTGAGTTCAAATGCTGCCAGTGTCGACTTTGCTTTGCATCCTTTCGGGGTTGATAAATTAAGTACCAGTTATGCACTGGGGTTGATGTAATCGATAGCTCTCCTCCCCGCAAATTTTAGGCTTTGTGCCTATAGTAGAAAGTACTGTTATTAAGATGGGAGGATGTAATTTAAGAAAGATGTGGCTTGAGCAACTGTGTAGAAATTCTCTTTATCTGTTAATGTCACACATGTATTACACCTGTGGTGATGTTTTATTCCTCCTACACTTCTAATACAGTATTTCTTCCTTCAATGAAGGAATGATGTAGTAATTTCTTGCATGCAAATTAAATGTTTAAAACAACCACCTTGATGTTTGTAGTTGTTTCAAAGAAGGAAACCAGCTGTTACTTGTAAGCTTCAGCATTAATTTATTCTTTAGGAGCACAGCTGGAGCTGAACTTTTTACAACTTGTATATTAACTCGTTCAATAAATCATTTGTTATACATAGTTGTACCACTATTATCACTAAGCAAGCTGGCAGAATTGTTAACATGTCAGAGAGAATGTTTGATGGTATTTTTTCTGATTCTTTACATTCTGTGTTCAAATACTGCTGTGGTTGATTTTTCCCCCTTTCATCCTTTTGGGGTTAAGTACAAGTTGAGCACTGGAGTTGATGAAATCTGCTTCCCCTCACCCTTAAAACTTCTGGCCTTGTGCCCAAATTATTATTATTGTTATTGTCTTAGCTTTCACGATCATTCCAAGTAATTCTCCCTTATGTGTTAAATTTTTGTGTGTGTGTATGTGTGTGTGACTACATCATATATATGTATAAGTGTATGTTGTCACTAACTTTTATTATTACTGTTATTTCTTCAACAAATTAACATACATATTTAGGAAGTCTCTTCATCCTTTGAAACTGAAAGCAAGTAAATATTCAATTGGGGGCTGAAAATACTAGTTCCCTTGAACTTAATGAAATTAAGCAGCTTTTTGTTTGTTTGATGCCATAAAGAAATTTGTTTGAATATAAGACAGTTATTATAAACAATTTTATCAATATTTACTGTCACTCATAAAAATTTTCTAGTTAATTCTGTTTCCAATGAAACTAACAAACTAAACAATCTGATTTTGATCTATACAGTTCTGGATCTGACTTACTACAAAGATCTTATCAGTTGTGCCCCAGTCATAGAAAAAAAAAACACATTGGTTTACTGGCAGGAGATTGTTACTGGTAAGATGGGGAATGAAGTGGTTCAGGTGTATTCTTGCCAAGATTATGCCAGCAATTAATAAGAGGTAAATACCTCCATGATTGTAGCATCCCTGAATCCACAGAGAATGGTGCCTGGAAAACTGCTCAGTTAATTTTTGCATTAAATATTTCACCACTTAATGGTCACTGTGAAGATGTGTGGCCTAGTGGTTAGGGTATTAAACTTAGAATCATAAGATCATGGTTTTGATTCCTGAACTGGACAATGCATTGTGTTCTTGAGCAAAACATTTCATTTCATGCTGCTCCAGTTAGCTGTAAATGAGTTCCATTAATAGCTGGGAAGTTAACCCTGCAATGGATCAACATCCCATTCTGGTGAAAGTATTGCAATTTCAGTTACTTATACACCATAGAAATTGGGTTAAGCTCTGGCTTTATATATCCTAGGGCTTATGACTGACCTACACCCTAAGCATTTCACCACCATAGGCACATATTTTTGCAAAGGAAACTGAATCTGCAACAGGTACTTTGTTAAAGAACATTGATCTTATTTCAAGAGTTAACTCTTGACTTTAAATGTGAAGACATCAGTTTTATCAGTTTTCAGAGTTTTCCAGTGATACTTGCTGCCAAATGCATCATCAGTGTGCCACTAATATTTCTTTCGTTGAAGAAACTCTCAAAATGTTTGTTTAGTATTTTAGAGAACCTAGAACACTATGAAAATAATTTAATAAAAGAAGGCTAAATTCAAACACAATTGTGTCTTCAATATAACATGTGTATATGATTGTATGTATTGAGAGAAAGGGAAATGTGAAAATTAGATTCTTTGCCTGATCATTGCTCTAAGCAGCAACAAAACATCTCTACAATTACTAGTCAGTCACTTAGCATATAAACATGATAGGTTATGCTGCCTTTGCATATATATTAATGGCCAGGAATTTTATGTAAGCAGTAAGACATAACATAGAAGAATCAAATTATGAATTAGTTAACTGCTAAGGCTTCCAATGTAAAATATTAGGCATTATAACACCAGTCTGAGACAGAGATTTCTGACTTAAATTGGTACATATTATGCCTAATATTATTCTGTGCATAAAATTCCTTTTATTTTTGGTTTGTCCTGTCCTAGAGATTAAAAAAGTTGAAGAGGGTTGGTAATATATTTAACCTCAGTTCATATTCAGTCTGAAATTGACCCATGCTCTTCCTTGATGGTTAAAGCTGCTGGAGTAGGAATGAGGTTATTTTAAAGAACATTTGTTGTACATTAACTATAATCACTAGAAATCTTAAGTGGCAGTCTTGCATCTCAGTAAGAGTCAGCTCACCTGAGACAAGACAAGACCTGGTAATTATTTCTCTTCACAACAAATGAACAAACGGAATATCAACGTAACTGCCTTTATATTTTCAATGCATTGAAATTTGGGTTGTGTTAAAGATTGTAAAAAGAAAATCTATTTTCTATGAGTATGGGAGTTTGAATGTAGTGGTTGAGATAAAAAGAAAATATTGATCAGTCAGTGTTACTGTCCTCTTTTAACTTCATAATACCTAAATTATTAACAAATAAAAAAGAATTGGCAAGTGACAAACAAGGCAATAACTGCCACATTTTAATTGCTTACATGTAATAATTTTATTTAAAGGAAATGAATATTTACAGAACATAAATCTTGGTTCTTTTTTTTCTTTTTGCTTCTCATGAGCTTAGTTGTTAAAGCACCAAAGAATTTATCAACATTAGACATTATAGGGTTAAACTAAGAATCTCAAATTGAAGATGCATTTATGAGAAGAGTTCACTTCATGCATACACCAGTGCATAAAGTGAGCTGCCTAACAATCTTAATGCATTTATTCCACTCAGATGAGTTTAAGTAATGCAAATCTTGTTGCTGAAACTTTTCTCCTTCTTTCTCTGTGATGTGCAGTTCTCAAAAAACATACTCACAAACTTTGTTTTTGTTGCATCTACATAATTTGTTGTTTTTACAATTTTGATGTTTTTTACTCTTCTTCCATCCAGCACTTCATTTTTTTGGCAGTAAGGTGGTGCCTTCCTATTAACAATTGTTTCAGTGTCATATTTATTTATTTATTGTTATTGCTACATGTCAACAAGCTTCTTTTGTTCATTCTTTGCTGTCTACTGTTGTAGATCAGTTCACAACTGATCAGTTTTTATGAATTTTATTGTTTTTTTTCTTTTTAAATTTCTTTGCATTTTTTTCCAAGTGATATAAAAATGTAACAAAAAAATCTTTAAAGACATTTGAACAGAGTTTATTTAAAATATTGAAGTCCAGTTTATTACTGCTGTTATGGTTCTCTAAAAACAAAACTATATATACGCACACACAACACACACACATGGCAGACACGTGTGCATGCATACGTACACATACATACTTGTTTTAAACAGCAGTTTTTATATAAAAGTCATTATGGCATCCACTACCATTTGTGGCTGTTGTAGTCATGATATATTTACTTACATATTTAGTAATTAATAAATTCTATGTATGTGATGGTGGCGTTGTATATAAAACACTACTATTCCATGGCCTCTTAGTCTCTCACTCAGTTACTAAAGTGTGAGAAAATGCTATTACATAATTCTACGAGTAAATTGATAATGAAAAATTACAATTCAGCCAGCTGTTCCCATACATATATATATATATATATATATATATATGTGTGTGTGTATGTGTATATATGTTCCCATACATATATATATATATATGTGTGCGTATGTGTATATATGTTCCCATACATATATATATATATATATATATATATAT
>NC_068982.1:87264532-87276875 GCF_001194135.2 Octopus bimaculoides | reverse complement strand
TATATATATATATATATATATATACACACACACACACACACACACACACACACGAATGTATGCTTTTTCTCTATATGTATATATGGATATGTAGTACCAGAAACAGACCATTTAACAAAACCACATTCAGCCCCAATGATGGCTCAATTGTGGCCATAGAAATGACTGTATGCCAGTATCACTGGCACCACCATTATATCAGCACCCTATTTCCCAATATATATCTAGCTTACAGGGGCTTCTGTTATGACAGCTACAATATCACAATGCTAGGGGGATTATATGTTCACACAGTTCTCATTGGTCTGATCAAACATTTGCTACCCTTTTCTTATATTAGGATGGTACCTGATGTTTTTGTGCACTTGACATCTGATAGTAAACTTTGTCACCTTGAGCTGCTTGGCAGTGACCCTTGTCAAACTGCTGGAGATTTTGTTGACGATGTTCCAGACTTGCTGGACAAATTTAGCTGGCCTGATGACATCTGACCTGTGAGAATGTTTCTATCTCTTGGTCATGGATGACACATTTCTCCAAAGGTTTGCGTTTCTTTCCTGAATCTGAATATGACTCTGAAGAGCCTAGCCACATTCAAGAAGACAATTATCTCCAAGTAATGTGTTTGGTAGAAAGAACTACAAGCATACCTTTTTGTTTCCTTTGTCAGATTTAAGCCTGCCATGTTGAGACTGTCAATACATCTGAAAGAGATATGAAAAATGTTAAAATTTGGTTCCTGCTACCTAACACCACTTTTGGTCATCCTCCATTTATGGCTTACTAAAGTTTATTCACAAATACCCTGAGTGCGAACATATGCATGTGTGAAAAACACACATCAATGTGTGTGTGTGTTTTAAAGTTAAAGTTTGTTTAATGGTGCAAGGACAATGGCATTGAACTATACTTAGAATAGTTATTACCAGAGTGACACACCAAATGATGGTAGCTCAGTCCTGAATATCCATAAAGAAGCAGCACAAATAAAACATTCAAATTCTCACACTCTCAGACACCTAATCACAAACATACAGTTCAACACCACCCTCTGATAGCTGTCTCTTGCAAATTCCATTCTTTGACAGATTAGAGCATAACTCATTGTCTTGATGCAATGCTTTCTACTGCAGCAACCCATGGGTTGTAGTTTCTTCCTTTTTCTCTACAATCTGGGGACCCTGTAAATGACCTTCTCTGAATTAATCTAAGAAAGAACATGTATAACCACATTTGTACTGTTTTACTTTTATAATATACAAAGAAATCTGTATAAACTTTGATTTCAACATAATGTACACATGACAAAGTTACGAAAGTAACTCAAGACTAAGAGTTTGAGCACTTATCAAACAGTTTAAGTACTGTGCATGAAATTGGTAGCTTTCTGCCAATTGAAACTAATAAAAGTGTGTGTGTGTGTATATATATATATATATATATATATATATATATATATATATATATATATATATATATATATATACATATATAATACTCTTGTATTGAGTTGTAATTGTCCTGTTTGTTCCAACTTCATAATATATGTATGTGTGTGTGTGTGTATGTATGTATATATGTGTATGTGTGCACATGACCTTTCTAAAAATGTTTTTAAAATCCTGTTGCAAACCAATTGTTGCACTAAGAATCTGACAATTGTTATGAAGTGTTTACAAATGTTTGAAAAGTTTATGAAATTTCTGATAAAACTTTTTTTTAATTCATACTTTTGTTCCCCCCCCCCACACACACACACTCCTCCTTAAGTCACTTTGACCATTGAAAATTTAGCTAAACATTATCTTTTTGTTTTTATTTTTTATTTTTTAATTTCAATATTGAAATCTGGACAGGTAGAAAATATGAAGAAATCAGTTATGCATATAACATAACTTGGGTCTCTTTCTTGATAAACTTCTTCCAATGTATTTAAATTCAAAACGTACAAAGAAGATGCCTTTTTTTATATATTTTAATGACACTCAACATTTTTTTTTTTTTTTTTGGTGAAAATATCCTATCATGGAACTCATCAAAAACATAAAATTAAAGATTTCAAATTGAAATAGTGACATTAAACTCTATTCTAGCAAAAATCATTCAGTCTGGAACACTTGCTCATTTCAGTCTCAAATATTTTGTTTAATTAAATTGTTTTGTTTTTTTTTTCTTTTGGTTTCTAAAATAAATAAAATAAATGTCTTTTTACTGTTTTATTTATTTATTTATTTGTTTCCAATTTAGTTTCTAGTTTAACTTTTGTAACATTCTCTTTTGTGTCCAAAAGTTCTTGTTATATCTTTATTTACTTCATCATCATCTTGTACCGTACACCTGCAGCACATTGATGACACTACAACCAAAGTGTTTCCGATTAGGCTTGAGTTATCCAGCTGCCTTGCTCCTCCTGTCCAACCAGCTCATGACATTGTCCATCTGCTGCATTCTTTGCCTGCTTCTTGATCTACTACCATCTTCCATGATAATGTTTTCCTGACCTCTGCTTCATTGACTATGGCCATAATAGATGAGCTTTTGTTTTTTCACAATATTCAGGAGTTGTTGTCTTGTAACACTCATTCATTTTTCCAAGAGTCCTTGTAAGAGGCCTATCCTAAGTTTTTTCTTAAATGCAGCTTCATCAGAGATTTGAGCACCAAGACACTTATACAATTCAACCTGTTCAAGCCTCTCACTGCCCAGTTTGATATTAACATTTACTGTCTCTTTTTCTCACCATCATCACTTGTTTCCTTATGGTTGAGATAAAGACCATGTGTATTTGATACTGTCTTCTTCAGTCTTGGCAAGTAGAACAGTATTGTCTCCATAGTTTAGATTAGAAATATGCAAGCCTATTATTTTGATGCCATCTTCTTCCTGTATTCTCTTATATCCACTGTGTAGATGTTGAACAAGCATGAGAAAGAATACAGCCCTATTGAACTCCTTTCTCATTTTTGAATTTTTCTGCTCTCATTATTTACACAAATGCAGGACTTGGTAAAAGTTAAAATCTTATTTCATATACAGGTGCATAGCTTTATGAATAAGTTCAGCTTCATTTAATTCTTTTTGTTTCAGGTTTGCAGTTGGTTGGATAATGTACTGTTAAAAATAATGGCTGAGAGTTTTATAATTTGTTACCAACATTGCACTCCATCCCTTGGATATAATGCACACCATTATGAACTATGAATTCATTTAACATCCATTTGCTTCATGCTATATGGGTCAAACAGAATTTGTTGATTTTTCAAGCCCGGTAATATTTCCCAATGGCCAGAAATGTTTTTCATAAAAGACTAGAAATGTGCAACACTGCTTGCATGATGGTGGTGTTCATTTACTACCATCACATGATGGCAAGACAAGAGTACAGCTTTGCCTCTCATCCTTTTGGAGCTGATATAAATGAAGTACTAGTCAAGTACAAGAGTCAATTTCATCAACTATGCCTTCTCCACAAAAATGTGTCGACATTTTAGAAATTTTATTTTATCTTTTAAAATTTAAACTGAAAATAATTAGAAAGAATGAATATTCCTTTCCTTGAATTTAACTAAACCAAAATACAAAAAGTTCTTGCTTTAGGAAAGAACCACTGATATCTCTTGGCCATCTTTCAACTTACCAACTCATGAAAACTGATTAGGACTGACTGTAAATAAATATCAGTTTTATTGCACTTATCTTTTTACCAGTTTGGCTACTCTGGAAAGGTTCCAAGTCTATTTTATGATGTACTTCAGTTCCAGAATCAACAGAGATATGTGACATGATAAAGCTCATTTCACTCAATTCAAATCTATTACTGTATGGTCTTTTCTTGAAACTTGCAGCCAAATAGATAATGGTGTCTGACTAATATTTTGTGAAACATTTGTGCAATTAAAATAGTTTTCTGGTGGCAGTTTCTTCCATCCATGGAAATGTTAATTATTGCAGTAATTCTTTATTAGGCAAAATCTATAGCTGGTATCTTTTTTTCTATATCAACTTGCCCAAAACTACTCATGTTTTATAATTGCCAACATCCCATTTAAAAGTGATCTAAAATCAAACCATGCATCAAAATTTTATGCTAAACTATGTTCCAAATATCAACAGTGTTTATCTCTCTACAGAATGACATAACTCAATTAAGAATAATTTCTCAAAGATTAGAATTACTATCACTATCATCATCATCATCATCATTTAATGTCTGCTTTCCATGCTAACATAGGTTGCATGATTTGACAGGAACTGGTAAGCCAGAGGACTGTGCCAGGCTCCACTATTAACTTTGGCATGGCTTCTATAGCTGGATATCATTGCTAACACCAACCACTTTACAGAGTGTATTGTGTGCTTTTCACATAGCACCAATACCAGTGAGGTCACCAAGTAACTTCCAGGACAGAAATCCTTCAATTGAGATGGGAAATGGTATTGAGGCTTTGTGCCAGATGATGTAAGGTTAAGCTTTGATAGAGGGACAGAAACAGGTATCTTGCTGTAGAGGAGATACATAGCTGCCCTAGATGGTAGTGATGTGCCAGGGCATAGCCTCAAGGTTCAGTGAGATGAATGTAAGCTGAGTGGCACTGGGGATTGGACAGAGTAAGTGAGCACAGAGTTTGCAACAGTGCAGAAGGAGAAGGGAAATGCAGTGAATGGGGAACATGGATATATAGGGAATATATATATCTATAACTGGTACTCAACTGCTTATGACGAGGGTTCCAGTTGTTCCAATCAATGGAACAGCTTGCTCATGAGATTAACGTGCAAGTGACCAAGCACTCTACAGGCATGCAGACCCTTTCACATACTTCTCAGGGAGATTCAGCATGAAACAGAGTGTGACAAGGCTGCCTCCTTGAATTACAGGTATGACTCATTTTTGCCAACAGAGTGGACTGGAACACCGTGAAATGTGAAATAAAGTGTCTTGCTCAAGGACACAATGCTCCACTGGGAATTGAACTCATGACTTCATAATCACAAGCCGAATACCACTAAGCCAGGCACCTTCACATTTTCTGCTATGAATGCAATATATATATTGCATTTTCCACAAAGAATGCAATTCATGCTTAAGATGTATGAAGATAACATAATCAAAATTTAAATCTTTCTTTTTATGAGAAACAACTGGAAAGAAACCAGATTCACTCAAATTATACATGACTTCAATTTTCTAGATGACATGTTGGTTGAGGTACCACAGGAGTTGCCCTGATCTGTATATTATCATCGTCTTCATTTTATATTCACATTTCAATGCTGATAGATTTTCTGAGACATTATATCATGGCTGGGTACCCTTCTGGCTACCAAACATTTCAGTCTTATTTATGATACTACTGGGATACACATGGTATTGTATGTTTATATATATATAAACATACCATGTGCAACCCAGTTGTATACCTGTATGTGTGGTTGAAGTATTCAGGATATTACAAAATTTTATCTTTTTTCCTCCCATAACCTTTACTGGGTTGCACTACTGAGATTTCACATTAAACATTAACCAATCCTTCCTCTCTAGAACAACTATCCTCTGGAATTCTCTTCATACATATGTTTTTCCCACAGATGTTCAAGCCGAAAATCAATTGCATCAATATGTCTGGTATTGGAGATGCAACAAAGTCGGTAAGGGCATTGAACTTCTCTTAAGTAGCTTATTAAAGAAGGCATCCTACATATTCCAGCAAAAGAAATGTGATGTTACAATGAGAAGCAAATAAATTTTCATGAATTTGAAAGAAGACCAGAAATTTGAAAAGCACACAAAATGTAAATATATCTTTCGGATGAAGGGATTAAGCAAATTTTACACAGAATTCTGAACCAAATACTGCCATTTGTCATGTACATTGTAATTCTTTCAGTCAGAGCCTCTGTCTTCTCACAAGCCTTTTTTTTTTTTTTTTTTTTTTTTTCCTAAATGAAAATATTTCTTGTTTATAACGAGCGCAAACCTCCGCCAAAGTAACACCAACGTCCTCTCAATGATTAGCCAGAGATGATTTTTAAAATGAGAATATCTGAAATAAAATCGACTACTCTCACAAACGAGAATACTAAAAATGAACCTGACTGCTCTCAAACGGAAAATAATCCAAATATATATATATAGAGAGAGAGAGATGAAATAATAATACAGTGAAGGAGAAATAGTGAGAGTAATAGCCATGAGTGAAAAAATAATGACAAAGAGAAAGACGAAACAAAATGACAAAGAGCGTCGTATGAATGAAAAAGGAAGGAGTGATACATGAATAACGAAGGAAGGAGGGAAAAAGCCGATAAACGGCGTTTGAAGTGTATAAGAGAGAGGTATGTTTGTGTGCGTGCGTGTATGTACATTGGAAATGGGATGGTAATGTTCAATGCTGAAAATGTGTGAGTATATGTGTGCATGTACAAGTAAAAAGCAGGAAAAATAATCCAGAATCCTTGTCCAGTACCGGATCGATCCCAAAATCTAATCAGTTCGTGACAGTCATGAGGCCAAACATCCATGACAGTTTCATCCGAATCTATCCAGCGGTTCTTGAGCTATCTTGTCCACGGACAAACAAACACAACTGAAAACAATACCCCCGCCTTTGCTAAGGCGGAGGTAATTAAGTGAAAATAAGTAGCTATAACAGATCAGGATCTGTGGTATAACTAAAGTTCTGGGGGGTAAAGACACTTTTGGAACCCCACCTTGATTTACAGGAATTTTTCATATATGCACCTGAACTGATTACTACCTTACCTAGTAGCTATATCTCTCACAGGCATAGAAATAAGTTTGGAACTTGGCTCACTGGGTATACAAGTAAGACACACACTAATGGTGTGACAGTCAGGGTAGTATGTTTTGCTACATTTCTCAACTTCATTATCTACACACACACATATAATGGCCTCTTCCTGATGATGCTTTGTAACATAAGGAGAGGCCTTGCAGACAGCCAGTTCTACTCTCTGAACAATGATGACAGATATCCTAAAAAGAACCAGTCAACATCATTGGCTGCATTCTAGTCACAGTTTTACATCAGAGTTTTCCTTCTAGAGTGATGTCTTAATGAGGGCTAGGGGGCACTCACTCCCAGTAATGTGGTACACCATGTCTACGTTCTCATTTTCATGGTTCTCTGCTGACTAAACTTGTGCCAGTTGAAAATGTCTCGATCCTCTGTACAGCCACTGTGCTTTCAGCTTCAAAGTCACCAGTTTGTCAATGATTGTTGCAAGAACTACTTTTGTCTATGAGAAATAGTAGGACCTAGCCTGTGTACACAATAATGGATGGCTTGTACGCATACTACCCTGACTGTCACACCATATGTATGTATGTCATGTGCCTTTAACTCCTTGATGAGTCCTTGGAGTGCCGTCATGACATACATCGTGTTTGGGGCATTTTTAGATTTCGTAGAGCCTATCCCTCTCCATGTCTGACTACAGTTGGTTTCTTCGAGAAGGCGAGAAACAGACAAAAAGAAAGAGTTAGAGAACAATCGATCCTAAAACGATGTGACCCCGGTGTTGTTTTGAACCTAGCGCAGCTCTTATTAAATTTTTGCCAACCAAATTTTCATAATTTATTTTCGAAACATGCAGTTCTGAAATAGTTTTGCATGTTGATGACGAAAATCGCATTTTTTTTTTCTTTTAGATTTTAATACATTTAAAAAAAAATAATAATCTGGCGAAAATTTGAAAAACATGAAATGGTTGGATGAAATTTAACAAGATCCCACAGCGCGCAATAATTACCACAGAATAAGTCATTCAATACTCGAATGACCGCCAACATCGTTTAACTTTATACTGAATATTCTCTTTTTTGTGTGCTTTAGGCAAGCATACTTAATGTCTATATATGTGCGTATAATGTAACAAGTTGTGGAATTCAGTGTAATTTATTGTGTAGTTTTTTATGTGATCTATCTGGAAGTAAAAATTACTGAAAATTAAAGGAATGGCAACAGGGAGTTTTAAGCAATGAAGATATTATTATTAAAGTGGTTTTACCAAAGTTTCATTCCAGGCAAGGAATTCAGAATAATAATGTTTCAGTTCAAACATTAGTACATTAAGTATCAAGTTGATACTTAGAATATTTTTACGGATAATTTTAAATCAGGTTGCACTCATTCTCAGGTACTATGATATGCTTAGAGTCCAAGGGAAGTAACTCTGCGTACAAGTCTATGCAATTATTTTCTTTTTGTCATGGGTGAGAGAAATAACAACAAAACGTTGTGTTAGGGGAAAAAACTCTGCATGAAATTCGGGCTAAGATTTTTTGAAAAATTAAACCATCTAGCTTTGACAACTGTGGAAGACATCAGTTCTACTTTTGATGTCTCTTCTATCATTGGAAATTAAGGAAAACATAAAGCCTTTACATACTGAGTTTAAAGTCGCCGAAATCACCTTTATTTCTCATCGTTTCGGTGTCAGTATAAGGAAGATGGAAGGCAGTGAGCTGGCAGAATCGTTAGCACGTTGGACAAAAGGCTTAGCAGCATTTCGTCCGTTTCTACTTTCTGAGTTCAAAATTCCGTCGCGGTCGACGTTGCCTTTCATCCTTTCGGTGTTAATAAAATAAGTACCAGTGAAACACTGGGATCGAAATAATCGACTTACTCCCTCACCTGAAATTGCTGGCCTTGTACCACAATTCGAAATTAATATAAGGAAATTCTTTTCCATTCTAGGCACCTGGCCCGAAATTTTGGGGGAGGGAGCCAGTCGATTAGATATACCTCAGTACGCAACTGGTACTTAATTTATCGACCCCGAAACGATGAAAGGCAGAGTCGACCTCGGCGGAATTTGAACTCAGAACGTAGCGGTAGACGAAATACCGCGAAGCATTTCGCCCAGCGTGCTAACGTTTCTGCCAGCTCGCCGCCTTAATTAAGATAAGGAAATTGGATTAGCAGAACTGTTAAAGCGTCAAACGAAATACCTCGCCGACGCTTTACTATTGGAATTCAAACCCTGCCATAATCAACTTTGCCATTCACCCCCACCCCTCACCCAGGGTTGATAAAATAAAATACCAATCAAGTATTGGCATCGATAAAATCGATTACTTCTCTTCCACAAAGTTCAGGCCTTATTCCGACATTAGAAACAGTTAACCCGAGTTGTTGCCCTTACTGTTGCTTGCTGTTGTTGAACAACGTTCAACAGATGCGAATAAAGTTTTGATTTTATAAAAATTATTGCAGCCTCCACAGTAAAAGAACTCCATTGTCTCAGTATTATCGTTTTCTTCCCAAGCAAACAGAACGCTCAGAGAGGAAAGCATTATTAACAACTATATTATTAATTATTATTATTAATTAGTGCAAATCTTCAACCCCGTAAGAATGTTGTATGTTGCAGAGAGATATCAACCAACTTTACAGCGAGGTGATCATCTTCATTGACGCGTCCATGAATAGATTTGTTAGAAATGAAATATTAACTCGGAAAAATTGTGCGGAGAAGGAGATGGTAAATCATATAATTATATTTCACTGTTATAATGGTATTTTTGAGATGAAATAAAAATTAACATTAAGGGCCAAAATTTGAACCCCTAAAACCTTCCCCGAGTAATGATAAATCTTCATGCCAAATTTGGTACAGATTGATCCAGCGGTTTGGTCGTGCATAGAGGACACACATACACGCACACACACACACGCAGTAAATTTTATACATTAAGATTAAGATATATGTATATAGACACACACACACACACATACCCACATATATACATAAGTAAATATACATATATGTGTGTGTGCGCGTGTGCAGGAGACAATTGTAGGACAATTGTCAGGTTGATGACTCCGGCAGAAACGTGTCCACGACTAGAATTCTTAATACTCCACTCCTCATATGGAGCTGATCTTAACTGTTACTTGATAATTGTGGCACATGTTTTAGTGGCGGAGATAGTTTTAATAACACAAAAATTTATGTTGTATAGTATTTGGTATACCTGTATTTAACTATTAACTATGTAATTCAAATAGATGCTACTGGCTATGCTGGGCCATTTCTGTTAGCTCATTTTTGTTCATGTGTGTGTATTTGCTTGTGATGAGTGTGCGCGTGCGTGTGTGATTATATATTACATAATATATTGTAAACGAGAAAATTGATATTAACATTCGAATATTGTTCTACATTTTTTTACGATACAGTAATATCTCACTTTACGAAGACTCGCTTTACGAGAGCCGGGTTTACGAGTTTTATTTTTCAAGCACAAGATCCAAATTTTGAACGAAAAGCAAAATTTTCTACTACCATAACAAATGCTTCTACATGTTACTGAGAAATTTATAGAAAGCGAAAAAATGCGCCTCAGCAAAATCTGTCTACGAGTGCTTGTGAATTGGCGATCGATTCTACAAGTGATGGTGTGCGCGAGACTAGTGCGAGTCAAAATGATTCAGAAAACGATTATAATTTTTTTTTTTTTTTTTTTTATTATAAATGATCTTGATATTCTTTTTACTTCACATAAAATATTCTTTATATTCTACTGTTGTTTTATTGCTATTTATTTACGTGTATTATAAATTTTATTAGCGAAATATTTTTCTGGGAACGAATTACGATTTATAACATTGCTACTATGGGAAAGTATTGCTCTGTTTTACGAGCAATCTCCGGGAACAAATTAACTCGTATATCGAGGCATTACTGCATAAGGTTTCAATAATAATGATGAGAGGAAGAAGAAGAAGAAGAAGAAGAATGGTTATTGATTTAGTACAAGGCCAGCAAATTTGAGGGAAAGGGATGAGTCGATATCATCGACCCCAGTACTAACTAGCCTAATGTTCTATTTTTTACTGGCTCTGGAAGACGTGTGTGTGTGTGTGAGTGATGGTATGGTGTGCATGTGGTTTGTTGGAGGTGTTAGATGTGTGTAGGTGAGCAATTAGGTGAGTGTAGTGCCGTGAGTCAGTGGGAGTGGGACAGATGGTATATATGTGTGTGTGTGAGTGTGTGTGTGTGTGTGTGTAGTTGATCTTTTTGCACTGCTGATAGAGTTGGAGCGCAGTCCCCTAATGTAGCAACCATCTCAGTATGAATGTCGTTGGATTATATATAGAATGATATAGATAAATAGATAGACAGACGGATAGATAGATAGATAGATATGAGGGATCCGATATACGCGTGTATGCGTGTGTTATATTTTATTTGATTCAGTCACCGAACTGCGGCCATACTGAGGCACAACCTTGAAGTTTTTAGCCGAATGAATCAACCCCAGTACTTATTCTTTATTTTTTATTTTTTTTTCAGTTTGGTACCTGTTCAAGCGGTTATTGCCAAACCGTTAAGTTACGGGGTCGTAAACAAATAAACACCGGTTGTCAAGCAGTTGTGGTAGACGAACTCAGAAAAAAATACACACAGACATGCGCGCGCGCGCACACACACACACACACATATATATATATATATATATATATATATATATATATATATATATATATATATATATATATATATATACACACACATACGACAGGCTTCTCTCACTTTCCGACCAAATCCATTCACAAGGTTTTGATTACTGTAAGGCTACGCTAGACGACACTTACATAAGGTGTCGCGCAGTGGAACTGAAACTACAACCATGTGGTAGGAAAGCAAACTTCTTACCATACAGCTATATATATATCTACACACATGCACATACTCCCACACGTATGTACACTCATACACTTATGCAAACGCATATTGGCATTCTTTCGTGCTTAATTGACGTAAATGCTGGTAGTAACGAAAGTATACCCGCATATTTGTGCGTGCGTATGCGTGTGTGTGTGTGTGTGTGCGTGTGTGTGTGTGTTGTATGTATGTGTGTGTGTGAAATAGATAAAATAGATATAATCTATATATATATTAAGCAATTCATTATAATTACTTTTACGATGTGCCTAAATAAAAACCATCGTTATAGATCAGCATTTCTCAACCTTTTTCGCGATTTGGCTTCCTTGGACATTGAAAAAAATTATTTTGGCTCCCCTGTGTTGACGAAAAATTTAATCCAGCTTCCCATGTATCTGAGATAGACCGGCCGGCCCATGACAAATCTGACCCACAGAACTACCAGCTCACGAACTGCATCTGAAAGTTGGCGCGCCAATCATGCTGCTAAGGAACTTAGATGCTCCAATAATGTGCAATGGTACGCGGATGATTATCAAAAAATTGTGCTCCCGAGTTCTGTAGGCAACAATCTTGAATGAACCGGCCACTGGCTAAGAAATACTTATAACTCCCATGTCCCTTACCCACTCCGATACGACCTACA
>NC_068982.1:87254286-87262811 GCF_001194135.2 Octopus bimaculoides | reverse complement strand
ATAGTACTTTCTAATTTGAGAATAATTTTGAAATAAAGATAATCATAAATGGAAGTTATTGATTACAAATATCTAGAGGTTTGGACGAAGAAGAGTTTCTGATAGTTCTGCATTCCAAATGTCTCTGGAGTACTCTCGTATTGTTCTGTCACTTGAAAATTTCCCACAAGCAGAAATATTTAGGATTGATTTTCTGGTCCATTCTTCGGGCCTTCTGTAAAGTTGTTCTACTTGATCCTGTGCCTCCATATATGACTGGAAGTCAGCTAACAGTAAATATTCGTCGCTATAAAACAAATTGTTAAATATATCTGTAAACAAGCTAGAGTCTTCCGGGCTAAAATAGCCATCTTTGATTAAATCTAATGCTCTTTTCAATTCATCTGATCCATGATAATATTCTGATGGATCATATCCTGATTCTTTGATTCTATTTACTTCATCAACACAATGTCCAAAAATAAACATATTTTCTTGCCCTACTTCTTCTGCCATCTCAATATTAGCTCCATCCAGTGTGCCAATTGTTAAAGCCCCGTTAGCCATAAATTTCATGTTGCCTGTTCCCGAAGCTTCTGTGCCAGCTGTTGAAATTTGTTGACTTAGCTCAGCAGCTGGAATTACTAGTTCTGCTAAAGATACACAATAATTTTCCAGGAAGATTACTTTAAGTTGATCTCCTATGTCAGGATCATCGTTGATGACAAGAGAAACATTGTTAATGAACTTTATTATGAGTTTGGCCATTTTATATCCTGGTGCTGCTTTACCTCCAATTATAACTGTTCGAGGCACCACATTTTGTTTTTCGTATTTAATACGACAGTATTTGGTAATTACATGCAAACAGTTCAATAATTGGCGTTTATATTCATGGATCCTTTTGACATGAACGTCAAACAAGGAATCTTCATTTATAGTTTTGTCATAGTGATCTTTAATATACTGGGCGAGTCTTCTTTTATTTTCTCGTTTTATTGACATTATAGTTCTTACAAAGTCTTGATCATAAATAAATGATTCAATTTCCCTTAATTTTGATAAATTAGTTACCCACTGATTACTAATTTTGTCCACAAGTGCATCCGCTAGTGCAGTATTACACTGGAGAATCCATCGTCTTGGGGATATTCCATTTGTTTTATTTTGAAACTTTTCGGGTGACATTTCATAGAAATCTTTGAAAAGACCTGATTTTATCAGTTCCGAGTGAAGATGTGCAACACCATTAACTGCATGTGAACCGACGATACAAAGGTACGCCATGTTTATTTTCTTATAAGGGTATTCCTCGAATACGGACATTCGCCGAATGCGATCAGGATCGTTGGGATATTCTCTAGCAACTTTTTCTAAATGTAAATGGTTGATATGATAAATAAGTTGCAAATGTCTCGGAAGTAATGTTTCGAATATGGTAACAGGCCACCGTTCAAGTGCTTCTGACATTAATGTGTGATTTGTATAAGCAAATGTCTGACAGGAAATGCTCCATGCAGCGTCCCAGTCAATGTATTCTTCATCTACAAGAATTCTCATTAACTCTGGTATTGCCAATGCAGGATGGGTGTCATTCAACTGAATTGCAACTTTCTTTGGTAGGTTAAAAAACATTGCTTTTCCTTTTTTACTACGTCCATAAATGTCAGCTTTGAATCTTCGTATAACATCATGTAAAGTTGCTGCTACTAGGAAATACTCTTGCTTGAGTCGCAATTCTTGACCTTCAAAGAAAGCATCATTGGGGTACAGGACACAGGAGATATTTTCTGCCGAATTTCTATCTAAAACAGCTCTTATATAATCACCATTATTGAAAAATTGCAATTGGAAATTATGTGGTGCTTTAGCTGACCAAAGTCTAAGTGTGTTTACTTTATTATTTGCAAAACCGGAAACTGGGTAGTCATATGGCGTTGCAATTACTTTGTAGGTGTCAACCCACTGAAATCGTTCATCAATCAATTCAACGCGACCTCCAAAATTTACATCTACTTTGTGTTCCGGTCTTTGTTTTTCCCATGGATTTTCGTACAGAAGCCATTCGTCGGCTGATTCACACTGCCATCCATTTTCCATGTACTGTTTAAATATACCATAATTGTACCGAATTCCATATCCATAACCAGCGATACCCACTGTAGCCATGGAATCTAAAAAGCAAGCTGCTAATCTTCCAAGACCACCATTTCCTAAACCTGCTTCTTCTTCTTGTTCAAGTAAACTGTTCAAATCTAGGTTTAACTGCTTCATCGCTTCTTCATAATTCGCTAGACTATTCAAACAAATCAAGGCATTTTTCAAAAACTTCCCCATGTAAAATTCCATAGAAATATAATAAACGCGTTTTGGATCAACATCGTAATAGTATTGCTGTGTTCGAATCCAACGCCCAATCAACTGGTCTTTTATTGTCAGCGCCAGAGCAAAATAATAATCTCTTGGGGTCGCCACATTTCTATCTCTCATTAAAGTGAAATGGATGTGGCGGTTGAAAGCTTTCTTTATATTCTCAACAGTATCTTTCTCTATAATGCCACGAATCGTAATACGTCTTTTCATAACAGCACTCTCATCCATGTTTATAACCGATTGTTGAAGTATTATTTTACAATTTTGGATTTATATGCCTTCGCATACGTTCTTCACACAACACATAAAGCATAAATATATGTCTATATGTAAGTGATAAGTCAAAACAAATACCGTAGAGATTGATAAACGAAAGAATTACTGGTAGAACTGGCTAGCTTCCGATTCCTCTTCTTTTAATGTATTTTATGTTCTAACATATAAATGAAAGTGGGAGGGTTTTCAATTTCTTTATGACGTCATAATGATAAATTTTCATTAGCTGTATCTAACACTCCAAGAATATTAAATATCTGAGGTTATCAATAAAACATTTATGTTTCTAAAATATTTAAAAATTTGATAGTGCTTCGATTTTCATAAAATATAGTTCAAATTTTATGTTCTGAATTATAACCATACAGTTCCTGTATTAAATAAACTGTAGAAAATGAGTGCAAGAGATTGATTATTGTCATAACCATTTGAGGAATAGCGAAAAAAAGAAATAATTTAAAACAGTTGTCTCAACCAGCCCCCAGTAATAAATATTATATAACTATGAAATTATATTAACTAGTCTTTTCGTAAATAATTCTTGTGGTTGGATGAAGTGAAGTTAGTTGAATTTGAATTCGAATTGTTATAGATTGGTATATAACATGAGCATATTTCCAAAGAAGGAGGTACAAAGAACCACAGTTGTTTAGGGGAAAAAATTCAGAAAATTATTGAGTACAAATGTAAAATGATGTTTTATACAAAACACAAGGGCACAGTTCTAGCATGATTCAGCACTTGCTCCACCATGCTGTTATAGACTGAATCTTAGTGGCATGGATGAAATTGTTTTGTCAGTATCTGATTTTGGTTGTATGGTTGAGAGTCATATCTACGCTCAGGATAAGTCAATTTCTAGTTTCCAACACGATGTAGTATATTGAACCCAAGTCCATATACTGAGTGGGAAATGGAAGAAGCATATCGATAGACTGATTTGAGTCTCTCATTGTTTCTGTTGATGCTAGAAAGATGCAATGCCTCAACAATATCAAATGTGCTAAGAGTCACGGAAACATTTCTCACTTTCATGAATTCGTCTGTTGCAGTGCCGGTATCAAAAATAGCATCTTCGGTTGCTTTATCTATGTGGTGTTTCTCCTGTAACGACTGACGCTCCGGAAAATATTTGTCATTGACATCTAAAGTATGAGCAGTTGTTCATTAATTTCGATCCCCAGGCATTCAATCTTGCTACATTGAAGAAATTGGCTTAAACTGGTAAACATAGCATAGGCGAGTGAACTTGTCGTCACAGAAGGAATGATTTTAGGGTGCTTTTAAGAAATAAAATATGCTATTTCTGATTGTAGGTCCAAAATCTTGTCGCGAGGCAAGCATCTCATCCCATTTCGTAAAAACAGTTCAACTTATTCAGAGCTAAATTCTTCACATATCTCTCTGAACAAACGGGAGTAAAGTGTTCGACCATTTCCAAAACTGATTCCTCATATAACACAGATCTTTTCGTCTTCAAACATGCCAGGAAGAATTTTGGGTTGTGATAACTTATCAGGGAATAGAGCAATGCGCACAAGTAAGCAAAGGAGCTTTCTTTTTTGCCTATGAAACAAAACCAGATTGGCAGTGATCCTAGCCTTTTTCACAATATTCCATACTTTGTCAAGGAGGTTGATTGCATATGAATAATGTCATGTACTGCGGTTGTTGCTTCAATAGAAAACAAAAAGTACTCATCTTTCAGCTGATTACACTGGTCAACAACAAATATGCTTCAGAGACCAGAGTAGAAATCTACACCAAATTTTAGGTCGCTGATAATGAATATCATGGTTAAATTCGTTTGTTAGCTCCGCTTTTCAAGATACACCTAAGTGTCACAACAGGTTCCAACACGCTTGCGGCTGTGTGTTTCTTACCACACTCACAGTCTCACTGCCTTTCAGTATCGTTCCAGCAGTAATAGAAGGTGGTTGTGCTGTGCAAGTTTACACTTTGAGTTGAAAGGTAGGTGATTTTCCTAGTCAAACACTTTTTAAAACTTATAATAAATATTCATCAAGCAAGCTTTTGATATGCATGTAAGACATTTATATTAATTTCATTCTCTTACTGAATAATATAAATAATCCTGCTAAGCTGTCATGCTTTGTGTGATAATGATAAATTTAAGAATAAATTTTCTGTTTATCTTCTAATTGTTTGTTGTTTTCTTCTTTCAGATGCCTCGTACTTGTGTGAATAAGGCAGAAAACTTCTGCTACATTTGTGGTAGGGCGACCTTTGCATCACAGAAGCGCTGTATAACTGCTATAGTTAGAAAGGCATATCACCTATATTTTGGATGCAAGATTGGTAACCAGAATAAGAACTGGGCTCCTCACATATGCTGCAACACTTGTGCTGTTAACCGTCACCAATGGTTGAATAGGAAGAGAAAAATAATACCTTTTGCTGTGACAATGACGTGGCGGGAGCCACCAGACCATACCGACAATTGTTACTTCTGCAGTACAAAAGAGCTTGTCAAAGAAAAAAAAGGAGTCTATTGAATATCCAAACATTCCATCAGCTATTCGCCCAGTTCTACATGGAGAAGGTCCACCTGTTCTTGATGCACCAACTTCGGTATCCTTCGAAAGTGGTGAGGAGGAAGCAGAAAAGGACGACCTGTTCCTGATGCACCAACTTCGGTATCCTTTGAGTCAGATTAGGAAAGTGGTGATGAGGAAGCAGAAAAAGATTACAGAGTGACCCAAATTTTGATGAAGCACACTTTTCTAGGCCACATCTCATAACACAATGGGAACTCCATGACCTTGTCAGGGATCTACAACAACCCATGAATAAGGCAGAGCTGCTAGACTCTCGTCTTCAACAGTGGTATCTCCTAGCAGTTGATGTGAAAATTTCAAAATTTCGCGACTGTCAGCAGCAGTTCAATGATTTCTTCGTAATGAACGGCGATTTAGTGACCTGCAACAATATTAATGGTCTGATGGAAGCACCAGACACTGGGGGATGTTCATAGATTCATCAAAACGAGTCTGAAAGGTGTCTTGCCGCATAACGGCAATGGCGAACCATCAGTTCCTGTGGACTATGCACCACACATGAATATATTGCAATGCATAAGATATGATGAACATCAATGGCAGCTCTGTGGTGACTTAAAGGTTGTTGCTTTTGTGATGGGCTTGCAGGGTGGATACACCAAGTACTGCTGCTTTCTGTGTGAATGGGACAACCGCACAAGAGGTTCCCACTATACCAGGAGAGACTGGCCACTTCGTCAGTCATTGGAGCCTGGGATGAAAAATGTTCAACATCCACCTCTCACTGAACCAAACAAAATTTTGCTACCACTATTACACATAAAACTGAGGCTCATGAAAAACTTTGTAAAAGCTATGGAGAAACTTGGTCAGAGATTCAAGTATTTAACATCAAAATTCCCCACACTGAGCGACGCTAAGATAAAAGGGGGAATTTTCATTGATCCTCAGATTCGAGAGCTTCTTAAAGATGATGACTTTGAATCAGCCCTTCACAGGAAGAAGAAAGCTGCTTGTGAACCATTCAAGCTAGTGGCGAAGAGATTTCTCGGCAACAGAAGGGAAGGGAACTATAAAGAATTGATGGAAAAACTCATCAAGGCTTACAAGGACATGGATTGTAACATGTCACTTAAAATCCACTTTTTGGACTCACATTTAGACATTTTCCGGCGAGCTGTAGGACAGTTAGTAACGAACATTATGAAAGGTTTCCCCAAGATATTTCAACCATGGAAAAGCGGTACTAGGGTAAATGGAACACAACAATGCTTGCAGACTATTACTGGACATTGGCAAGAGATGATTCATCAGCCTACTTTAAGCGTCAAGCAAAAAAGAAGAGTAGATATGTGTTATGTATTCTTTTGTTCTTTGTGGGATAATAAACAACTCACTGAAGGCATTGTTATGTTTCTACGTGTTTACTTTATTTGACATGTTTACAAACCGTGTCTATAGCGGAGTGATACACGCTGTGCGTATCTGCCTTAAACACAGTTCATACTGCTTAGTAGATGCGCTTAACAAAATAGTACTACTAGTGAAGATGTATTCATATATACGTATACCTACGCATTCACATAGATATGAACATATAACAATATGGTTTAGAGCTTAAAACATATAATGACACATACTGTACGTTCTAATAAAATAATCAAATATTACATGCCGCTTATCTTTTAATCAATAGCCAATAAGCGTTTAACAAGGTGATATTTGGATTCTGTGCATAAAAATACATAATAATAAACTAATCTCATTTAAGAAGCTCACAATTTTTCAGAAATTGTTGACCAGTGTTATCACCAATATAGAAAGAAAAGCAGATCGGTTGAATATAATTAGAAACATCAGTCGACTCTTCCAGCTGAAAAGCAAAACTTTGCGTTGATGCTCTTGATTGCTACAACTAGCATTTCAACATCTTCTGCCATGTCATCTATCTGACACTGAATGGTGTTGAAAGCAGAAACTCACGATAATTTTGTTTCATTTTCGCTACGTGTTTTTGCACAAAAATGAGGCAGTATATTGTATATTATGTTATCATGATTGGACTGTTCCATACACACTCCAGGAAAATCTTAAAGATCGAATATAATTTTTGTTGAGTTAATTGTAAATTAAAATAATGTCATAGACCACTATAAGTATATAGATTATACACATAAATCGAATGTATCATTTCCTTAGTTTTGAATATTTTAAATGATGAATAGTAAGTTTACTTTCTAGTTATAATGTATTTCATAATGTGTGTTTGCATGCCTTTTAAAAACAATTAACGGTAGTACTCATATCTTACTTTTTTTACGAAGATGAACACTTGAATTTCTGAAACGCGCGCAACAATTTTTTTCTCTTTAAATTTGTCTCTCTCAAGAAAGCCGAGGGATATACATGCAGATTCGCCCACTTAATAATCTAACTTTCTTTTTTGGTCAAGAAATGAGAAGAGTTAAAATCTGAAAACAATAATTATCGTTCCAGTTTAACAGTATTTATTTTTATAAATTTAGTCATTTATTTAACAAAAATTATTGGTAGACCTTAGTGTCGATTTATGCTTCAAAATCACAAACGTCACCTTGCCTTTCAAGTATTGGAAAACAAGTGAGCAAACAATACAAAGAAAATGCAGTTTTTAAACTTTTACTAAGCATTCTTGTCGCATTCGGCTGTTTTAATTTAAAAGCGTTTGTTGGATTTATATTTATAATGAACTGTATAATATTTATGTATGCTAAAACATTACAATTATAAAAGTGTGTGTCATTCCTTCAAGATTACTAACGATTAATCTGGAGTAATTACAGGTTTACCTCAGTAGTACAAGAGTGCCAGCACAGCAAAGAAATCATCCATTTAAACTAAACTAAGTTGGGATAATTTAACCTAATCTGAGCTAAGTTAACCTTTCGAAGTACATCAATGCTTTCCTTTTGAGCACGAATTCGATTTTAAATATGGATTAGCAGCAGTTACTAAGCATTAATTATGGCTTCACGGTCCCTGTATTTCTGCTACAGTGTAGGAGGAAGCACGAAACCGAAGAATTTGTGTGGGCCATTTTCTTTCTTTTTTATATTTTGCACTTGTGATCTACTCCCTTTTTAAAGTGTAACGGTTTACTTCCCATCAGCGAAGGATGAGACTATCGGCTTCTCTCGCTACGCCACTGAAATCATCCCAGATAAATGTAGTGTTTTCCCTAGCTGGAGCAATTACTCTGAATTAGAAATCGCTGTTCCGGCAGATTGTCTTTTCTAAGATTTAGTTTGTGGTGTGTGCGTACGAGTAGATGTAATCGCCTTACCTCGGTTTTCCTTTCCTCGACTGCGAGTCCGTCTTGCGGTATCCGATCCTTGAAGT
>NC_068982.1:87246280-87250593 GCF_001194135.2 Octopus bimaculoides | reverse complement strand
TTAGTTTGTGGTGTGTGCGTACGAGTAGATGTAATCGCCTTACCTCGGTTTTCCTTTCCTCGACTGCGAGTCCGTCTTGCGGTATCCGATCCTTGAAGTTTGCCTCGACCCAAAGTACACCAGGAATAGCAGCTGCTTCTCCCAAACCTTCCCAAACCTAGACCGTCGCTTAACACGTCTTGTCCTGACCGCAGCCCCGTTCGAAAAAGGGGCACGAATGCCGATCGAGGCTCCCTCTGCCCTTTTTCTCCTTCCGGTCGACTCGCCCTTCCGGTCAGCCTCCTCAGACACTGACGTCATACCACATAGTTGATGCAGTGTGTATGAGGTATTTGTAATTTTGTAAATTATTTTCATAACTGGAGTAGCTCTGGAATCTTCAAAAATAATTTTTTTAAAACAAAGAAAGAAAGGAATTTTAACCTTTAATTTTGTTTGGGTAAAAATTCATACCATCTAGGTTTGGTTATCTTATCGTACTTCCGTAATTCTTTTAACTTATATTTATGGTAAGCACTACCCAAAATATGTTAGAACACTTTTTATCAGCGCGGTACACGAATTTCACCAAGGTCACCGTACTGACACTTTTCGCTGGCCATTACAATTACTTCACCAAACTCTAAACCTAGTTGAAAAGTTACTTCTCAGAGCAACTGAACTTATTTATTTCAGCAAACCTACCCCATCGAACCCCACCTAAACAACATTTAACAATTTTGGATCTTGTTCAAAACGGGGGCACCAGTTTTCATTTATGTTTTATGTAGTGTTTTTGGTACCGAAAGACTTTCAAACTTCGTATACTTATCTATTTTGTGTTATAGAACAGAAAAAAAAAATTTTATTCGAATTTATTTCATGTAAAAAATTGTCTTATTTCGATAATTTCTACTAATCACTGATTCAGTTGAAAACAGTTAGCGCTGTAACGGTGTATATCGTATTAATCCCCTAACCCTAACCCTAACCCTAACTCTAGAATCCGAACTCTAAAATTGTTACACACATAGATACGCACAACGTAATTTATTATATAAACAATATATGCGTATAAATTACGATTAAACCGGATGAAATATGTCACAGGGAATAACATTTTTATGACCGGCCAGCAGTAACTCTATTCAGCTGAATAGACGTCAGTGATTGGTTGAAATTACAGAAATACGACAACTTTAACATGAAATAACTTGCGATGTAAGTTTTTTTGTTAAGAAGACTAAGAGTAAAAGATGTTTTATATGACACATTCTACCAGTGTCCCAAGTTTCAAAGTGTTTCGTTAAGAAAATACTGAGAAAATACTGGTGCCCCCGTTTTGAACAAGATCCACAATTTTTATGAGGATATTTGGCAACACCCAAAGAGCAAAGAAATGTAACGATAAGTTAGTGCTCACATTCACTAAATCATGGTGCATTTGGTTTTTATTTTCTTCTATCTTAATGAATAAGGAACGCTAGCATTTAAACCATAATCTGGTATCAGAATTTTTATATGGGTATAGATAAAATTACATATAGTTAAAAGTGAGATACATAAAACTCAGGAAAATATATAACTGTACAATTATTTAAAACGTATAACCTTGAAATATAAACCTTTTCGTTTATTACCTCAGAGAATAACTGATTGTTAATTACAATCAATGTGCATTTACAAACTATGGTAGATGTTAGAATCAGTAAATTTTAATTATTTCATAACTGCTATTATATATAACTATACTGAGGGAGCGAGAAATAATATTTTGTTACGAGAGAGGCAACTACTAAATTATGCGGTGGATCATACCAAGTAATTTGCTTAAATGACATAATCTATATTTTCGGTTGCGTCTTGGAATTCAAAGAGTTTCACAGTATCTTTTGTTTATTAGGTATTTCGTAGTAATCTCCTGTTCTTGAATTGCAAATGCATAACCTTCGGAGTGTGACGTGATGTAGTAGCCACGAGTCCAAGAAAGGCTATGCTTCATGTCAATGTTATTGTCCTCTTCAAGTCTTCGGGAAATATGGTAATTTCGGTATGTTGAGCGTTTCACATCCAGCTCTTCTTTGAGGTATGCTAGTCCGGCCAATTTGGGGGTTGTATGGGAGGTCATCAAGAAAAACGTGCTTCCTGAGGAGCCCGCTGCCAACACGTGGGATACTGTTTTCTTTACTGGCGGACGGGGGGGGGGGGGGGTGAGAGCACTCGGGAAATTCACATCGGGAATGTTCCGAGTCCTCTCACTCCCACCCACCCCCGTTCGCCAGCGAACCTATTACACTATTTTTTTTTTCATTTTTGTGACCGGGTGTTAACGTTGAGTTTTCAGATCCTGTGAGATTGATCGTGTGAATTTTCCGAGTCCTCTCCCCGGCTCCCGTTCGGATACGAGTTCCGTATCCCGTGTAAAACAAGACCAATCCAAATGCCGGACTCAACCAAATATTTCAACATCACATGACCAGTCGCATGACCAATCATTAGAGACTTACGCGCGGAGCCTTTTTTGGATTACTTAAGTCTAAAACATGCAATTATGAAATTAGTCTCGTTATGTCACCCTGGAACCTGTGAGATTCTCGCGAAAGAAAACATGAAATATAGTGTAGCAAAAATTCACAATAATTGTTACAAGCAAAGAAAAGCACGCCAGTAGGGAGGGAAAAGTAAGGAATGCAGGGTGCTGACTAGAAAGGAAGAAAGGATAAAGATAGCATCGTCTTCGTTCGACATACGAATAGAACAGAGTGGTGACATTTAGTAGAGATGACCCGGAAGTTGTTCTACGACAACTTTAACACAAATAACTTCTAAAATACGAAATTTTGTCAAAAATGTTCAAAGTAAACTGTTCTGGGTGAGAAATTCTACCAGTATACGAAGTTTCAAACTGTTTACATTGAGTGTTTTTCTGAATGTCCGGTGGAACAAAAGATTTGATTGTGACCTGGTTACCAAACGGGGTTATTCCATTATGTATTTTTGCAAACGATGAGCATAATCTGCTGGATCAAAATTTCGATAAAGTGCAGTTGTATTTGTGACCTCTGTCCAGGTAAAATAAGAAGGGCGCCATAAAGTAATTCCGCAGGTGAAAAACCCAAGACTTCCTTGACTACTGATCGAAGCTCCAATAAAACAATTAGCAATACTTCTAACCAAGCATCTGACTCGAGATAAGCGCGTAGAGCTGCTTTCAATTGACGGTGTAAACGCTCTATCATCCCGTAATGATACACGACGTGAGATGAAAAGGAACTGGTAAGCAACGATTTATTCTCCGTTATAAAATACAATGATTGCCATACATGAAATAAATTACATATAACAGGTTACAACAAGGATGTGTGAGAGATTTCGTAGTTAGGCTGGACTGTTGATATTGTAGACAAAGTTGACGTACTGTTTGGTGATGTGTAGAGGCAGCCGTTGGTCTGTTGGTCGTGTGGTGTTCAAACAGCAACGATGTCAGTAGACGTCTGGTGGAGGTGAAAGTGGAGACTGGCTGGTGTCAGATACATCGTTGTCAGAGACGAGTTGCATGTAGTCAGTGGCGTATGCCAAAGACCTAGAGCAGTCGAGAACTACCGTTCTTATAGAGATCAGGACCTGCTGGAATGAAAATGCCTGTGGAGTCGATATCCAGGTATTTAAGCCTAAACAACCTCGACGAAAACATCTCTGCTACCATATATTATCAACCTTACCAGTAAATTCTCAAAGGGAACAGTAGCATACCGCACTGGTTAGCTCTGGCAGAGACAAAACTGATCCCCAAATGCAGAACTACCCACATGGCAAAAACTACCGGCCAATTGCATGCCAGAATTTGATGTATAAGATGTGTACGGCATTTTAAAACCTCTTTCTCTAAGACCATTGTGAAAGCAGTTGTAGTAACGCCGTGCGCATGCGTAGTCTCACGCATGCGTGGAATTAAACAACCAAGCGTTCCCGCTCAATTCATTCTCTTTCTTGATGGCCAGCAATAGAGCATGGACGTGTTTAGTTGTCACTCTCCATCTTTCGGACTTACACTCGACAGCTCGCTTACATCTACATAACAACGTCCCAACAACTATGCTCACACACATAGAAGAGCTGTAACAACAAGAGCTAAAGATGTATATATTTACCACCTGAATAAATGTTGTTTAAGTTGATAGTCTGGAGTTCAGCGTTCCGTTATATATTTTTTTAATTTTATATAGGAAAGTCAGGTGTACATCTAATGATGTATAACTAACTTTCCTATACTGGTGACCCCCGACGTGATTCGAACACGCAGCCCGCTGAGCTGCAATAACCCACTTTCTTAT
>NC_068982.1:87231446-87244710 GCF_001194135.2 Octopus bimaculoides | reverse complement strand
GCAGTTGTAGTAACGCCGTGCGCATGCGTAGTCTCACGCATGCGTGGAATTAAACAACCAAGCGTTCCCGCTCAATTCATTCTCTTTCTTGATGGCCAGCAATAGAGCATGGACGTGTTTAGTTGTCACTCTCCATCTTTCGGACTTACACTCGACAGCTCGCTTACATCTACATAACAACGTCCCAACAACTATGCTCACACACATAGAAGAGCTGTAACAACAAGAGCTAAAGATGTATATATTTACCACCTGAATAAATGTTGTTTAAGTTGATAGTCTGGAGTTCAGCGTTCCGTTATATATTTTTTAAATTTTATATAGGAAAGTCAGGTGTACATCTAATGATGTATAACCAACTTTCCTATACAGTAACATCATCACAGAAAAACAAGCAACTGGGAAGAAGGGAGTCTGGGGATGTGCTGAGTAATTGTTAATAAGCAAAACTGCAATGTCAGAGGAGCGGGAATATAGAAGGAACCAAATTTCAATGTGGTTTGACTACAAGAAAGCCTTTGACTCTGTTCCCCACTCATGGATGCTAGAAGCCCTTCAACTTGCTAAAGTTCCAGTGAGAATAGTCAAAGCCATAGCTGATCTGACTTCATCGTGACTTATCATCTTGAAATTAAACACAAGGAATGACTGTATTATCACTAATAGAATACAGTATTGTAGAGGCATACTCCAAGGGGACAGCCTCTCTGTGATGTTGTTTATACTTTCTGTAAACCCCTTGTCATTCATGTTAAGGAAATCTGAAGGATATCTCACTGGTTCATAAGGAAACAGAAATACCATAATTCCATACTGTTTCTTTGTGGATGACTTAAAACTATATGCAAAGAATATGCACGAGATGAAAAAGAGCCTCGACATGATTACAACATTCTCAAAGGATATAGGGCTGGAGTCTGATCAGGATAAAAGTTGTTATATGGTTGTGAAAAGAGGGAAAGCTATAAACCAGACAAGCAACATTTCCATCAATGACCTAACTGTTTCCCCTATATCTGATGAGGAATGTTACAGGTACCTAGGGGTGGATGAAAACGTACCTTACAATGTCACCTGTAGTAAAACATGTGTCACTAAAGAATATTACAGCCGAATAAAGAAAATTTGGACGTCTGCATTCAATAAAACGGTTGCCCACAATGTGTCTGCAGTGCCAGTACTCATACCAACATTTGAGCTGCTTGATTGGACGCTTGATGAGATCTGATTCATTGATGTGAAAACCCGGAAGATACTAACAAGCACATGTAATTTCCACATCAACAGTGAAGTAGACCTCCTTTACCTAAAACGAAAACAAGGCGGCAGAGGTTTGACATCGTTCCAAACTGCCTTTGAATTTTCCTTCGGCAACATCTTTTAACCACCAAGTGTCAAAGTGTATCTCTTGACCAAGTTTGCATACATGAGACTGATAACATCATAAGTCTTGGAATGCAGTTCCTTGAGCAGCATTCCTTCATTATCTGATAACCTTAAATACCTGCTCAAAGAAATCGCACGATTTTACCGCAACATATAATCAGATGAAAGGATGAGCGTATATGACCAGAAGACAATGCACGACTATGTTAGCAGAAAGCTCCGAGATGATAGTAACATTGATCATCAAAGCAGTCTATCATGGACTAACAACCGGATTACTAACTCCCACTTTGAGGGGGGGGGGTGCAATCTAGGAACAGGAAATATCAACCAAATACCCGATGCACAAAAGGAGCAGAGACGCAGGCAAAATATCAAAATATAATAACCAGGGCAGACTTTGTGTAGTTAACACCGAAGATATCACCCACATAATAAGCAGTTGTCCGAAAATATCATCACTACACTATATACCGAAGAGACATGATGCTGTAGCTAAGACACTGTATAATGAGATCCGTCAGAAGGATAACCTTAAAGCCAAAGAAAAAAGAACCCACAGTATGATAGAAGCTATAGTCACTTTGAATAAGAAGGAGTACTGATGGAATGTTCCAGTGAAAACCTTAATAAAACGTAAACATGATCGACCTGACATAGTGATTTAAGATAGAGAAAGGAAACCGTGTACAATTGTGGAAATCAGCTGCTCAGCGGATGTTAACATAAAGCTAAAAGGTCAACGAAAAACAAAGTACCTACGCTGAACTATTGAGAAATCTATAGTTATTTAACCCAGTTTACAAATTCAGGTTTATATTTGTAATTATTGGGGCACTGGGATAAATAGCAATTTTGAAAATTTATTAATAGTATCTAAATACAGAAAGTAATATAGATATTAATAGAGAAATGTATTGTATGAAAACTATAAAACATTTACAGAACTTCAATATATACAATGTTTTTAACTTTTTTCTTTGGAGCATATATGAAGAGTTTCTGTGGGTTTCCTATTCTGGAACAACCTACATACAATTGACCATGTGAGAACCAGCCATCTTCAAAGTGGAAACCGACAACCTGTAATGTTTGATTTTGGGACTTGTTAATGGTCATTACGTAACTGACTCTCACTGGGAATTGCAATCGTTTGAAATGAAAGGGGACATCTGTTGGTATTAACTATTCTAGGTATAAATACGATATCTCCCTTACCATATTCAGTGAGAATTTTTGCTTCGATAATGTGAGGCTGTAGTTCAGTTACAGCCATACCTGTACATTGCACAATCTTAGCTGATCTAAGATTCTGAGAAGCATGGTGACTGCGCCCTTCTTCAATTCAAGATTGTATGGCGGCATACCGGACGGTTCCAGACTGATGAGGAATTCAACAGGATAATGAACAGCATCGTCCACGTCAACAACTTTGTCGATAGGTTTATAGATATGGCTGTCTCCAGAGATCATTTGTAAGATTTTTGTTGATGGCATTTACTGTAATGTTTTAGGGGGCTAGGATTGTCTCACTTGTTTTTTCTTGCTAATCTCCTTTCTATCTGTCTTACATATTTTTCTCCAGAGAGAGAAAGAAGTAGAGATAGTAAGAGAGAAAGACACATTTACAACCAGAGAGAGAAGAAGAAGGAGGTAGTGAGAGAGATAGAGACACAGAGAGCGACATATAGACAGAGAGAAAGCAGAGGTCCGGCGGCGACTTAAAAAGAATAAATGTAAAGAAGTGCTTATGATAAAAACACAGAGAAAGTTAAAAGTGGACTGAGTGAAGTATTTTCCCACTCTGTAAAAAGCATTACAGTGAAATAGACAGTACCTGGATTGCTAGAAATAGGAGCCAATACACCACCAACTGCACCCCTACCCCATTCCGTTTTTGGAAAATAAGTGCACAGTTATCTGTGGAATGGTCAAATTAATTTAAATGACACGAAAAGCCTGAAATATTATTGATTTTATTTAGTGTTTTCAACGTACAAATAAACAAACTTTGCTTTTTATAAGGATATAATAGATAGATAACTTGAATAAGAATATATGAATTTCGTATGGGCAAAAAATGTTTAACCAAACGCGGGCGCAAGGAAACGTCAACTTGAAACTATCATAGATCGTTTAAACAAATCTGACGTAGCGGTCGCCTGCAAAATATTTAGAACTGCATATTTTCATGCCAAAAAATGATAGACCGGACCCTGACCATTTTGATTTGTTGCAATTGCAAGAATTGAATGTCGCAATCTGGAAACCGGATGACTATCTATTCACATGACAAAGGTGTCATTGTTCAGCAACTGATACACAAGCAAGAATAGTAAGATCCAAAGATGTCATAGTGAATCCAGTTTGGAAATTCTCTTAAAACTTCTCTCCAAATGCAAAGGTTCAAGGTATTTTAAAATTGCATTTAATGTACTGTATTGCTTATAGCGTGTGAAATCCTAAATAGCTACACATCACCATTATGAAGTAGGGTTTGTTATCGAAACTGATAAAAAAAAAAATGCTGCTTGCGTCTATAGTACAGTATAGGTATATGGTCCGTTTGTCATGATATCCCTCTGACAGTATGGGGCCAATTGTAAACAGAATTACATCATATTTTCATTAAATTTATGTAAAGGTCAGCTAGTCACTGATGTTGTCACTGACGTCCTTTGTGTTGAAGCTCCCACCTACACCACTTTCCATCTACCACTAAAATCAGTTTAATAAAATATTTACCTGAGCTTACATTGCCTTCCATAACAACTTTATAGGTTTGCTGCTCTTGCGTTGCTCCTCATATCCATCTGAAAAAAACACTTTCAAGCTGCGTATTTGCAATTCTTTTTTAGCACTACACCACTATCCGGCACAGGTATGAACGTGTAATAGAACGACCGTGCGAACCAAAGGAGATGGCGACGAAGTGGAAGATGACTCCTTTAAACACGTCGCACGGTCGAACACAAAAAACATGATATATGACATAAAATGGGCTCGCAATGAGAGATGCGAGCCAAGTGCCAGTAAAGGAACAAGAGAGTGACAGACAAGTTTATTAACATAGTAAAACTGAAGTGCCTGTGTGTGCGTGCATGCGGCATATATAAATAACACAATACATAAGTCAGGCCTTCGTGTGAACAAGAGTACGTATACAACAATATGAATGACGGACCGTCGTATAAGTAAGAGTGTGTGTACAATATGTGAGAGTACAATATGTGTGTATACAATAATGTGTGAATGAGAAATACGGAGCATTGAAAGAGTGTCTGTAACACAGTAGATAAGCGTCCTGAATGATAATAAAGAAAATACCAGTTCGTATAAGAGTTACACAAGAGATAGAATGTTCATACGCAGAAAGTTGTGGCCGGAGAGCAGAGCTGTGGTGTCACATGTTGTGTGTGTTGAGCGTCGATGCTGCGACCGGTTACCTGGTACAGAAGATTCTCGCAAGTTGGTTCTGACTGTTAACTTCGTGGTGGAAATAATCCACTCATACAGTGTCGAGATAAAACCGCGTTTGTCGTTGTTGGTGTGTACTCTGGTGGTGGTGTTGCTGGCGACGACATTGTGGTAGACAGTACATTGGTGGTGATGACATCGGCGCTAGAAACTGGCTGGTTGGTATGTGGTCAAACGACCAGACCTGAAAAGGTCTGTGGTCGCGACGACTGGCGTAGTTGGAGCAGGCTTATTTATAGATGAACAGGGGCTCACCGGAACAGCAGAAAAACACTCTTTCACGTGACCTTATCTGAAGGCCACGATTGGATGGTATGCACCCTGGCGCGAAACAGAACTGGTGATAATTGCCGCGCAAATAAGAACCAATCAGGGTGGTGGACACAAGGGTCCAAGGCAGCCGAAGGCTAGATGTTAGCCGCGTCGTTATCATTTGTGATTGAATGCCCGAGAGAGAGGTTTCACTACAAATGTCACAAATTCTCAATACCCCAATTTAAACGTGTCTGCCACTATACCCATTCTTGAAGTGCTAATGATAAAATCACATAGAATGGCTGGAAAAAGAATTTAGAGAAGGCAAGTATGTACGCAGAAGATAAATAGAGGGAAAGATAAATTTTAGGAAAATATTACCTGAAAAGAGGAAACTGAGTCAATATTGTAACAAAAACAGTAGATGTTCATAACAAACAGGCAAGTGCTTTCCCTTTTTTATGAATACACTCTAATGTATATTTGTTGAGTGACTAGTATTATCTTACTCAGTTTGGCCCTGTACAGGGTGTTCGAGCTAAATTTGACGATTTTTTTATGTCTCCTTTTTTCGAGAACATTTTGATGTATGGTGGGCAGTGAGCGGCATTGGAGAGCATGAACATTAAAGTTGGAATTGGCAAAAAGTTAGCTGAGATGGAGAACTAGAAGCCATCTGAATATTGGAAGAGTTACCTGTGACATCATGATTTGCATCGGGCGTCAAAATGCCAACGTTATGACTGCTGTTCAATGCTCTGTGTACACTGTAAAAGCTATAAGATATGATATGCATAGAGGCAACGGAGACTGCGAAGTCGTGACCAACTGGGACACAGCAGGCGTTCTGACTGTGCCCGCGCGTCGGAATTCATCCCCACACCTTTGAACAGAACCTTAGGTTATTTTCAGACGGCTATGTGAAGCTGCTGAAGACAGTGGTCAATCTCTGACCAGAGGGGGTTGCTGTTGGAAAGCCATATGTATAACAGCAGGATTCGGTTCCCATACCTCCTGAAAGATCATAAGTGGTTGTCAGAGAGTTTCTACCATTTCATCAGTCCCAATTTCTAGCTTCCTTATTCCTCCGATTATAATTTTAAAGATTACTGAGTGTGAAAGACACCAACCGCTCTGCCTACGACACCAAGGTCGAGCTGGGCCAAGATCAAGGTGTTCGAAGATCTTCCCAAGCATACAATGAGAAACGGAGTCGTCTTGAGACCGTAGTGGAAGCTGAGGGCGGTTAATGTGAGTAAACTGTTATCTCCCAGTTTAATCTAGTTGATATTTTTTAATGTATATTTTAAGATGGGATGTTGTGTTTTCTTTACCTTTTAAGCAAAATGTCAAGTTTAGCCCGAACACCCTCTATAATTTCAGCAACTGCATCGGATTAAAATTCCGTAAATTCAATGATGTTTTGCAATGTTGAAGGTATAAAGATGATGTGGTTAACGAAGAGTCGACAAAAGCACATTTTACTAACTAATTCGTCGATTTTGAATCTGAACACCATTTATGTGTTTTTGTCGGACTGTATCATCTTCAGAGACATTGATGCTAAGAATACAAGTGGCAGATGAGAAGAAAAGAAGTATTGTAACTCTGGGTGAAATCTGTTTTAGTTGATAGGGTGAATATCGAAAAAGCACTATTCAAAGATGGATTATACTGGGTTACATTCAGTTAAAGGGATGAAAATAATTTTTACCATTACCAGTAAAGTTCCGTAAATTCAATGATGTTTTGCAATGTTGAAGGTATAAAGATGATGTGGTTAACGAAGAGTCGACAAAAGCACAATTCACTGACTAATTCGTCAATTTTGAATCTGAATACCGTTTATGTGTTTTTCCGCTATTATACGATACTCGATCATCATAGAAGATGCGAAGAAGTGGGTATTTTGACGCTGACAAAACAGAATTCGAAGACCTGTTTACGAAAGAAATAATAAATTGAGGAGAAGATTAAGATGATTGTCGAACTATATCATCTTCAGAGGCATTGATGCTAAAAATACAAGTGGCAGATGAAAAGGAAAGAAGTACCGTAACTTTGGGTGACTTCAAACCCGCAGAAATGTCAATGGCATGATACAAATGTGAAATAAAAATTACCACCTAGAATTTATATACAATTAATTGCAGCCAGCATTCCCAGGTAAATTCGTACGTAACCCCAATAACTTCTTTAAGTGTCATATCTAGAATGTAGGACAAAGGCGATCATGTTCTGCCACAATTCTCTGTTCTTTGTTTTCTGTAGCAGTTCCAATTCCTGATGTTTAATGCCTCTTTGCAACCAGTTCATCAAGCTTGACATCCATATCATCCTTCTCCTTCGTTTACTTCTTTTCCCTCCAATCTTTCCGGTCATCGCTTACTTCTTCAGACCCTCTTTCCTTATCACATGACCGAAAAATCTCAGTTGTTTGGCCCTTATCTCAGGAAGCAGTTTCCTATTTACCGCAACCCGGGTCATCTCTTCTTCATTAGACACTTTATTTGTCTATGCTATCCTCAATATTTCCCTTAAGAACCACATTTCACAGCTCTCTAAGCACCTTCTCATTTCTGATGTTATAGACCAAGCTTTACAGAAGTACATAAACACAAGGTAGACATAGCAGTTCAATATACAGGTATTAGCCTTCATGCTCGGAATACGGTTTCTCAAAATGTTACACAATTTTGAGAATGTAGATTTTGCCTGCACTATTCGTGAATAGCCCCAACAGTGAAGTGAATTGACCAAGTATAAAACTGAAATAGAAACAATTTGCCAGTAGCAAATTTGAATTCACAGTCATATTACATATAAAATCCTGATTGCCTAAACAATCTACACTGGACCCTAAAATAAAGAAAACTGGATCATTATTGTATAGATGAATTATACGATTAAGTGACATTATCACATAATATACCTTAGGATTTTATATTTCCCACTTTAAAGTAGGAATCGAAGAGGTGGAGCCTTTAATTATTTTTTTTATTATAACGAAAGCTGAACATGTTTGCTTAAATAAAGGTAGAAAGCAGAATCTATATCCACCATTAATATTATGTCATAAAATGGTCATGCAAACCCGTGCAGTGACGTAATACAATGTAATTTATAGCCATGTTGAAAGTATCAAAAAAGAAACATCCTGACTTTACCGAGCTACATATTTCGAGTGTTTAGACAAAATCTAAAGGAAAAGAAACTCTAATAACAAAAGTATAATAGAAAACTTTAGTAAAAAAACAACAACATGCCTTTGCAACAGCAAATTACACTGTGTGGAATGACAGGGCTGGCAGACGAGATGAGTACAGAAAACATTAAAAAATCCTTCAATCGACATCTTCACTTCACATGTATGAAAGATAGAAATGTAGCCACCAGAAGAGATTATTATGTAGCCTTAGCCCATTCTGTTAAAGATCAACTTGTCGGACGTTGGATCAGAACTCAGCAATTTAATTATGATACTGATCCAAAAAGGGTTTATTATCTTTCTATGGAATTTTATATGGGAAAATTTTTAGAGAATGCCATGTTATGTCTTGGAAATATGTATTCTAACGAAGAAGCTTTGAGACAAATGAATCTGAAGTTGAGCAATCTCATAGAAATAGAAGAGGAGGCAGGATTAGGAAATGGTGGTCTTGGTCGATTAGCAGCTTGTTATATGGATTCCATGGCTACAGTTGGCGTAACAGGATATGGATACGGAATTCGTTATAATTATGGAATATTTACACAAAAAATCAACAATGGATGGCAATGTGAATCGGCAGATGAATGGTTAGAATACGGGAACCCATGGGAAAAATCCCGACCCGAACACCGAATTCCCGTTCGTTTTGGAGGAAGAGTGGAAGTTATAGAAGGTCGCTTTCAGTGGCTGGACACACACAATGTTATTGCAACACCTTATGATTATCCAATTCCTGGCTACAAGAACAACAGAGTAAATACTCTGCGATTGTGGTCAGCTAGATGTACCAAAGAATTTCAGCTGCAATTTTTCAATAACGGAGATTACATCAGAGCAGTTATAGAAAGAAACTTAGCTGAAAATATTTCTAGTGTTCTTTATCCAAATGACTCTTTCTTCGAAGGACAAGAATTGCGTCTCAAACAAGAATATTTTCTAGTAGCAGCAACTTTACAAGATATTATAAGAAGATTCAAAGCTGATAAATATGGAAGACAAAGAAGGGGAAGAGACATGTTTTATCAATTACCAGAAAAAGTAGCAATACAATTGAATGATACCCATCCTGGAATGGCAATACCAGAACTTATGAGAATACTTGTTGATGATGAATGCATGGACTGGGATGATGCATGGGATATTAGTTGCAATGTTTTTGCTTATACAAACCACACATTGATGCCAGAAGCTCTTGAACGGTGGCCAGTTACATTATTGGAAACATTACTTCCGAGACATCTGCAGCTTATTTACCATATCAATCATTTACATTTAGAAAAAGTTGCAAGAATTTGGCCGAATGATGATGATCGAATAAAGAGACTGTCCATATTCGAAGAAGAGCCTTACAAAAAAGTAAATATGGCTTACTTGTGTATAGTCGGTTCGCATGCAGTTAATGGCGTAGCCGCATTACACTCAAATTTACTAAAACAACAACTATTTAAAGACTTCTACGAGATGATGCCACACAAATTTCAAAATGTAACCAATGGAATATCACCAAGGCGGTGGATACTTCAGAGTAATCCATGTCTTGCAGATTTGATTTCGGGAAGAATTGGAGATGCGTGGATAACAGAGTTATGCCATTTAAGAGACCTTAGAAAATTTGAGCATGATGGCCATATTTTAAGGGATTTAATGGAAGTCAAAATGGAACACAAAAAAAGAATGGCAGAATATATAAAAGAGAAATATCTTATTAATATAAACATAGCATCGTTATTTGATGTCCATGTAAAACGTATACACGAATACAAACGCCAGCTACTGAACTGTCTTCATATAGTTACAAAATACTGTCGTATTAAATACGAAAAGAAATTTGTTGTTCCTCGTACCGTCATAATTGGTGGTAAAGCTGCTCCCGGCTACAGGATGGCTAAACTTATTATAAAGCTTATCAATAATGTTGCAAAGGTTATCAACAATGACGTTGATATAGGAAACAAACTTAAAGTAGTTTATTTGGAAAATTATTCTGTGTCTTTGGCTGAGAAAATTATACCTGCAACAGATCTTAGTGAACAGATTTCAACAGCTGGAACAGAAGCTTCTGGTACAGGAAACATGAAATTTATGGCCAATGGGGCATTAACAATAGGTACAATGGATGGTGCCAATGTCGAAATAGCTGAAGAAGTTGGAAAAACAAATATGTTTATTTTCGGTCTTTGCGTTGAAGAGGTTAATAATTTGAGATCATCCGGTTATACAGCATCACGCCATTATCATAGTAATGATGAGTTAAGAAGGGCAATGGACATGATTAAAGATGGCTACTTCAGTCCTGACAATCCCACTCTATTTATAGAAATCTTTGATAGTTTATACCACTGCGATCATTATTTGATTCTTGAAGATTATGAAGATTACATTAGAGCTCAAGATGATGTAGAAAATCTTTATAATAATACTAAAGAATGGCTAAAAAAATCCCTGTTGAACATAGCCTGTTGTGGAAAATTCTCAAGTGATCGAGCTATCAAAGAATATGCAGCTCACATATGGAGTGCTGACTTACTTCAAACAAAATTCTATTGATCTTAAATGATTGGTTTATATAAATGTTCATCATTTACAAAAGAATATTAATAAAGAAGTTAAATAAACTACTGTAAAATTATCTTTTTAGTTTTAATATCCAACAATTATTTCAATTGTAACACATTGATATTACTGATAATCATTTTATCAACTTAGAATTATGAAAAGCAATGTTAACCTCAGTGGCATTTCAACAAAAAGGATGGAAGAGTGAAACTAAAGGCTGCAAAATTCTCCATCACGAATATTTTAACGTTACCATCACTAGTCTTTTCTTTCCTTGATTTAAAAAGGGAAAAATATGACATACAATAAAAAGCAGATTAAAACGGTATTTTCAAAAACATTGCCAATCTATAACCAACTCTCTTCTTCTCTCTCTTTGTGTGTGTGTGTGTGTGTGTGTGTGTGTGTGTGTGTGTGTGTGTGTGCGTGCGTATTACACGCACTTACACACGAGAGCGCGCATGAGTGGTGTATAACCCCAAGCGTGAGTGTTAACCCTATTGAGTGTGGGAAATAAAAAAGGATTTGGAAAAAACAACCCTTTCGACAAATCAGATATTCTTGTAACCTGAATAGTTTAATGCTCGGAGTAAATTTAGCGACGATAGGGTCCACTTCATAAATAAAGTGGAGAAGAGTTGGGTAGTCCGTCCCTGTCGGCGCTTTTACAGGGACAGCACTTTTGAGTGGTGTGGAGTCGCAAACTCCGGGGCTACCTCGGGCGACACACACTCTAGCTACACTACTGGAAGACAGCGGATATATTTTCATGTTTAAACACTAAACTAGTCGTGGGACTACAGTCTGTTCTTCCTAGATTAGTTGTGAAGCTTATGCCAGCCAGTACCTACACATACCTGCATACATATGTGTACACACACACTCATACGTGTGTCCGTTCATGTATGCGTAAACTCACTCGTTGTCTAACCATCAACTCAACTAACCAACGACTTTAGTCTAAATAAACAAGAACCCCCAACTCGCAGGTCATGATAAGCAGAAATGTCTTCGCTGCATTTTTGGGACGAATTTAAATCGGTAAATTTCGATATTTTTAACCACAAATCCCTTATTTTTGTTCGGAAAAAAAGTGGAATCCCGGAATCATTGGGAATTTTTTTTTTTTCCGTTGAATGAATTACCTTTTTTTTTAGTCCGGAAAACGGGGTGGAGGAGGGGAGTGTTGAGAACCCTCGGACCCCCACCCCATTTTCAAATTTTTTTGCTGTTTCTTTCTTTACCCATAATTTTAGACGACATATTGCAGAAATACGTTTTCAAGATAGTGTGGATTACATTAGATTGAATATCCAAACTAGTTTGAAAAGAATACTGAAAAGAATAAGTGAAAATGCAGAGGTTATAGAAGTTAGTGGTAACGAAGTCTGTGGAGAGAGAAAGAATGATAAAGAAGTCATCTAGGAAAACACATAAGAAGTTGTGTATGTGTGTGGAACAAGTAAAAGTATAATATTAAACAAAATATCTTTTTCATACCTCTTAAAATCACTGGATAATTATATCCGTGATAATATATAATAATTCCAGATTGCAGAATAGATTTGAAAAACAAATCTCTCATATGTATTTCTGCGAAATGTTATCTAAAAATATGGGTAAAGAAAAACACAGCAAAGAATATTTGAAAATGGCGGGGGTGAAATTTCCGCGGGTTCTTCCCCCACTTTCTTTGTTTCCCGGATCAAAATATTGGGGTTTGTTGCATATTAGGAGATCATTATAATTCATTCAACGGAAAAAAAAAAATTTCCATTGATTCGGGATGCCCACCCCCAACCACTTTTCTGAACAAAAATAAGGGATCTGCAGCATATTAGGAGGTCAGGGCACTTGATTCCACGCAAAAAATCTAAGCTATTTTCTTAGTGAAAATCATGTGGGTAAATGTATTGAAATTTACTCTGATCAACAAAAAAGAAATTCGTACCCACCTGTAGATGTTTCCTGATGTCTGTAGGATTCTATATGCATATATAGTCCATCTGGTGTAACTTAGATTCCTAATATATTAAAGTGTCCAGAATATCAGATTTAGCTAAAATAAGTAGGAAGGTAGATAAAACACAAACCCCTTCAGGTAGATGGCCCTGCTCAATATGTAGAAAAGGAGTAGGTAGTAACTCTATAAGATGTACCCAGTGCAAGGTATGGACACATAAGAGGTGCAGCAATATCAAAGGCAGGTTAACTAGGAATTTAGTTTTTGTATGTGGCAGATGTTCAGGTGCAATAAACACTGTAAACAAACAGGAAACAACTTCTGTCTCATTCCAGGGAGAAAAACTAGAGGTAGTTCATAGCTTCCGCTATCTGGGTGACCAAGTTAGTAGTGGCGGTAGGTGCGCTGAAAGTGTA
>NC_068982.1:87221104-87230436 GCF_001194135.2 Octopus bimaculoides | reverse complement strand
GATGGCACATAAAATACACCATTTTGAGCGTGGCCGTTGCCAGTACCGCCTGACTGGCCTTCGTGCGGGTGACACGTAAAAGCACCCACTACACTCTCTGAGTGGTTGGCGTTAGGAAGGGCATCCAACTGTAGAAACTCTGCCAAATCAGATTGGAGCCTGGTGCAGCCATCTGGTTTCACCAGTCCTCAGTCAAATCGTCCAATCCATGCTAGCATGGAAAGCGGACGTTAAATGATGATGATGATGATGATGATTGGTATAATGTGATATTTTCCATAAATGTATTTAAGAAAGACAACTATTGATTGCAGTATATTTGCAACTGAATTTTTACCAATCACTCAACCAGGTTTCTATTAAATATTTAGCCTTGTCAATGAGTGTAGTGGCAATACCATCATCATTTAACGTTCGTCTTCCATGTTGTTATTGAGTTGGACAGTTCGACAAAATCCAACGAGTAAGAGGACAGTGTCAGACTCCAGTGTCTACTTTGTCATGATTTCTACAGCTCTTCCTTATGCCAGTCACGTTACAGAGAAAGAATACAGTGCCTTTTTGTGAGATGACCAAGTAACTTGCAAGACAAAATTTACAAAAATGAAACAAATTGGGGGTGTAGTAGGAAGGGAGGTAACTTTATGCTGGTATTGAGGAGTTTAAAGTATGATGGGTCAGGAAAAGGTATTTTGCTACAGAGGAGGTAAATGGATAACCCACATTATATGAGGGTGAGTGGGAGTAGATGGAAAGTGAGATAAAGATGAAGGTGGCGAGGTATCAGTAGATTCTCAAGGTACAAGAAGGTAAGTTAGAAGAGAGTATAAGGACAATGGACTGCGAATGATGGGTAAGTTCACATAATCGAATGTGGGTCATGAGATTTGTAGAGATTCAGTAACTGATCAGGGCCAAAGTATTTCCTGGCTCTCAAGAGGATTCTTTGTCTCTGTGGTGCATTTTAATTATGTTTATATGAGATGACTGACATTTGCTTTTTATCTGAAGGTCTTAGCTATGAGCTAATCATACATATAGACGGTGAGGTACAAGATTGTTTTCTTGATATACGTTTTCTTACATGAGGAACATGCTCATGATGTTCAAGCAGTACATGAGATATTTAAATTGAAGCTTGTGTGCAGCAGGTTAAGAAGTGATGTGCGGAATCTTTTGTATAGATGTGTGTGTGCTGATGTGACAGTAAGTAGGTTGTTAGTGTACATAAAGAGACATACTGGAACTTTAAGTACACCTGAGTTTGATAGGTTGTGTACTCAGAGTGCAATCTGACAGGAAGCTCTAATCCCCCCCCCCACCAAAAAAAACAAGACAGATGGAATCCATAGGCTAATATTTTAGACAATACATTTGTTAAAATTATCCTACGCAAAACGGAAAAGCTTAAGCATGTTTTTACAGTCCAGGAACTGGAAAAAAACAACAAAATACCTTATACACAGATGCGAGAACCAAAGGTGTGACCCACATTATATATAGCTCCCTCAGGCTAAAAACAAACTGCATGGATTGAATACTGGGATTTTTTTTTCTTTTATTGATTACTAGCAATATAACCCGACGTTGTCCAGGTGTGATTTATTACGCCATCTACGATAAGTCTTGCTAGGTGAAAATCAACTAAAAATGAAAGCCTTACAACGAAAAAACCCTTATGATGTAAATATGTTCATAATTCAAAAAACGATGAAATTAATAGGGAAAGTCTGAAGGCTGTTTTGCGTAACATTATTAAGCGTACGTAAATTTCATTCGTCTAATTGGCTATACAAATGCTTGTGCAAAACAACTTTTTGCCCTGCCCTGATTATACATAGCAGGGTAATCCCTTTTCGCAGGAGGCAGGACGGCAATTTCTGATGAAGCAATTGCTGGCGATCTACTGCTACACAGTTCTGCCAGAATTCTATCAGATTGGGCAGTAGATGTTGATGCACCATTTTGCATTATGTTCAAAGTAGCTTCTGGATTGTGGTGAATTACTGCAGTCTGTTGCTGTCTTTTTAAACTGGTTGCTTTCTTTCCCCAGCAAACTCTCTTCTTTGGAGGCATAATCTATGTATATATTAAACAGAACAACAAAAAGTTAAAACAGATGGCAGGGTGGGTAGTTTTCATGGCGATCTTACGTTACCAGTTCCAAAGCTGTCATTTAAACCACGTGTGTTTATTTACATCACATCGGCCTTTTCCGTAAAGGGGTTTTAGGGTTAGGATTAGGGAATTCCGTCCCTAACCCTAACCGTTACTGTAACCCTAAAACCTTTTTACGGAAAAGGCCGATGTGATGTAAATAAACACATGTGGTTTAACTGACAGCTTTGGAACTGGTAATGTAAGATCGCCGTTTTCACATTTCTAATGAAGTTCACTGATTTTCAATGTTGTCCTGTCTACATAAGCTCTGTAGTTTGTATATTTACAGAACATTGATGAACATGTAGTAAAGTAAGTTCTAGTTATATTGTAGTGAATACTTGTGTGTACGTGCGCGTGTGTGCGTTTGAGAGAGCGAGAGAGAAGAGGGAGAGAGGAAGAGATAGAGAGGGGGAGAAAGGAATAGAGAACGGGAGCAATGAAGAGAGAGAAAGAGAGGAAGGGAGAACGGAAGACAGTTATAAAATAGCAATGCGTGCGCGTGTTTATATAAGAAATACACACAAACTAAATCTTATATCTATAATGTTGATGTGTGTATGTATTTATGCGTACGTGGTTGTCACAGATCATGTAGGTGTGGTTGTGTGTGTTTTTACGTTTCTATGTTATGAAAAATATGTAAAAAATACTAAGAGACAAGGACGCTGGACATGCAGACAGACAATGTAACGAAAACATGAACGAGTGAAATGGCGATAAGCCCCAGATGACCAGGTCACATAGATAGAGGTAGAGGGATAGAAGAAAGCTATTAAATGGGAGAGAGGAAGAAGAACGAGGAAAGAATAGAAAGGGAAGAATAGTCTTAAACCTAGTTAATCTATGACTTTGTATGTATCACTTTCTCTCTCTCTCTCTCCCTCCCTCTTTTACTCTTACTCTCTATATTATATATTACGCGCGTGATCGATGTGTAAGAATGCCGGTACACATAGAATGGAAGAAATATAAAAGTTGCTAGAAACAAAAGCCAAATCTCCCTTAAATCACACAAAGTAAACAGAATTTTTTAAATCTAATTACTGCACTGGAAAGTTCACATCGAAAAAATTCCATTGATGTAAAAATTTTCCCGAAAAAGTGGAAAATGTGAATTTCTATAAACTTTTAAAAAGCCTACACACAGACACACAACTTCAGCTTTATATATTAAGAGGATGAAAGATCATGCATTTAATTTTTTAAGATAGTGAGAGCTTAATTTCTGTGAGACCACTTTATAAATTAAAAATATTCTTATATATTTGCATTTGCTCTATTCATAGAACAGGTAAATCTGGTTCTGTAGAAACTGTACAGGTTAAGGAGGAGGAGGAGGAAAAGGAGGGATTCATTGTGATGAAGGAAGCAATCATTTATAACTTTCCATCACCTTTGGGATGCTGAAATCAAGAGTGATAGGTTGGTAGTTGGTAGAGTAGGAGAGATTGCCTTTCTCAGATATGGGACATACTATAGTGTACTTCCAAAGAGTGGGATTAGATTCCTGTAGGAGAAAATTTGAAATAGCAATGAAAATGATGTTATCAGGATTGGAGCAATCAAAATAGTTTTTGGATTAGGCAAATGCATGGAGATTAAAAAGGGAATTTGAAAATGAAGAAGTTAGTAAATGTGATAGGCTGTATAATTGAATGCTACAAAGCCATTTTTATTGAGGTACGGTCAATTGAAGAATTTTGTGAAGTTAATATAGACTCTCTTGGCAAGGGACCAGAAGGGTCACTTTAGAAGATAGGAAAGCTTGCAGGCTTTCTATCTTGAATTCATTCAAGCAGTGAGGACACTACTGTCAGTGGTGGTAGATGACTTCCCCGTTGTTGCAGACATTATAATAGAGAGGGCCATGGCCAGGAATTTTAGTGGAGGAGCCAGCCTATTACATTGACCCAGTAGTCAAGTTGTACTTATTTTATTGACCCTGAAAGGACGAAAGACAAAGTCTGGGCTTTGTCAGTAGCAAGAATCCACTGGCAACCACATACTAAGATAAAAATCAGCCTCCACTGATACAGAGAAACAGTGACAGAAAAGTCATTGATGGCAGGTTGAATAAAAACTTATGGCCTACAGAAGCAGTATTAGTCCAAAATAGTATTCTATGTATCAAACTTAAAGCAGATACATTACTGAAAGTTCAGTGAAGCAGAGATACATATTTAGCAATGCCACCACCACTGTTGGACAATTTTCATCAGCTACAGATAGAAATATTTTTTTAATGCTATACATATATATGAGATGCTATCTTGAGACAATTACCACAGTTTATCAGGTTTTCCACAAGGTATCAGCTTTACATATGATACACAAATTGCTCTTTTGAACTAATACTGGTTCTGTCACACATAACAAATATAAATATTTATGGCAGTGAGACATGGGCTGTGACTACTGAGGATATGCAAAGGCTTAACAGAAACGAAGCCAGTATGCACCAATGGATGGGTAATGTCAGTGTACATATACAACAGAGTGACTTGAGAGAAAAACTCGGTACACAAGGCATTAGATGTAGTATGCAAGAGAGAAGGTTGTGCTAGTACGGTCATGTAATGCATATAAATGAAGACAGCTGCATCAAGGTGTCAATGTCAAATTGTGGAGGAAACATGTGGTAGGAGTAGACTCAGGAAGATATGGGATGAAGTGGTGAGAAAGGATTTATGGGTGTTGGGATTCACAGGGGCGTTGAGAGTGGACCGAAGCTCCTGGTGGTTTGCTGTGCTTGAGAAGACATGTCAAGCTAAGTGTGATTGTCCTTGCATACAGGCTGCTCCCTGCTCCCTCTCCAGCTGAGCATTCTTAACTTTGCAGGCTTGTGGATGCTGGTGCTACATAAACACACCTGTGCTGGTGTTGCATAAAAGCACCCAATACACTCTGTTGGCATTGGGAAGGGTATCCAGCCATAGAAACCATGCAAAAAGACATGAAGCTTGGGCAGCTCTTCAGCTGGCCAGCTGCTGTCAAACCATCCAACCCATACCAGCATGGAAAACAGGCATTAAATGAAGATGACAATGATGATGAGATATATATATGTGTGTGTGTGTGTGTATATATATATATAGATAGATAGATAAATACACACACACACACACAGACACTACACTCCAATGAATTTCATGAAGTGCATGGAGGTTACAGCTTTAGGTTTTAGAATAAGGAGAGAATAAGACAACAAAAGTTCTGTAATGTAAATGAGTGATTGATCTGCAACACTAACTTCAGAAAACCAGCCAGCCACTTATCAATCTCATGGGCACATTGGTACACACTTATGTGTAAGTATATGTGTGTGTGTGTGTGTGTGTGTGTGTGTGTGTGTCTCATCTTGAGATCACGTGGTAGTTGTAAACAAGTGTCACTGTCATACAAGCAGTGCTAGTCATTTCTAATATTCAACAAAAACATGTCTGGCTATGGGGAAATATTACCTTGTTTGAAAACAAGTGAGGGTAGGTGACAGGAAGGGCATCAGGCTGTAGAAAATCTGCCACAATAAACTCTGCCCAACAAATACAAGCATGGAAAGTGTAGGTTAAAAAAATGATGATGATTTATTTCCATGTGTCAGGTATTGGAATTGTTGCATGTATTCTATGTAGAGTTATACCATTAAGAAGGTAGTATTTCTTGTTTGATACTGTAGTTGTTATAGTTATGGTTTGTTAAACGTCATCTATTTATATTAAACTTTTAGTATATAATGTTTTTGGAATCTATGTGAAGTGAAATAGTAGAAAACACTATTTTAAAGGTTTTAAGGCCTGTTTCATGCAGAGTTGTTTCTTTCAAATTTTATCTACATGTGGTATTGGACAGAATTTCATTGACTGTTATTCTCTTGAATGTTCATTGTTTTAACCAACAGTTTTAGTCTCTGACTATCCCATCTTCTTTCCTGGCATATTCATGGCTTATTTATTCAGTACATTCATCCATTTTAAGAAAGAAGGACAGAACTTGAAAGTGATTTGGCTTCTAATTCTAGCAGGTTGGACAAATGCACAGAGATTATTAATTTATTGGCTTATCCTCTCATTATTTTACTGTTTTGCTCCAGCTAATACATAGAACTCATGTGATGGAATGGGTCTATTGACAAGTGGATCAGTGAAACTTAATTCACAACAGGATAATAGAGATGTATCAAAACTTAAATTCACAACACCTATGGATAACTAGCAAAACTGGTGAGGCCACATGATACTTGGTTATTAGATTAACCACTTCAAAGGCAAAGGAAGAAGACAGAAAAAAATGTGCTGATAATAAATTCAAACTTTTATTGAAGTTAATTTTATTGTAAAATCTAAAATAGAGGAGATTGTTGAAATAGTAGAGCTCCAGGCAAAATGCTTTACAATTGTTTAGTGTCATCTCTTCAGTTATGGCCAAATTTCATTACAGTCAGCTATTCCCTTTTTTCTTGATTGGGTTGCCAAACAGCAGTAATAAACTGAAGACAAATGATTATACTTATCCCTTATAAAAATTTACTTTGTGACTAAGTAATTAATAAAAAAGTTTTCTCAGTTCAAATATATAAATAAGACAGATGTACATTTTATTGGTTCTTAGCAATACCTAGAACTAAGCCAAGTTATTAGTAATACCAACAATCAAGTACATGAACAGATCAGTTTGAAGCATTTAGATTACCCATAATTGAAGCCCACAATAGCCATTTCATTCAGAATAAAAATATCACGGTTGAGTAATATAACAGACATCGAGGATACAAAATCTTCTGCGGCAAGTTGGACATGGTGTTTTACCACTTAGCCATGTCTGAGAGCTATCTTTGTCTTGTTGACTTGCAAACCATTTACCCATACAATCAAGGCACCACATTGGACGACAATAGCACTGTTGACAATCCCCTTCTCTCAGTTCAGTACATAACTTTTGGAGTTTTACATTTGCTTCTTTCTGAAGACAACCAACACATGTCTCCACATCCTGAAAGCAAAGAAAATAATGAAATATGGTTCAATTCATTGTAATTTGCACTGTTCAACATAAGAATCCTAATTGTAAATAATAATGATTTCTAACATAGGGAAAAAAACACAAATTTTTTTAGAGCAAAGAACAATCAAGTAGATTAACTCGAATACATATACCGGCACTAAATTTTATCAACCCCAGAACGATATACAGCAAAGTCAACTTTGGCAGGAATAGAATTCAGAACATTTTTGACACTCACTTGATGACAATATATATATATATATATCATCATCATCGTCGTTTAACATCCGTTTTCCATGCTAGCATGGGTTGGACAATTTGACTGAGGACTGGTGAAACGAGATGGCTACACCAGGCTCCAATCTGATTTGACAGAGTTTCTACAGCTCGATGCTCTTCCTAACACCAACCACTCCGAGAGTGTAGTGGGTGATTTTACGTGCCACCGGCACGAAGGCCAGTTAGGCGGTACTGGCAATGGCCACGCTCAAAATGGTGTATTTTACGTGCCACCTGCACAAGAGCCAGTCCAGGGGTACTGGCAACGATCTCACTCATAAGTCCTTACACATGCCGCGGGCACAAGTGCCCGAAAGGTGACGCTGGGCACAGGTGCCATCACGATTTCGCTTTCGCTTGCCCCAACATTCTCGCTACATGACCATACCAGCGCAATTGTCGCTCTTGCACACCACAACTGATGTTTCTTAGGTTCAACTTTTCTCTCAAGGTACTTACACTCTGTCTAGTATGCACACTGACTTTACACATCCATCGGAGCATACTGGCTTCATTCCTTGCGAGCCTACGCATGTCCTCAGCAGTCACAGTCCATGTTTCACTGCCATGAAGCATGGCTGTTCGTACACATGCGTCATACAGTCTGCCTTTTACTCTGAGTGAGAAGCCCCTTGTCACCAGCAGAGGTAAGAGCTCTCTGAACTTTGCCCAGGCTATTCTTATTCTAGCAGCTACACTTTCAGCGCACAATGAAAGTTGGATGTCTTCACATAATTCTAGCCAGTAGTCATTTGCACAGTATCTGTCTTCTGCAAGTTGTTCTTTGCTGATCTCAACAAATGCAGTGTTGCCCTGGTGGGTTGGTGTTTGTGCTTCAACAGGGCAGTACACTTCACCATGGATGTATTGCGCTCTTTCACACTCGCTTCAAACCAGTCTTGTGTAATTTTCCACCTCCTCCCAAAGGCCCTTAGTGCAGTGCTATGCATGATGTCCCTGAGAGTCCCATCTCTGCTGAACATTGCATTCCAATGGGTCTGCAACAAGGGCATCTTCCAATGACTTGAGGACCACATCTGACTTAGCTGGCTGCTGGGTTGCAGTAGCACTAATATGCTGCTTGCCAGGAGGTTTGGGCCAGTGCATCATTTTTGGTTGGAGTTCAGGATTGCAGTAAACTACGGAGCAATCTGTGTCACAGTCAACGCTTTGAAGAGGACTGAGCCAGGAACATATTCTTCAGGTAGATGCATCTTGTGAGGATCAGATCTAGCTAGAGCCAATGTCCTGAGCAAGAATGATGTCAGACCCTGTGTCAAGCTTTGACCTGGAAGTAGGTGTTAATGACACACAGTCCATGGAGCATACGGAGCATCAAACTGCCTTAGGGACTCTGGCTCTGGATTTATCCTCAGGGTTTATTCTTGAATCTTTTCCCTCAAGTGGGTATGGCCACAAGACAACCGAATTATTATTATTGTCTTAAGCTGTGAGGGCATAATAAGAAACACACCTAATAATAAGAGTTGCTTATTTGGATGGCTGTTGACTCTTCAGAGTCCATCTGCCATTTGACAGGTCTTGTATTTAATCTTGCAGAGTACCAAATAACAGGAAAAAACACGCCCCTCACAAAGCAAGCTCTGTAGGGTTGTTGGTTTAGTTGCCGACGGCTCTGCACCTGTGAGGAGAGAGAGAGAGAGAGAGGGAGAGAGAGAGAGAGAGAGAGAAAGAGAGAGAGAGAGAGAGAGAGAGAGATATGCCCTACAAGATATTTAAGCTTCTATATTTGAAATACTACTGAACTCCATTATGTTCCCTCTCTGTACCACTCTCTCGCAAGAAGATATGAAGTAGATTTTAAAGCAAGAATTAGTTAAATCTTAGAGAACAGATCTAAAAACACTATTTAGATTGTCTGATTAAAA
>NC_068982.1:87203672-87220109 GCF_001194135.2 Octopus bimaculoides | reverse complement strand
TGGATGAGTAATGTCAGTGTGCATACTTGACAGAGTGTAAGTGCCTTGAGAGAAAAGTTGAACCTAAGGAGCATCAGTTGTGGTGTGCAAGAGAGATGATTGCGCTGGTATGGACATGTGGCAAGAATGGATGAGGATAGCTGTGTGAAAAAGTGCCACACACTAGCAGTTGAGGGAACCTGTGGAAGAGGTTGACCCAGGAAGACCTGGGATTAGGTGGTGTAGCATGAGTTTCAAACTTTAGGCCTCACGGAGGCAATGACTATTGACCGGGACCTTTGGAAATATGCAGTACGTGAGAAGACCTGGCAAGCCAAGTGAGATCAAAATCCAAGGCCTCTGCCATGGATGTAGCCAGCCCACTTATGTGTACCTTTCCTTCATTGGACACTAAACTTCGCTTGTGAAGACCTGTTGAGGTAAGTGAAATCGAAATTGAACTAAATTCGATGACTGGCACCCATGCCAATCATCTGCTTCATTGGACATTAAAATCAGCTTGCGAAGACCTGTTGGGACAAGCGAAAGCGAAATCGTGATGGTACCTCTACCAGTGGAGTACTAATGCTAAGAGCACCGTTCGAGCGTGATTGCTGCCAGAGCAGCTGTCTGGCTTCCATGCCAGTAGCATGTAAATAGTACCATTTGAGCGTGATTATTACCAGCGTCGCCTTCCTGGCACTTGTGGCAGTGGCACATGAAAAGACATTTGAGCGAGATCATTGCCAGTGCCACTGGACTGGCTCCTGTGCAGGTGGCAAGTAAAATACACCATTTTGAGCGTGGCTGTTGCCAGTACCGTGTGATTGGCCTTCGTGCGGGTGACACGTAAAAGCATCCATTACAATCTCAGAGTGGTTGGCGTTAGGAAGAGCATCCAGCTGTAGAAACTCTGCCAAATCAGATTGGAGCCTGGTGCAGCCATCCGGTTCACCAGTCCTCAGTCAAATCGTCTAACCCATGCTAGCATGGAAAGCGGACGATAAACGATGATGATGATGATGATATATATATACATATATATATAGATAGATAGATATAATATATACTCTTTTTACTTGTTTCAGTCATTTGACTGCAGCCATGCTGGAGCACCGCCTTTAGTCGAGCATATCGACCCTGGGACTTATTCTTTGTAAGCCTAGTACTTATTCTATCGGTCTCTTTTGCCAAACCGCTAAGTGACGGAGACATAAACACACCAGCATCGGTTGTCAAGCAATGCTAGGAGGACAAACACAGACACACAAACACACACACGCACATATATATATATATATATATATATACATATATATGACGGGCTTCTTTCAGTTTCCGTCTACCAAATCCACTCACAAGGCTTTGGTTGGCCCGAAGCTATAGTAGAAGACACTTGCCCAAGATGCCACGCAGTGGGACTGAACCCGGAACCATGGGGTTGGTAAGCAAGCTACTTACCACACAGCCACTCCTATATATATATCTGTAAATATAATATGTGACAATTATTTGGTAGGCATGATAAAACTCTGAGTTTTGGATGTCGGGGTGGAAACCTATGCCGGCATCTCTTCAGTTATTGGGCCATCGAAAAAAATGCTATGAAAATGACCGTTAAACAAAGGGAAATTACTGTGTGATTGACTGTTATTAAGACAAAAGAGCTATGAGAATGACTGCTAAGTAAGGGGAGAGAGTAAAGGTAAGGGAGTAAAAATGTTCATAGCAATCGCGTAAGTGTGCATGTCCATACATAAACTTGCACGTCCGCACACCCACGTACATGTGCCTATATGTATATACTCATCCACCCTCACTCGAGACACACACTTGCTCACCCACACATTCGCCAAAAAAAATGTAAATATATACATACCCGCATACACGCTCGCACACACACACACACGCACAAAAAGGTTCATACACACGTCTATATATACACATGCACAAAAAAAAAACAGGGCTAAAGACAAAATACAGAAGAATGTGTAAAAAAGTGTAAAAAAATAAGCAATAAGAATAAAAAGTAAAGATGTAAATATGCTCATGGCAAACACGTGGAGCGCATATCCATACATACACATGCACGCACGCACACCCATATACATGTGGCTATGTGCATATGCTCGTTCACACTCGCTTGGAATACATGCATGCACACCCCCACATTCGCCAAAAATAATTTATGCATACACACACGTGCACACAAAAAATGTTCATATATACGTCTATATACGCACACACAAGTACTAGGCTTTAAATAAATAAGTCCTGGGGTCATGTTGTTTCGACTAAAATCTTTCAAGGTGGTGCTCCAGCATGACCACAGTCAAATGACTGAAACAAGTAAAAGAATAAAAGAATACAAAATAATTACCAGCTCAAATATGCTTGAGATATATTTGAACTTGTACAAAAGCCATTCACTGTATTTTGTTGTGGCAAAAATTTCTTGCTCTAGACAAAAGTGTGTAAATACATCAAATGTACATCACTGCTTAGGGCTGTCTCTCCATGTTTTGTTTATGGTGAATCACTGATTAGTGTGGACAATCATTGATCAACAATGGGATTATCATAAGAGAAAATATCTCACATCAGTTCGCAGCACACTGTATCCAGTTTCTGAGGCTGAAGAGGAGATAACCACTCCAAAATGCATGCATCTCACAGTATGGGTAGGTGGTACTGCGAACTCATTTTGTGTATTTACACTGATTTGTGAGGAAATTGCCTCCTTGTCAAAACACCGTGAATGGCTTTGTTATGAGTTCAAATATGCCTCAAGCATATCTGAACTTGTAATACCTTTATATTTATACACATCACTGCTTAATGGTGTACCCCATATATATATATATAAATATATATATATATATATATATATATATAATTGAGTGGATATATGCATGTATATGTATATATGAATGTAACTGTATATCTGTATATACTAGTGTATAGTGCAGTGGTATGCGGTGACTTCTGAGGTTGATCATGCAATAAATATTTGGTGCACATAGCAGAGACATAACCCCACCACTACCACCTTTATTTAAACTTTCTTTTTTTTTATGGAAACTCACATTTTCAGCTATGGAGATTCCGATCCTGAAAAAAAATTGGCGAAAATCGCAACTTCAAAATTTAGCGACATCAATTACAAAGAAGAACTGATAGGAAGGGAAACCAAAACATGCGTTTTTCTGAAAGCATGCCTTCCGTAGTTATTTTATCAAGATAAAAAAGAATCTCACAGGCATTGAAATGTTAGTTATTGAAAAATAGGAAGTGGGGGACAAAAGATTTCATATGCGTTTTTCTTTAAAAGCATGCCTAGTGGAAGCAAAATGGAAACACAGCAAAGTATGAATCTGGATGGGTTTCCTTTGAAACAAAGTAATTATTTTAGCTCAGTTTCCAATGATTTGGACATCTTTGCAATGTGGTTATAAATACATGACCTTCTTAAATTGATTTTTGAGTTATATAAAATTCAACAGACATGCAGTGCACGACTAGCATATCTTGACTGCACGCCACTGGTATAGCGTATATATATATGTGTTCATACATATATGCATATATGTATAGGTTTATATTTATATGTGAGTATTGAGTATGGTGACAGTTTATGTCTTCCTATCTGAAAGTCTGAGATCTTATCTAAATGATCATCCTGAAAATGGTTTAAATGACCATGCCTGCTCCCTGCTGGCTTTTTGCACCAGGCTCAGGACTATAAATTAAGATAAGAACTTGAAAATAGGATTGCTTTGATATTGTTGCACTTAGAAAATCCATTTGCTTATTCACATTCTCTATAAAATCGATTGTTCTTTTTTAAAATATCACTTGATTATCACTTGGTGAACAGGTCATCTTATAGCTTTATTTTGCCTGCTTTTATATATGTTAAAAATTTACCAGAAGATGGGGGATTTTTGCTATGATGTAATCTAAGAATCTCAGAATAACAGTAGCAGCAGGAAGAGAAAGTATTCATATGTAGTTACTGCTTGTTCTGTTTAATAATGTTAATGTGATCTTAGAATATTGCTTAATTGCACAATATATAATCATGCTATTTTCAGTTTAAAAAATATTTTGCAGAAAAGACTTCTAGTTCCTTTTTGAGATAGTTGGGTCTTTTTTTTCTTCTTACTTCCTTTATTAGACTGAAAACTTGAGCCAAAATTCCCTAATGATAATGGAAAATATCACAGGAAACTTCTTTGTGTAACCGTTTTTCAAATCACGGTATGAAACTGAAGTCTATAATGCTGCATAGAATTAGGGAGCATTACATTGTATAGAAATGAACTTTTGTTTTTACAATTTAAACTTTGCATTTTAGTATTTGTGTTCTTCTACTGATACTTGAAATAGTTAAAAAATCTTTTCTATTTATTTGTAGAGATTGTGTTTGAGTTATTGTGTAGCCTAATTCAAATCTGTCCAAGTAGCTGCTCATTTAATGTTTACAGATATTTCACAGATTTAGTGCCTTGTCTCAAATATTGGCTGTGACAATCAGTGTAAAACACTGATTATAGTAAGTCTATCTTTAATGTTTCTATGATACTCCAAAATTTACAACTTAAAACATGGACATCATTTTAAAACTGCAAAGACTGGCACTGTTGAAAGAGATTTTATTGTTAGATTGAGCAGCTCAACTGGTACAATAAAGCTTCTTTGCTGATATGTGTCACATTTTAAAGAAAAACTTTGAGGTAATGGCATTTTACTGGCACTGAGCATATTTGAATGAAGAACTGGCAACTGAGCAGAGATGCAGCAAATATGATTCACTAAAACATTCTGCACAACATCATAGGTCTGGCAATAATGATTTTTAACATGTATGAAATCACAGACTTATAGACGAAGAGAAATGGAGTAAAGTAGTTTTCATGCTTTCATTAAGACTGCAATTCCAAAAGGAAATACAAACTGGATATGTTATCTTTACCCAGAAATAATGCAATAAGGAATACATACATTGAAATAAGTTTCAATTTTACAACTGCATTTCTCAAGCGTATGTTTTTGCAAGCATGTAAAAGTATCTGCATGAGTATGTTAGGTTTCTATACAACTAAGTTGGTTTTAAGCAACAATGCTGGGACAACATAATTTATACCAGTTAATTCATGATAAAATATTTTATATATTTTAAAACTATTATCCCCTTCAAAGATTTTCTATTAAGTTGCTCAACATATCAGAAATAGCAATGAAATTTCCCTCAAATCACATTGTACTATTTAAAATTGGAATGTATGTTTTGATACAGAAGAAAACATGGTGGGAACTCCTTTGATCATAGGCTCACTCAACCAGAACTGACTCGGGGTTAAACAACAACACAGGTAAGATATAGGTAATATTTTGCAAGTAGGTTTCTGTAAGAACTACAGTATGGTGGAGCATATATTCACAGCTTACAGAATGAGCAAATGAATACAAGATGCTTCTATGCATTGCTTTTGTTTACTAAGAATAGGCCTTTGATAGTGTCGAGATGAATGTGGTACGGAAATCTTTGGAAATGCAAGGTGTCAAGGTGCAATATATCAAACTGTTCCGAGATAAAAATCTGAATGCACAACAGATATAGCTCGGCTATCGCCACCAGCAAAAGTTCCAATTGGGAAGGGCATCAAAGAAAATACCATCTCCCCAAAGTTCTTCACTGCATGCCTAGGAATGCTCATCAGGGACACTGACTAGACAGATGGTGTGAACATCAACAGTGAGCTACTAACTCACCCCCAATTGGCAGATGACATGTACTCATCACTAAAACCACCAGAGATCTGCTGTAGACCATGCTGACAGAGCTGAACACTCATGTAGTAAGTTTTAAAATGAACTGCATGGAAACAGACTGCATGTGATCCAAGAAGTAGCACAAGGCCAAATAAAGGTGGGAAGCAACAAAATCATCATGGAATATTTTTACAAAATATTTGAAATGAGAGAATTTGAGAACAGAGCAGAGTGGATGATGTAATCACAGAATACTGAAAGTACAAGTTCCTCTGGGAAGGACACAACGCAAGATTCACAGATAAGTGGACCCATGCAGTTGCCGAGTGGTATCGAAGAGGTCAGAAAAGGATACTTGGAAGACCTCCATGACAATAGGAAGATGATTTAGTTAAGCAATTTGAGACAAGGTGGAAAAGGATAGCACAGTCAAAAAAGAATTGGAAGTATATTGTGATCAGTGATGTGTAACATTTGATAGTCTGGTTGATACAGTGATAATCTACATAATCATTCTAGCTTTGGCAAATTTTAGAACATGGTGTATACTACTCATATTCATATTTGAAACTTTCACAATACAGATGCATACTGCAAAGGAATATACTTATCTTATTCTAATTACACAAATAATATTCACTGTGGACTGGGCTGATGAGTCTTAGAAATGCTGCACAGCAACAATGTGATTTTAAATGGTGAAAATTAATTTCCAATTTTGTTGTACTCCCAGTAATAATTTCACTCTTTGCAATTGAATTTCAACTATTTCGTAGCAAAACTGATTTATCAGAGTAGTCATTATTAAATGCAGTAAAACTGATTTTTGCCAGAAAATGATATGCATTACACACACAGCTTTCACCAAACCATCATATCTACAGTCTAGTCTTTAACTACATATCACAACAATTGCTTGGGGTCATTGTGTTCTTAGGTTTTTACAGATTAATGTGTAACATTTATTGATAGGGACAATCATCATCATCATCACCATTTAATGTCCACTTTTCTATGCTTCAGTGATTCAGACAGACAAATTTTCTACAGTGGATGCCATTCAGTTGCCTATGCTGACCCGTTTCAAAGCAAATTGTGAAATATAATACTTCATAAATTATCAGGCATTAATTAAATTGGCCCCAACATTGTTGCTTGAAAATCTGAAAATAAGTATGTATTTAGCATATGCCCTATGGCTTATGTGCATATATGAGTAAGTAGATAGGTTTAAAGTAGACAGTTCACTTAAACAAAACTTACTGTTTCTGGAGACAAAACATACACAGGATTTTTTTCTACTTCATTTTGAAAAGCAACAAGGAACTGATCACTCAATGACTGATGAATAATGATATTGCGGGCATTCAGGAGAGGAGCTCTTAACTTCCCTCTCAACTCACCATATTCTAAAGAATTTAATCTAAAAAAAAGAAAATTTAAAAAAAAATTGTTATAAATAATTCATTTATTCCATTAGTCTCTCAGAAACTATACAATTCTGCTGTTTTTAAAGAGCAATGTAATGTAGATAAACAAGAGTCGAAAATTCTCACTAGGGACGATAAGGACAACAATAACTCTGAATGAAAATTTGCAGAAGAGACATGAACTTTGCAAACTATTGTGAAGGTAAACATTATTTTAATAATAAGCTCTACATGCCAATCAACTCTTTTCTGTTGCTATTTCTAAGAGTTTGTATGCCCCAGACAAACCTACCAACTAAACATAGCCTCTCTCACAAAGCATTGGTTGGCTTAAGGCTATAGTAGAAGACACTTGCCCAAGTTACTGGGCAGTGGGACTGAACCCAAAACCACATGGTTGCAAAGGGAACTTCTTAACCACAAAGCCAATCCTTATATTCTGTAAATAATAATAATCATAAGCTTATAAGCTTATAATTATTATGTACAGAATTTTCAATCATCACCACTTCTTCATCTAACACACACACACACACACACACACATAACAAAACCTCACTGGATGAAATAGAATATAAATGTATTCGATCTATGCTAACGATGTGCATGAAAAGAAGGGAGTCTCCAGACATATTTTCAGTTTGTAGTCCACTCCAAAGAGACAATACTCAGTTTGCTTTCCCAATAACAGAGCATTTAGCTTCAATATAAAGTAGTCGAAAATTAGGCTAGCAATGTGGTCAAACAAGCCATCTGAGGACTAATTCTCATTTTTTGGTGTATATATATATATGAACATTAAAGTCACGATAATGCTACATATCTTGTGAGAGGGCTAATTAAGACATGAAGTTAAGCATCTCAATATAGAGGAAACAACATAATTCATTCACTGGTTTCTGTCATTGGACAGTGGGAGCCCTTCAAAGGTTTAATCCATCATATTGACCCATGTTTTATTTTCAGTCTAGTAATATATTTTCTTGAACTCTATTTGATCATCGCTATAGATATCTATGAGGGTAAGACCTCTTTCCACAACTGATGATTGCACTGGTATCAAAGAAAATGAGACCTCAAAGGTTTAGTGTCTCCTACAGATATCTATTTTGATATCTTTACATATAGATTATATTGTTTCATGTATATTTAGATGTTTAACTGTTCACAGACATACACACATATAGGTATCAGTGTTACTATGTGGTAAGAAGTTTTCTTCCAAGCCACACAGCTATGGATTCAACCTCACTATGTGGTATGTTGGACAAGTGTCTTCTATTATCACCCTGGGGTGACTAAAGTCTTGTGAGTAGATTTGGTAGATGAAAACTGAAAGAAGCCTATTATATATATCCTCCTCCTCATCATCATCGTTTATCGTCCGCTTTCCATGCTAGCATGGGTTGGACGATTTAACCTACGACTGGTGAACCGGATGGCTGCACCAGGCTCCAATCTGATCTGGCAGAGTTTCTACAGCTGGATACCCTTCCTAACGCCAACCACTCCGAGAGTGTTGTGTGTGCTTTTACGTGCCACCAGCACGAGGGCCAGTCACATGGTACTGGCAACGGCCACGCTCAAAATGGTGTTTTTTACGTACCACCTACACAGGGGCCAAGTCCAGCAGCACTGGCAACGACCTCGCTCGAATGATTTCCTAACGTGCCATCAGTACAAGTTCCAGTAAGATGACGGTGGTAACGATCACGCTCAAATGGTGCTATTTACGTGCTACTGGCACAGAAGCCAGACAGCTGCTCTGGCAATGATCACGCTTGGATAGTGCTGTTAGTGCTCCACTGGCACAGGTGCCAGTCATTAAATATGGTTCAATTACGATTTCGATTTCACTTGCCCCAACAGGTCTTCACAAGCAGAGTTTAGTGTCCAATGAAGGAGAGGTTGACGTGGGTGCCAGTCATCGAATTTGGTTTGATTTCGATTTCAAATTCACTTGCCTCAACAGGTCTTCGCAAGCAGAGTTTAGTGTCCAATGAAGTAGATGCAAATAAGTGAGCTGGCTTCACTTCTGGCAGAGGCCACAGATTATGCTCTCACTTGGCTTACCATGTCTTCTCACATACTGCATATTTTCAAAGGTCCCGGTCACTAGTCATTGCCTCGGTGAGGCCTATTGTTCGAAGGTCGTGCTTCACCACCTAATCCCATGTCTTCCTGGGTCTACCTCTTCCACAGGTTCCCTCAACTGCTAGGGTGTGGCACTTTTTCACACAGCTATCCTCATCCATTCTTGCCACATGTCCATACCAACGCAATCGTCTCTCTTGCACACCACAACTGATACTTCTTAGGTCTAACTTTTCTCTCAAGGTACTTACACTCTGTTGAGTATGCACACTGACATTACACATCCATCGGAGCATACTGGCTTCATTTCTTATGAGCTTACGCATGTCCTCAACAGTCACGGCCCATGTTTCACTGCCATGCTTTAGAGCGACGAGCACCAAGTCGGTATAACCAGCAGAGGTAAGAGCTCTCTAAACTTTGCCCAGGTTATTCTTATTCTAGCAGTTACACTTTCAGCGCACCTTCCCCCACTACTAACTTGGTCACCTAGATAGCAGAAGCTATCAACTACTTCTAGTTTTTCTCCCTGGAATGTGGCAAAGGTTGTTTTCTGCACAGTTTCAGTGTTTATTGTTTCTGAGCATCTGCCACATACAAAAACTATCTTGCTAATTAGCCTTCCTTTGATATTGCTGCACCTCTTATGTGTCCATAGCTTACACTGGGTACATCTTATGGAGTTTCTACCTACGCCTTTTCTACAGATCGAGCAGGGCCATCTACCTGAAGGGGTTTGTGTTTTGTCTGGTATATATATATATATATATATATATATATATATATATCTCAAGGGTGTGTGTTACCAACTCTTTATTTTGACATTATATGATAGTGAGAGTGTCACTGTAAAGTGTCATTGTTTCCAATCTTCCATGGAAGCATTAAAAGAATGATATAAAAATATATAAGTTCATTTTTTGTTGCATTTGTTTTCCATGCTTACACGGGTGAGACAAATATATAATTGCAATGTTGTTTTAGAAGCAGATGCCCTTTCTTCTGCAAACCCTTACTTGTTTCAAGCAAGGAATCTCATATTTCACGTGTTTTCCAGATGATCTGATGACAAGGGAAATGACAACACTGCTTGTTGCTTAGCGATTTTCAGACCAGCACAAATATAATAAATAAACACACACATATGTATATTTATCTTACCATTGTCTCCCTTGCCACCTATGCCTCAAGTCAACTTCACAAGTGTCTCCCTTGCCACTCATGCCTCTGACGCTCTTCCTCTTCCAGTCATTTCAGCATGTGGTAATTGTCTAAGTAAGACATATTTGTTCTTTTCTCCCTCCATTTCTTTCTCTCCTTGTCCATTGTTTCTATAGAAGAGCATATACTTGAAACATAAAAGACTCTTAATTTTTAATGAGCATAAACCTAATATACTGTTTCTCTTTTACCTCATCTTCATGGTTTTAATTGTTATGCATGTACCATATACTGTGTATGAGACAAGCTTCTTTCAATTTCTATCTACCTAATCTACTAACCAGCTTTAGTCATCCTGAGACTAAACTAGAATACACTTGCCCAATGTGCCAAATAGCAGAACTAAACCCAAAACCATGTTGTTGGGAATGCACTTAAAATTAAGTTTTCAAAGAAAATATTTAAAAAATAACAGCAAATTTAGATAAAAAGGTCATTTGTATGTCTTACCTGATAGTAAAGGGTTTAATAGCTGCATTGTTGGGTATAATGTTAATGTTAAGGTACTGAACAATAGACATTGATTCATAAGACATTTGATGTTCTTCACTGCTAGCAAGGCTAAGATGAATATCATTTTGATGAGCGATATACACATGGTATGTAGAAGTTTTCATAACCCAAGAATCAGTTACAATTACTCGACGTGCCATTGAACCTGATGTAAATTTATCTGGTCTCCGAAATTCCACATTAATGGAGGAAGCAATATCATGCCAAGATGAACCATTTTCTGTTAACAGTTGCAACTGTTTAGCTACAGGGTGTTGATCCCAGTTATTTAATGACCAGTAGTAAAATAGGGTAAGAGTAGCAATTGGGAAGCTAGTGGCCAGAATCAAATATATCATCCATCCTGACGTTAAATCGTCCAAGTCAAAATGAAGACGGCTATCCACCAAACAGCTCAGCCCAACATAATATCCTGAAAAGATTGTTAGAAAAATGGCAGCTTTATATATTACAAATGTCTAAAGAATTCATGAGATAGACAACAATATTTCCTTTTTGTTTCCTTGAACAACAAACTAAAAGAATCTTCGACATAACATCAGAATTTAGTAGTTATTTCTAAATATCTCACACAATGCCAAAGAAAGAGTCTCCAGGTGGTCGCATGATCAGCTAGAAGTAGCAACCAAATAGTCTTCAAATTAGATTCTTACTATTAAAAAAAAAAAAACGGTAGAACACACTGCATAATATAGTTGTTGATAGACTGTGTCTGAAAAAGACGGGATGGTCACGGTTGGAATTCTTTTCATCATAACTCTACTCGATCTGGGCTAATCAACAACAATACCGTTTATGGTAACAAGCTTTTGTTCAAGTGAAATAAACACGATTTCAGCATTGCAAATCATTGAACAACTTGTCAATTTCCTGTAAACTGGGTTATTTAGAATCGTATTTGTGCTTATCTTATCTGCTTTGCTGCCCAATAAATGATCAAAGATTAATCACTAGAATTCAAGGAAATTTGTGGTGTCTGTATCATCAACAGTCATTTAAAGAAAGAATAAGGCATAGGAAATGTTTAGTATACTGCTTCGAATAACTGATAGGATACGAATAAAGAATGTTTTATGTACATAAAAAGATCAACAATTCTTCGCACTAAAGTTTAGTTTTTCAACAGTAATTTGCTACATGGACAAAAATGATAATAGAAAAATAATTGCAAAACTTATTATTATATATTAATTCTTTTCCTGATGAAAATTATAAATTTTTCGGGAAGACACGTCCGTTTATTATACTCTGTACACATTCATTTTCTCTTTACCATTATCCTCTACAGATAAAATTAAACTGACTTTAATTTCCTTATTTTTTGAGTGTGTACTTGGTTCTGTGTGTTTATATTTACTGTAAAATAAATAAAAACTTAAGGGCAACCCGAAACTTCACGGCAATACTGGACTACACCAAATGCAACTGCAAAAATATTTCATGATTATGTATGCGAATGGAAATTAGCTCTGAAAACAAAATAAAAGGAATCGAAATATCTTACCAAGTGGTAAGATAGAATGAATGACCAATGTTATCGATGTCCTACGTTGATGGTAGATTATAAAGTGAAGATCTTGGCTGCCTAAATAGTTTGAAAACACATTCTGGATAGAGAATCCTGCTGAAACTAATTCAGATGGTGGTGCGATAACACAAATTGCAAAAAAGCAATATAACAGTGTATATAATAAAAATACAGTTGTTACTTCTTCTTCCATCCGATGAGATTTAATAAAAAAAAACGTAGCTAAGATTAAGCGGTGAAAGTAATTTTAGTCCCTTATTTTAAAAAATGCCTCCAATAAAACAGAAGTATTTCCTTATTTCAACAAATTAACTTTCAAATAACATTACACAAAACTGATATTTTCAACAACTTTCTCATAAATTAAACTCTTATAAAAATTATAAAAAATAAAACATCATTCTTCTGTATTATACTGCGTGAAAAGGGATATGTTTTAGCATTTTCCAGAGCGTTCTTTAAATTTAAACGCTCTGGAAGATGAGAGGGTTTATAAAAATAAGTGGTATAATTGTAGACTTTTGCGCAAATTTTTTTAAATAATTTCAATGTAGAGACCTGGGAGGTTCCAAACTAACGGTGACCCACGGCACGTCGGCTCGTCGCCAAGATGGCAGACTCATCATCCGACTATTTTGCGGAGGACCCACACCCGCCCAGAAGAGCCCTTAACCTGTTACAACACTTATCAGAAGAAACTAGACTGCCAAGCATCGGAACGGGTCCCTGTATGCCTCCGATCAACGAGAAATCAGCTTACGCTACAAAATTTGTGTTGCTATATGAAATGTACACTCCTTTGCCCCAGGGCAATCACTCTGCTGTCCCTCCCGAGAGCTATCCTGCTACATCACCCTGGCAGGACTCTGTGAGACACTCTGGCCTAGTTGTGGTGAATTCATCGCAAGTGACCATTGCTTCATCTGGAACGGCTCCGAGGACTGGATTGGCCTCTGCGACGTGACACTGGCCATGCCCAAGCGCGTCCACAAGTCACTCATTGACTGGAACCCGGTGAGTGACCGTTTATTGTCCGCCTGTTTTCTCTATCGGTACGGGAAGATGACTATCATCGTTGCCTATGTCCCTACAGATGTTGCAGAGAACACTGTCAAGGATGTCTACTACGACTAGCTCCAACAAGTTTTAGAACAAACCCCATCCCACGACATCACGATCATCCTGACAGACGCCAATGCTACCATCTCTTCTTCCGTCGGGTTCCCTTCAGCTGACCCACTCTGGATTCAACCCACTGGCACAATCTTTATCGACCCATTCCCTAATGGCAATGGTAATTACCTACTTCTATGCTGCTACAACAATCTCTTTATCGCCAGAAATTGTTTTCCTTGCAAATTTATCCGTCACTGGATTTGGTACAGTCCGGACGGCTACACCAGGAAGGCAATCAACCACATCATCATCTCTCGCAGCTGGAGGTCACCTGTCACTGACTGCTGGATCTACAGAGGAACTTAATTGCTGGCTGCGACAGTCACGCTGAAGTTGCGAGCAGACCCCGCCACCGAGTACCAGCCCCACCCTGACTCATCCTGTCTCTGTGATCCCCACATCACCTCAACATTCGCGTGCTCTCTCACCAATCGCTTCAGCACCCTGGCATCAGCCAGTTCCCAGTTTAAGACAGCCCTGGTGAAGAATACCAGTGGCAACGTCATCACCATGAAAACTGCCCACCTTGAACGCTGGAAGCAGCACTTCAGCCGTCTTCTTCATCACCCATTTGTTCCACTCGATAACCAACACTGTAGACACAGCTACAACCAACGACACTTGAGACTCGATCCTGTCATCCCTGATGAAATTAGTGTCCCTCTGAAGAAGCTCAACAACCGCAAAGACCCTGAAATTTGCACCATCACAGCGGAGATATTGAAGACGGACAGAGAAAACATGATCCAGTGACTCACTCATATCATCAACCATGTATGGGTATCAGAGCTTGTAAAAATTAACACTTCCTTTTCCAAGCCTAGATTCGAAACCGAATCTAAGAATTCTCGGTCGTTCAAACCACCACGATCAACAGGCGCGAAAACAGGTTTTCTTTGTCCTGTCAAAAAGTGATGAATGATCTGCATGTCGGAGATAGATAATGAAAACAATGTCACAGTTTAAACCTGAGAAAAGTCTTGCATAGTTTTGCTGTTCTGCTAACAGATTGTTGTCTTTGTAATGTGCGAGTCAGTTGGTTGATTTCTTTTTCTGAAATCCAAGCTTATCCAGACTGACAGGCATTTACTTACAAAACTAAGTGCTCCAATTATTATTGGTACAAATGTAAATTTCTAATCCGGATATAGAAGCTGGAGATTTCGAAGCAGTTGTCCATAGTTATCTTCTTTCTCTTTGATTTTCAAAGAGATGTTCACATCAGCAGGACAGCTGGCCTCAATGACGGTACATACTTTTTCTTGTCTGTCCCATACGACAATACCCGGCATGTTATGCTTACACTTGACAGATGTTTTGATGAGAATATTCCACCAGTATTCCTTGCACAACGCCCAAACTGATTTGAATTTTATGACTCAGCGAACGTCAATACCGCATTTCAAAACACCTTCAGTATAATCTGGGCTGCAAGTGAAGCATCAGTACCACGCAAACGCTCTAATAAAACCCAAAGTGCAACTTGGGAGAGTTCAGCAGTTCGACTTCACAAGAAAGATCGTCATGATGCTGAACAGGAATATAGACTGCATAGAACAGAAGAGAATAGAAGAAGGCGCAATTATCGTCCAACCATCTCAAGCAAGTGACATAAAAGCAGTACTTGACTTTGAGCAACCAGCCCTCACAGCAAAGTGTCCTGGAAATATGTACGTTCGAAGCAGAGACTTCACTCTCCAGTTGGCCCTCTTTACAATCCCCACACGGGTCGGACCACTGATGATTCCAAAGAATGCGCTGAACTTATTGCTGAATGCTATACTGGCATTTTACTGTTGAAAATCCAAATATACCTTCTCCATCATCTATGACATCAAATTCTATAACATCTGTGAAATTTACACCTGCAATGCCACCTCAAGAATAAGTGCAACTGTACCTCTCCTTGTCTTGATGATGTTACATATCTGCTTCTCTAATGTAGCGGGTTCTTTCTTTTACTCCAGCTTCTTCTTCCTTAATATCTGTGTCACTCCAGAGCAGTGGAAAATTGCTAGTGTTATTCTCCTGTTCAAAAAGGGTGATCGCACATCACCTGTCAACTACCGTCCAGTCAGTCTTACTAGCTGTGTCACCAAACTGATGGTGTCTTTTTGTCAGAGGAACACTCTGGAACTTCTGGAGCTCTCACAGCTTTATTCAACCCTCACAATTTGGATTTATCCCTTACTCCAGCTGCTGCAGTCACCTCATCGAGTTTCTTAAGGACATCACCCAAATTACTGATGGCGGCCCATGGGTAGATGTTATCTATCTGACTTTGTTAAAACCTTCAATTCTGTGACACATAAACGACTCTCTGCTGTAGGAACGATAATGGAGTCAGTGTCAAAATGAAAAGAACTACAGAAAAACTATTTCCCTGGGATATTCTCTTTGTAATGCCTATACTATTAGAAACAATTATTCTGTTCTCAGTTGTAAGGGTAAGAATACAACTTTTCTCACTCTATAAAAGTATATAGCTCACACTGAGTGTGTGCGTGTGTTTGTTAGAGTGTATATGCATGCGTGTCAGGGGTTTTATAAGGGTGACAAAGTGATTTAAAAAGAGGCACATGAAAGACACTTTATTTTAATAGCGTACTTTTCTGTTAGTAAATGTTTTTTCGTACACACATACACACACACAGATGCATAGACTCAGTTAATGCGGGGTGGGGGTTAAAAATTCAAATTACAAATATATTGCTGTTTAAA
>NC_068982.1:87195663-87202929 GCF_001194135.2 Octopus bimaculoides | reverse complement strand
GAGTTGTCTCCCTTCCAGGCATAACTACAGATTCCGGTATTATTTGATCCTTTCACCCGCACGATTTTCACTAAGAAAAAAAAAAAATCTCGGATTTTTTACGTGGAATCAAGTACCCTGACCGCCTAATATGCTGCAAACCCCTTATTTTTGTTCGGAAAAAAAAGTGTGGAGGGAGGGAACCACCCCCTATCCTCGAATCATTGGACTTTTTTTCCCCGTTGAATGAATTCCGGTGATCCCCTAATATGCTACAATACCCGTTTTTGAGTCCGGAAAACGGGGTGGGTGGGGTGGAACCCTCGGAAATTTCATCCCACCCCCATTTTCGAATATTTTTTGCTATTTCTTTCTTTGCCCATAATTTTAGATAACATTTTGCAGAAATACGTTTTCGAGAGAGTATGGATTACATTAGAATGAAAATTCAAAGTTTGAAATAAATAAGTGAAAATGCAGAGGTTATAGAAGTTAGTGAAAACAAACATGTTAGAGCTTTTGCATGTATGTGTGAAATGAAGTAAAAGTATAATATTAACAAAATATCTTTTTCCTACCTCTTAAAATCACTGGATATAATATATATTCCAGATTGCAGAATAGATTTGAAAAACTAAAGCATTTTCCCTTTGCAATTTTTGGCGCCGAAATGAAACTATTATTAGGAGGTCACCGGAATTCATAAAAAAAAAATTCCAATGATTCTCCACTTTTTTCCGAACAAAAATAAGGGATTTGCAGCATATTAGGAGGTCAGGGTACTTGATTCCACGCAAAAAATCCGAGTTATTTTTTTCTTACTGTAAATCATGCGGGTGAAAGGATCAAAATTTAGACAGATTTCTGCCCCCCGCGAGTGGGGAACGGTTCTCAAAAATAACTCCCAATTGTTTTCACCCCAAATTCCTAAGTCCTCGGAATTTACATAGTCCAAGGTGTATTTGTAGAGAATTTCATTAAAAAATATCCATTTTCTTGAAAGTTAAGACGAATTGAAGTGGACTCCGGTGAATTTTCGAAATTCCCCATCCCACCCCTTCCTAAAACATTCCCCACCAATTTTGTATATTTGGAATCTACATGATACAACACATATTCATAGAAAATTTCATTAAAAAATATCCATTATTCTGAAAGTTATGATCATCCGAAGTCGGATAGTGGGTGTGTGCAGAAATCTTTATTTAATGCCAAATTAATAATTTATTCTTTTCTGCATTGATGAGATGACTAACAAACTTGTTTAATTTTGCGGGTTTCGGGGCCAAGATGTCTACTGAAAGTTTTTTTTCCTAAAAGAATTCGTGTTTGAGTCGGTAAGTCTTGTCATCACAATGGACAGTCGACCGCCAAACAGAATAGATCCGGACTTTGATCTTTGCACTTTGTCCGGCGCGCTAACGCCAGTTCACCGCTTTAAAATATTATAAGAAATTACTTAGTAGAAATAGATTTCAAAAGTTACGTAGCAACATAATTATTTACAAACTTATTCCCATTCAAGCTCCTAACTAAAATTAAAACAAAATTTGGAAAAACTTATTTAAATATAATTATTTCCTTGTGGAAACGTTTTTGTACAAAGTATTTTCTGTTTGTTTACATAAAATACAGGAATAACTAATCGCGACAAAGAGTAAACCTACTCTCGATTTGTGTGGCCTGACAAATTAACCACATTGTTTGCAATGGACACGTCTTGTCTCATCGACGATTCTCTGAAGGCAAAGTATTCGAAGACGTGTGAGAAGTACCTAAATTATGGCACTGCCGGGTTTAGAACTAAGTATGTGTAGATTTTCTTTCTATCTTTCTTCAAAATCAATTATTTTTGTTTTTCAGCCACTTAAAAATCCTTGTTAAATGTCAAGCATTCCATTCCTGCTACGCACTGACTGTTCAGTTGTATGTAAACATTTAAGTTTCTGTACGATTTAATTTATAGGATAGACTTTGGATTTTCGTACTTTTATAGCATGCAAGCCTAGTTATACATTTTTCTAAATTGAATTGACTTTTATCACTTGTAGTCTTGAATTTATAATTACATTGCTTTAATGTCGTACCGGTTTAATTTATATATAAGGTGAATTTGCTATTTCGATCTCGATCGCTGCTGAATTAGCTATAGTAGCTAATTTATGATATTTTATTCTTTCTTAATTTATTTATCGTTTTAAATTTATTTTAACTTGTCTATTGGGCAGTAGTTGACAACATTGGTTAAAATGATTTAGTTACGACCCTTTAGATTTAAGTTCAAATTCCATCACAGTTAATTTTGCTTTTCATCCTTCCGAAGTCGATAAAACAAACTTCAAGTCAAATATGAAGGATGATATATGTTCCTATACTTCATTAGAAATAAATAAAGAGAAGATTATTCAAATCTAATTACAATGTGTAGCATAAGAAAGCCATCTGTGTTAATTCTTTTTCAAAAGCCGTAGTTAAAAATTATACTTTACATGGTTTTGATATCTTTTAATGAATTAATTGAATGTTGAGTGTACCAAAATATAGCATTGTTAATTGTAGTTTTTGAATTTACGTTTAAACCGCCAATAAAACTTGTTTCCCTTCCTTATAAGAAAAAAAAAATTGTAGAAATTTTAAAATTATTTAAACTTTGATCTAGATTGTCACACATTTTGTTCCATTAACGACGTACAGTTTACCTTAAAAAAAAGAAGAAAAAACAACTAATCGCTACGAAGTGTAAACCTAGCTTGACAAGTTGAATAATTTTGCAATGGACACGTACTGTAGAGATCTGTTCAAGGAGAGACATTTGGTAAGAGGCTAAACTAAACCACTAGTTAGAAGTTCAGTAACCCCCCCCCCCACACACACACTCACATTTATGTGGAATGTTGTAAATGTTTTAGTAATTTTCAAGAGTTTCAACTGCCTCCATTCATTACCAATTGGTTCGGTAAGGCTGATCATATGATTATGAATACATGGCAGCCCGTTTCATATATATATATATACTAGCAGAGACACCCGGCGTTGCTCGGGATTAAAATGACATAGTTTGTATATACTATATTACAGTTATGTTGAAACAGGTCATATGGGAAAGTGCAGCATTGACAACAAAACATTTGTGGGTAACAGGGAACCAATGAGGTGATAGACTTGCCCTTGAACTGTGACATCGTCGTAAATTCATGTTTATCTGTCTTCTTAGATGTACCAAATGATGTCATTTGCAGGGTTGTATTGTCTGATATTGTTCAGAAAATTCTTTGACTGGATGGAAATGCCTTCTAGAAGATCCATAAGAGGTTGAGAAGGAGCTAGTAGTGCTGGCAATGTTACCTGACCACCTGAGCAGCACATGGCATTTGTTTCATTTGAAAATTTTAAAGCTCTACAGAAAAGATAATTTGTTTAGCATACCAATTTGGACAGAGTTATTTTTATAAGAATGGGATGGATCATATCTGAAAACAGCTTAAGGAGTTGTGAAGAACGAATTTGTACGTTGTCTGTTTCTGAGAGCTTTTCTGTTGGACCTCTGTCTAATCATAAAACATTGATTTAATGATCCAGCATTAAGTGCTGCAACATGCATTTGCTGATGTTGAGAAAATCTCATCTAGCTTTTCTCTTCAGACTCTCGCCTTCGGTTTCCTACAATCCTCCTTGCTTTATACTTGTTTGTGGAGAGATTACGTTTTTTTTTTTGGTGGCATATTTTTCCCAATATTGTAAACAAAAAATTATGAACATAGAAAGAAATTATACATTAATCCTTTCTTTTGTAAGCAGTTGTATCTGTAAAAATTTTATTTGAAGAGAGTAGAAACTGAAAGAAGAGAAAGCGAAAAGAACAGAGAAAGAAAGTGAAAGATGTATGTACGTCTATATGAAATGGACGTGTGTGTGCGTGCATGCATGCTTGCACGTGTGTATGTGAGAGAGATAGAGTGAGTGAAGGTGTGTGTCGTGATGATTGATGTCTTTTAAGGTACACACACATATAGAAAATGTGACGTCATTGTATAAAATGTTTATGATAGTTGATTTATGGAAAAGATTATTTGAAATGCAAATATGTGAATGGAAATTAAGTTTAATTTGTAGCCAAAATAGTACTGGATCTTTTGATACCCCATATGTCAAAATCTGTAACTCGGTTTTGGAAAGCATAAGGAATGTATAGGACAGTATTTCACATACATAACCACATGGATGTAAGACCTGGTAGAAATAGCAGCCAAATCTCCCTCAAAAATCCTACTGTCTTAATCCGACAATTTTGCCTATTATGTAGTTTGAATGAGAAACAGTAAGTAAGGATTAAGATTATTAACCCCACAGAGAGAGGAAAGAAGAGAGACAGCATAGCGATGGTTTTGGCTGACTGTCATCCTGTACTCCCCTTGTTGCTAGCGAAATGGTATGTGCTGGCTGTGTGAGCAACTGGTTGTTTAATGGCAGAACATTAAAGATTACAAAAATAGCGATTTTCACTTTGAAACTAATGATTTTGAAAATCTTTTTTGATTATGGAACGCCATGCTCTCTCATGTATCCATGTTTAAAATTTCAGCATGATTGGATGAACAATACTTGAGTTATAAGCGCACAAACAGACAGACAGAATGGATTTTATATATTAAGAAGATATATATACATATGCATATGTGGGCACAGGACATCACAAAACATAAACAACACACGAGAAGATATGCCTTTCATAAAACAGTTGCTCTGCAAAGCAAATTAAATAAAATTTGGAATTTTGTGGAGGGTCAAAATTGGAGACAAAACAGGACAGTGAAAGCAAACAGGAAGGGCTGCTAAGCCTAATCAAGGTTGTAGTGGCAAACGTGAAAAAACAAGGTTGGACAGAGACAGACAAGAATACATCTTCCTTGTCCAGCTGCAACAGGAACAAACAATGAAACACAAGTTAGGAGAAGAAAGAAAAATGGCTGATGGCTATGTGGGAGTCACGTGTGCAAAGGATATATATATATATATATATATATATATATATATATATATGTGTGTGTGTGTATATATATATATATATATATATATATATATGTGTGTGTGTGTATATATATATATATATATATATGTGTGTGTGTGTATATATATATATATATATGTGTGTGTGTGTATATATATATATATGTGTGTGTGTGTATATATATATATATATATATATATGTATGTATGTATGTATATATATGTATGTGTATGTATATGTATGTGTGTATATATGTATATATATATGTATGTGTATATGTGTGTGTATATGTATATATATGTATGTATATATATATATATATATATATATATATATATATATATATATATATATATATATGTATACCGTAAATCCTTGAGTATAATACACAGGGGATTTTTAGGGGGCTGTACCTCTGAAAAACCTAAACCTTGTGTATAATACGCACCCTTTCTCTAACTTGAGTGAAGGAGGTCTATATAACGTCCTTGGTTTGTAAACATATATATGGTAACGTCCTTTATTATCATTGTATATATAACATAATGAAAACGTGTAGCTTTTTTTCTGCACTTTGTTTGCAGAAAATAAAGAAATAACAGAATCGGCGCACCCTCTATTACGTCATGATCAGTCTTAATCACGGGGCGTACCCCATGATTTCTGTTGTCTTGAGAGCCATAGATGATAGGAAGCTCTTTCAGCAACGCTACATACTAACTTCTCTAGTGCCTTTGCTTTAGAGCGACGAGCACCAAGTCGGTATAACGAAGGAAGGAGGGCATGCGATGCGAAACCTCTACAGTCCACTTCTACCAGCCACACTGAAGTTGCCCAACCGTTGTTATCACAAAGCAGTTTTAGTTCCTCGTATTTCCTCATTTTCCTCTCATGTGAAGTCTGCATGTTGCTTTAATCACAAACTGTAAGTTCAATCAGTGCTATTGTCTTCCTCTGCTCGGAAAAGATTAATATGTCTGGCTGAAGGTTCATGACGGCAGTCTTTTCTGGGAAGATCAATTTTGTGTCTAAATCTGCCATGATTGTCCAGTCATTTACTAAAGTCAAAAGCCCCCACCGTCTCTTTTCAGCGCGACGAGGTAGAGCATCCCCCTGCCACATGAAATGAATCTTCATATCTTCACTTCTCTTTGGACATTTGTTTGCTTCCGATATCTCCTCCTGAAGACCCTGGAGTAACACTCTCAGTACTCGGTTGTGTCGCCAAGTATATCGTCTTTGCCGGAGACTGATGGGGTACCTGGCTAAAATATGAGCTGTGGTGCACCCCTCCTCTTGACACAGGTTACATGCGTCATCTTGTGCAAGTCCCCATCTCTTCAAATCCTTCAGTGAAGCCACGGTGTCATACATTGAACCAATTACAAATTGGAGCAGCTTCAGGCTCATGTCAAGTAGAGTTCTGCATTTTAGGTCGCGGTTTTTCATTTTCCCATGATGTCCAGCTGCCTTGCGCTCCAAGCTGAACTGCACAAATGTAATATAGATCATCATGCTCTGCCGAAACCACCTTACACAGTTCAGATCGCCTCTCCTTGCTGGACATCTTGCTCCATGATGCCCAAAACTTCAAAGATCCAAGGCCTGCATGACCAAATTGACCCCTAGACATGTCCTCACATCTTAGTTTGCTCTCCGCCCTGACTGCTGCTTCCACTGGTTTCCACTTCCTCCCACAACGAACAACTGGTTCACTCTTTTGCACCACTTTATCGGAGCTTGCCCTAAGTTGCAGCAAACTATTTACTGCCGTCTTCTTTACAAGCTCGGTCATGCCATCCAATGGCAGTCGTAATTTGGCCTGCTTACAGTAGAGTGCCACACTGGATAGATTTCTGCTCACACCCAGCCACTTGCGAAGAAACGTAGACGCAATTGTCTCCAGGCGTTCTACATAGGTAAGTGCAATGTCATAACTCACCAGCTGCCACTGGATCCTTGGTAGAATCAGGTGGTTATAACACCAACATTTCATGACACCAGTGAGTACACATTTGTCCAACAGTTTCATCCATCTTTCTAAAGAAATCTCGAGAGATAAACGAGCCTGCTTGTCATTTAGATCTCCATTGATATACATACAAATGTATGTATGTATATATATATTTGTATATATATATATATATATATATATATATATATATATCTATTAGAAAATGGCGGATAATATGCTGAACCCAACTACTTGCAGACAGTGTATCCCGTTGAATTCATTAATTTAATTCATAGCTAAAGTGACAAAAAAGGAAAAACCCAAG
>NC_068982.1:87194737-87195416 GCF_001194135.2 Octopus bimaculoides | reverse complement strand
TATATATATATATATATATATATATATATATATATCTATTAGAAAATGGCGGATAATATGCTGAACCCAACTACTTGCAGACAGTGTATCCCGTTGAATTCATTAATTTAATTCATAGCTAAAGTGACAAAAAAGGAAAAACCCAAGGTACAGGTGTTTATGACAAACCATGTTATTTTGCCAACGTACTTTGTACTTCTATATGTAAACCCAGTTGGCAAAATAACATGGTTTGTCATAAACACCTGTACTTTGGGTTTTTCCTTTTTTGTCACTTTAGCTATGAATTAAATTAATGAATTCAATGGGATACACTGTCTGCAAGTAGTTGGGTTCAGCATATTATCCTCCATTTTCTAATTGATATACAAATTTGGGGTAACCCTCCCCCTTTTACCCGCTCCCATTTATTGCACTTGGTATAACACTAGTGTATCAATAATTGGGTACCCTCCCAGCAGTATATTGGATAGATGCTATCCCTCAGTGGGTTGAACTCTCAACCCCTAACTCTCGCATTATATATGTATATATATATATATATATGTATGTACATGTATGTATATATATGTATGTATATGTACATGTATATATATGTGTATGTATATGTATGTGTGTTGTATTTGTGTGTATGTGTGTATATATATATATGTATATATGTATATATATATATATATAT
>NC_068982.1:87187604-87191155 GCF_001194135.2 Octopus bimaculoides | reverse complement strand
GGTTTTTTTCAAATGAATCAAGTCATAACCTTATCCATCTATTGTTTTCATAATCGATCATAATGTCTTACGTTTAAGATGATTCCCATGCTTTCCCTGATGAGAAGGTTACAATTTTAATATCAAAGATCCCTATGGATCACACAGGTTGTAATCCTTTGAAACATATGTAGGAATAAAGTATGCAATTATAACATGCGTTTTCTCCAATCCTTAAATTCTTATATATATATATATATATATATATATGTGTGTGTGTGTTCATATAATGATATCTACCAAATGTATTGGTAAGATAAAACATGTAATCGTTACCAAAATATTAAAAATTCGTCCATAAAGGTCTATAGTAAACTCCTTATGAATCGATCTCCTTGGTTATATATCAAAAATTTAAATAAGAGCTTTGACGCTAAATCCATATATATTAAAGTTTATTACCTATGTATACATTTCTGTATAAGGTCAGATTCAACTCTTAATTCAAGTTAAATAAGTAAATTTCCTTACACATCCTCAGGGTAAAAAGTAAACACCAGAAAAGATTTATAATCTCTAAGGTTGATCCATATTCAAAATTCCTCCTGAATAATAGTCCGTCTAAGGGAGAAAACCCTAATAATATTATTAATTATAAACAATCAAGTAATACAAATTATTGAACACTGGTAATAAATTCTAAACTAATGGAAATCTATATTATATTATCTCTAGAAACTTTAGTAAATAAATACAAATATACAATTAGATTAATGTGTCCATCTGTTTTAATTTAATTTAATTCTATGTATTTATGCAGCTGAAGATTGCTCTGCATTTAAATTGATGTAATGGTTGCATTTTTCAATTAAATGGAGTTGCTTGAGACAATTGTACTGCATTACCTCTTGCTTATTATATATATATATATATAAATATATAAAATACACTGCTTTATTTTGAGATTGTTAGTGTTAATACTTGTAAATAAAATACAGACTGGAGTTGTTGTGCTCCAAGTGAGCTATATTCCACTTAATAATCTCAATGGGGGCAATGCAAGTGGAAACTAGAGGAACATAATTAATAACCACACTCAAAATCAAATATATGCATATATTCTTCTACATTCATAAAACGGATATAAAAATTCCAAATATATAAATATTAAAATACATATGAATAGATAAATATCGATGTGATACATAAAACACAGTGAATTTTACATTGGTGTAATAAAAATTTGAGATGAGATTGGAGCCTGGTGTTGCCTCCTGGTCCACCAGTCCTCAGTCAAATCGTCCAACCCATGCTAGCATAGAAAGCAGACATTAAACGACGATTATGATGATGATGTAAAACATTAAAAGGACATACTAAAATACCACGAAAATAATACAAAAATTTTAAAATTCTAACTACAGGCCATTTCAGAGACGTGCGAAGTAATATATATTTCATATTTTTAAAACTGACATTCCCCTCATCAGGATGTTTTCACACAATACAGAAAAAGCAAATACAGAAATACAATTATACAATTACATACCAGCCAGCTGAAAAATGATTTTTTATTACCTATACAGGCGTACATAGAGGGGACAACACAATATGATTTGGGGGTCATATACAATGGATGATATAAAAATTTATAATGACAAAGTGAAAAGAAAATGAATGGGACACAAAAGACAATAACATACAATAAAAGACAATATGGGGTTTAAAAAGACAGGTATGCTCCGACCCCACGAGCCCTGTCTTCTCAACTGACACCTTTGGTAGTCCTTACGACGTGCTCACACAGGGCCTTTCACTCCCAGCATCCGTGCTACACGCGTCCATCTTTTTTTGAACATATACTCTGACAGACACCTCCTTTTCAGCCCCACCTTCCTTTTCAGGTGAAACATGAAAATATTCACCAAAGCGAGACCAGAGACAAAGCTGTCTGTCACAGTACCTTTCATTCTTGACTTCCATATCACCTCTTTTGCAATTGCTACTACTACGAGAAAACAATTCTTACCTTCTTCTGTAAGGAAATCCGGTGGGTTAATTTTTAGGATTGACTCAGACGATAGCTGTACACTTCTTCCATCTGACAACAGATATTCTGTGTAAGTCCACACTTCTGATATACTCGGACACTGAACAATAGCGTGCAGGACTGTTTCCACGTCCCGCCCACATCTTGGACAGGCCAACGGTCCAAGGCGGCCATGTCTGGTGAGCTTATCCTGAACAGGTAGGGCTCCTCGGTAACACTGCCAGGTCAAAGACTTTTGGAAGTTATCCAGTGTCTTGGCCTGAATGTTCTTTGGAACAGGCTGTCTAACTGATTGTCATCGAGACCCAGGGTCCTTCCCAGGGCATCATCATTACGGTATCTTATTTCATTCCTGTTTATTGAAGCGATAATAGACCTGAGATTGGGAGTGACCGAATAAGCTAGCTTTATTGATGATTTATTGCATATTGAGTAATATTTATGATGTTTTGGGAAGTTTTCTTTCAATAATTTAAAGAATAATCTTGGTAGACCTTTCATTCTAACTGAAAAGGGTGAGCGAACCAAATGACTTGACAATTCCTAGATTTTTTATTAAAAGTGGGCTTACAATATGTTGTTTGACTTAGTTTGCCATATGTAAAGCTATTCACATTTTTATTTTCATACTTATTTCCACCTTCATTTGGCATAGACCTAACTTTATAATTCTGTTCATATTTATAATTCTTATTACTACCATCTCTACATCTGTTATTATCCTTATCATCCATGGTGTCCACATCAGTTTTATTTTTATTATTATTACTTTCATTTTCAACTTTACCTCCTTTATTCCTATCATTGTTAAACTTCATTTTATCAGCACAAATATTGGTCCTTATCAACTTAATGTGAGCTTCTAGGGGATCGAATAGAGAGTTTTGCTATCCGAGATCTGTTTCTTATGATCAATGATGCTGGCCAGTTTTGTTTTTAATTTTGTATTGTGTATATATTTAATATTATTAGTAAACCCGCTTAATTTTAAAGCATAATTATAAATAGGGGCATATTGATTAAAAATGTTTTCATTAGCTGATAGGTTTGAGACTAATGGATATTGCAGTTACAATGCTATTGATGGTTGATTTAGAATGATTGGAGGATACATTGATGTATTAGAAAGTTTGATTTGGTTTTCAAAAAGGGTAGTATAGGTTAGTATTAAGATCAAGAGTGATGTCCCCAAAATTTGTTACTGTAGGATTATTCTCGTATACACTGTTCAGATTGTAAAAGTCCTTCAAAAACTCCCTTAGCTCTTTCTTCAATCTCTCAATCTGAAGATTCGAATGATTAGAGACAATAAACAATGCAATAAATATATATATACATATATATTTACTTAAATAATATATATATCATCATCATCATCATCGTTTAACGTTCGCCTTCCATGCTAGCATGGGTTGGACGATTTGACTGAGGACTGGCAAACCAGAAGGCTACACCAGGCTCCAATCTGATCTGGCAGAGTTTCTACAGCTGGATGCCCTTCCTAATGCCAACCACTCCGATA
>NC_068982.1:87186430-87187469 GCF_001194135.2 Octopus bimaculoides | reverse complement strand
TATATATATATATATATATATATATATATGAAAGAAGGTTTGAAAATGCAATTTTAAAGATGTTTATTCACTTTAGCGGTTTCACTTTTTTAGAAAAAGATTGTCAAAAGTAAAATATAAAGTATTAAAATACATATATATATACATTCTCTGATAATAATAAGAAAATGTTAAAAACAGTTTAACTATTAAAATACATATATAAAATTACATATATATATATTCTTTGATAATAATAGAAAATGTTTAAAAAACAGTTTAAGTATTGAAATACATATATACATTCTTTGATAATAATAGGAAGAATATGTTTAAAAGCTTTGTATAAGCTTTGTAGTGTTAAAAACTGGTTATCACAAAAATATTAAAATACAAATATACATTCTCTGATAATGATAAGAAAATGTTAAAAACAGTTTAAGTATTAAAATACATATATTTAAGGATTTACAAAATATTGGAGAGGAACTGACCCATCTTTTTGACGTTTTCGCTCTTGTGTGTAAGCTAGGGAATTGTGGGCCATTTTTGATTGGTCCCAAAGTTTATTGTAGCGTGTGTGTATGTGTGCACGTTTGTGTGTGTGTGTGATTAATATTTGTTAGGGTGTTGTGTGTGTGTATGTGTTTGTTCGCATGTGTGTATGTGTGCATCTGTGAGTGTGTGTATATGTGTGTTTGTGTTTTTTGTGTTGGTGGGGATGTTCTGTGTGTGTATGTGAGAGTGTGTGTGTGTCTCTGTCTGAGTATGTATGTGTTGTTTTAATTGTCCGTGTGGTGTGTGTGTGTGTGAGCAACCATATGTATGTGTGAGGGTGCATATGTATGTGTGCGTGTGTATGTTTGTGTGCTTTGTGTTGATGGGGGTGTTATGTGTGGGAGTGTGTGTGTATGCGGGTATGTGTGTGTCTCTGAGAATGTGCGTGTTGTTTTAAAAACCCTTGTGGTGTGTGTGAGCAACCGTATGTGTGTGAGGGAGCATATGTATGTGTACGTATGTATGTGTGCGTGTGTATGTTTGTGTTTTGTGTTGGTGGGGA